>NC_138537.1:1205000-1512500 GCF_964234715.1 Podarcis melisellensis | reverse complement strand
GGGCCCTCTGGCAGGGTTTGGGTTTCAAATCTCGCTCGCCATTTGGATAGGAGAGCATTTCCTCAGAACTGTTGAGGTGTCCGTGCAGTGCTTGAGGGGAATGGGTCGCTGGAGGAGAGGAAAGGTGCTGGGAGCAAGCAAAAAAGGGGGCGCTGGGTTTGAACAACCTCTGCCCAGGGCCAGATTTCGGTTTGATGAGGCCCTCAGCTCTTGAAGGTAATGGGGCCCTTTGTATGTCCAGCTGTCCTTTGTCAACAATAAATTCTAGCTGTTTCTTGTGTTGAATATATGCTGTATGGTAATTGATGGACCTCATAGGTATCTAAAGCCATTTGCACATGCAGATTTTAGGCACCCTATATATAGAAAGGAGCAAACCAGTGATATTTTAGGGAGCAGGCTAGCAGGCATGGCCCATGACTTACATCATGGGAGCCGACACAACACAAAACACTGTTGCTGGATGTAGGTTTTATTTTATTCGTTATTTATCTTATATTTTGTACATCCAGGGTTTTTTTTCCTTTTTGGGGGGGGGGCCCCCAAGAGAGTGGGGCCCTGAGCTACAGCTTGTTTAGCTTATACAGTGGTACTTCAGGTTACATACGCTTCAGGTTACAGACTCTACTAACCCAGAAATAGTGCTTCAGGTTAAGAAAAGAAATTGTGTTCCGGCGGCGCGGCGGCAGCAGGAGGCCCCATGAGCTAAAGTGGTACCTCAGGTTAAGAACAGTTTCAGGTTAAAACGGTACTCCAGAATGAATTAAGTACTTAACCTGAGGTACCACTGTATGTAAATCCAGAGATTTGACCCCTAGTGCAGGACCCTTGGAACATAAGAACCTAAGCAGAGCCTGCTGAATCAGGCCAATGGCCCATCTAGTCACAGAATCATGGAACTAGAGAGTTGGAAGGGAACCCTGGGGGTCCTCTAGTTCACCCCCCTGAAGTGTAGGAAGCTCAGCTAGAGCATCCCTGACAGACAGATAGACAGCCAACCTTTGCTTAGAAACCTCCAAAGAAGGAGAGTCCACAACCTTCTGAAGGAGACTGTTCCATTGTCAAACATCCTGCTCTCACAGTAATTTGACTTGTTGCCTGTGTGAATCCCACAAGCAGGATCCGAGCACAAGAATACTCTCTCCTTCTGCAGTTTAAAAAAAATGGTACCCAGAAGCTTTGCTGTCTCCAACTGTGGAGGGCAGAGCTTCTTCTTCTTCTTTGGCGATCTCTTGTAGCCGAGTAAGATCGTTTTCCATGAACACGGTTTTAACAATGAGTCCATAACTGACTGTGGAGGCCAATTCTGGATCCACACGTCCATCCACAGTGGGGAATATGCATCACACACTTCTGCAGCGTACATAAATTAATTTGCGTTGTACTCAAAATACAAATGGAGGTAGCGATTTGTCAAAGGAAGCAGAAAGCTTTCCATCGGCCTTACCCAACCTGGTGCCCTCCAGCTGTTTTGAACTATGGATCTCATCGGCCCCAATAAGCAAGATTGAGACTTGTTGTTCTTCTTTGGCCATCCCTCGCAGCTGAGTCAGATTGTCTTCCATGAACACAGTTTTAACAATGAGTCCGTAAGTGATTGTGGAGGCCAATTCTGGATCCACACGTCCTTCCGCAGTGGGGACATTGGTTTCCAGGTGGGAGTTGATCACGGTGAGGGTTTGCCAAGCGTGCCTTCCTCTTAGCATGTTTCTCTCTTGCGTCCTGAGTTCGAGTGTCTTCAAAGCCCGTGGTGCCTTTGGTAAAGGCTGTTCTCCAACTGGAGCGCTCGCACGCCAGTGTTTCCCAGTTGTTGGAGTTTATACCTCATTTTTTAAGATTTGCTTTGAGACAGTCTTTAAACCTCTTTTGTTGACCACCAGCATTTCGCTTTCCATTTTTACGTTTGGAATAGAGTACAGTGGATGCTCGGGTTGCGAACGTGATCTGTGCGGGAGGCACGTTCGCAACCCGCAGCATTCGCGACCCACAGCGCCGCATCTGCGCATGAGCGGGTTGTGATTGGCATTTCTGCGCATGCGCAAAGCGTAATTTAGTGTTTTTGCGCATGCGCGAGCACCGAAACCCAGAAGTAACCTGTTCTGGTAATTCCAGGTTCGGCACAGGTTCGGCAACCTGAAAAGGCACAACCTGAAGCGTCTGTAACCGAGGTATAACTGTAGTAGCCATCAACCGCCCTCTCCTCTTCCTCCTCCTCTTTCAAAACCATTCAGCTCAGTGGCCACCACTGCCCCCTGCAGAATGCTGTGTGATGATCTTTCTGAATCTTTCTAGCTCTAGCTCTCTAGCTCTCTTGAATCTTTCAATGTTCAGCTTCGTTGGGTGTCCATGAGTTCTGAGAGAGGGGAGAAAACGACTCTCTCTCTCTCCACTTTCTCTGATAGACTTCTAATTTTAACTTTTATTCAACTTCTGTGGAAATTCTGAAAGAGCCCCAAATAGACACAGCAGCAGCCAATTGGATGAAATAGGGAAATATCGTAGTATTGTAGAGATAGAAGGGGCCCGTGGGTCATCTAGTCCAACCCCAGCAATAGAGGAATCACAGCATACTGTCTTCAACAGTGGAACCAGAACATACCACAACAGACCTCCTGCTCCTTTGATTTGTCTAATCCTCTTTGTCTACATCTAAAAGTAAACGTAAAGGGACCCCTGACCATTAGGTCCAGTCGTGACCGACTCTGGGGTCACGGCGCTCATCTCGCTTTATTGGCTGAGGGAGCCGGCGAACAGTTTCTGGGTCATGTGGCCAGCATGACTAAGCTGCTTCTGGCAAAATAGAGCAGCACACAGAAACGCCGTTTACCTTCCCGCCAGAGCGGTACCTATTTATCTACTTGCACTTTGACGTGCTTTTGAACTGCTAGGTTGGCAGGAGCTGGGACCGAGCAACGGGAGCTCACCCCGTTGCAGGGATTCGAACTGCCGACCTTCTGATTGGCAAGTCCTAGGCTCTGTGGTTTAGACCACAGCACCACCCGTGTCCCATCTACATCTATTTTAAAACGTCCATATTATAAACCTAATATTCATCATTATTACCTGTTCCAGAGCTAGGCTGGAAGTGTGCCTAGGGAGTATCTCCTGAGTAACGTGACATTTGGCAAATGTCGTTTACACAGGGGAAAATGTTGCCCCTTCTCAACGCCATCCTTGGTGTGCTGCACAGGACCACTCGAAAAACAGCTTCTGAAGCAAAATCTCATTCCCAAAGCATCCCAAATTGTGAAAAATTGTTTTCTGGGAATCTGGGATTGCTTTGGATGAGTTTTTTTTGGGGGGGGGTGTTGCACAGGGCGGGGGAGCAGAAAAACTTGACGTCTCCAATGCAATCCAGACAGGGCAGCTCAACGTAAATCTATTTTTAATTCCCCATTTCTGTCGCCGCAAAAGAGCCGCCGGCTGGGAGGCTGAGCTCCCGTAGTCTGCAATTGCGCTGATTGCTGCATAGGTAATGCTACCCAGGAATGTAACTTAAGCAGAGGGGCAAAATCCAGAGGTCTGCCCCCTTCCCCCCCGGAGGGAAAGCAATCGCTTGGAACCCAAACTGTGAGATCAGCAGCCGAGGGCCAGGCGAGACTCCCACAAACACCTCCTGCCACTTATCTCCAATATATATATAGTACCCACAGATGCCTTTCGGCTGTTATCCACTTTGGCCTCGTAGGTTTGGCAGCGGAGGCCGCCGTGGCAGAAAGCGTCAGGGGGGCCCAGATTTGGCTCGGCGGCCCCTGGAGCTGACTCTGCAAGGATGCTGCCCATCTCAAAATGCTGAGCTGGAGAGAACAGCCCTGCGGCCTTGGCTGGGTGATGGAAGGGAGAGGGTGGGCTGGGCTGGGCCCTTGTGCTGTCTTCCAGTTCCATCTGGTACGCAGGATGAGACCCTCCCTGGTAGCGGACTGTCTTGCCAGAGTGGTGCATGCTCTGGTTATCTCCCACTTGGACTACTGGAATGCTCTCTGTGTGGGGCTACCTTTGAAGGTGACCCGGAAACTACAACTAATCCAGAATGCGGCAGCTAGACTGGTGACTGGAAGTGGAGACCACATAACACTGGTCTTGAGAGACCTTCATTGGCTCCCAGTACATTTCCGAGCACAATTCAAAGTGTTGGTGCTGACCTTTAAAGCCCTAAATGGCCTTGGTCTCGTAGACCTGAAGGAGCGTCTCCACATCCATTGTTCTGCCCGGACACTGAGGTCCAGCTCCGAGGGCCTTCTGGCAGTTCCCTCACTGCAAGAACCAAAGCTACAGGGAACCTGGCAGAGGGCCTTCTCAGTGGCGGCACCTGCCCTGTGGAACGCCCTCCCATCAGATGTCAAGGAAATAAACAACTATCTGACTTTTAGGAGGCATTTGAAGGCAGCCCTGTTTAGGGAAGTTTTTAATGTTTAACAGACCACTGTATTTTAATACTTTGTTGGAAGCCACCCAGAGTGACTGGGGAGACCCAGCCAGATGGGCGGGGTATAAATTATTATTATTATTATTATTATTATTATTATTATTATTATTATGCAACCATGGGGACCTCCTGGTGGGTCATTCTTACTCTGCCCCCCTTCCCTGATTGTAGAAAGGGGTACAAATGTCCTACCTTGCAGGGCTGGTTTTTATTGTCGATGACAAGACATGAAATAGGCTCTTCTGGGCTGGGGTTGCTGACATTTCTGTTTCTCGTGGGAGCATTCTGCAACATGTCATTGACAAATGATAGTTCATTGGTGGTGGACTTCTAGTGGACCACCCACTCATAATTCCACTTTATTAGCTGTTGTGCTTAGAACATAGGAAGAGTTTGCTGTTCCCATTGTGTCTGGTCCACAAGCAGCATCTGAGTGCAGGATCCCTAATATTCCCTGATGTTCTTCAAGCGAGTCTCTGATACCCAAAGGCATTCTGCGCGTGTTCAAGCAAACGAGAGTAAAACTGCCCTTCTCTGCTCAAATTTACGCAGGGAGTTTCATAGCAATGAGTTGAATCAAGATCCCTCGCGGAAATTAATTGACTAGTTAAGTTAACGAAATGATAATTTGTAATTTTAGCTGGGTGTATTTTTCAGCTGTCAATTTCTAACTTTTACTAGTTAAAAAAGGTTAGCATTTGCTCTATTTATATAAGTTATAAGAGTTTTTTTGGGGGGTGGGTAAATCCAGTTTTCCCACTCTATATGGAATGACAATATTTCTTTATTGAAACTTCCTTGAGAGCTAGAACAGGCCTGTCAACACGTTAGACTGAACACGGGTTTGCTCTGTCTCGATACAAGCATTTTCGTGAAAGATTTACACATGTTGATTTGCACAGCTCATCTGTTGTATGCACAAGTACACAGACTGAACACTGGTTGAACGTTACGTGTGAATAACTTTGCATTTCTTGTACACTAGCAGAAATTACAAGGGCAGTCAATAGGCTGCTGGAGAGGGAATAAGCTCAGTTTGATCCCAGGAAGAGTGGGAACCATTCCTGCTCCGAAATATATCAGTCCTAGAAAATACAGGAGTAAATAAGCTTGTTAAGTTGTGGGTGAACATATCAGACGACACAGTGATTCTTCAGACAGCTCTTGTTTATTCACAGGCCAGAACAGAACTGAACTGAAGGGTTCAGCCAGCCTGCTTATATAGAGCTCAACTACAAAGCAACAGTAACAACTTTCTGCAACTATCCAATCACTGAATGTCACTTTCAATCCCTTATTTGCATATGTGGACCTGAGTGAAAACTATCTACAGTATCCCCCTGCTGGCCCAGGGTGAGAACTTCAGTACATAACAAAGCTATTGTCATTTTTCAACACAGTTAATTTCACATGCTGCTTTTACCTTTAATTAAATGTTCCATTATTACTTTTGCCATCTCCTGGGTTGTAGACTGATGCTCTTGCAACTGCAAAATGTTGTCCCCCTTATTTCTAGGTATCCCCTGAAACTTCATAAACAAGCACAGAAAATAAACTGGAAATCTTGTCACTGGCATTCCCACATTGCCATTTTAGACATCCTTTACTGTGCCCTTTCAATGCTATGATGATGCCCCTGTTGAGACATGGCATCCATAGTTGTCCACAGCGCTCCTAATCCGGCTGCACTAGAGATGCATTAACTACAAGGCGCACTGGCGAGATATGGGCGCATAATTCAGGCGAATGGCATTTGTGGAGGGTGAATGGTACATTTTCAAAGCATGATTGCATTCGCTGGACCTTTAATGTGGCACCCATAGAACTGGCTAGAGAAGCTGTTGCCTTTTATTAATAATACATAGCAATTGTACAGTACTTTTCCAGAATTCAAAGTGCCGCAAAGGAATTAATTTCGACACTGTGCTATTATCACCTGCATTGTAACTGAGGAGGCTGAGAGAAAGAGAGACAATGCAATCCGATGCATATCTGCGCCAAAGAAATGACTCATTTGTGCAGTGCAGAGGTTTTCAACCCATGTGCTGTGGCACCCTGGGGTGCCTTGAATGATGGTCAGCAGAGTGGGATTGATGAGGCCTTAAGCACCTGAAGGTCATGGGGCCCTTTATATGTCCAGCTGTCCTTTGTCAACAACAACTAGTCGCTGTTTCTTGTGTTGAATATATGCTGCATGATAATTGATGGACCTCATAGGTACCTAAAGTCATTTGCACATGTCGCCATGCAAACAGTCCATGCAAAATGTTGTTGTTGTTTAGTCTGTTAGTCGTGTCCGCCTCTTCATGACCCCCTGGACCAGAGCACACCAGGCCCTTCTGTCTTCCGCTGCCTCCCGCAGTTTGGTCAAACTCATGTTCGTAGCTTCAAGAACACTGTCCCACCATCTCGTCCTCTGTCGTCCCCTTCTCCTTGTGCCCTCCATCTTTCCCAACACCAGGGTCTTTTCCAGGGAGTCTTCTCTTCTCCGGAGGTGGCCAAAGTCTTGGAGCCTCAGCTTCAGGATCTGTCCTTCCAGTGAGCACTAAGGGCTGATTTCCTTCAGAATGGAGAGGTTTGATCTTCTTGCAGTCCATGGGACTCTCAAGAGTCTCGTCTAGCGCTATAATTCAAAATGTAAATATTCATAATTCATAATGCAAAATGCAGTCACCCTATATATAAAAAGGTAAAGGGACCCCTGACCATTAGGTCCAGTCGTGACCGACTCTGGGGTTGAGGTGCTCATCTCGCTTTACTGGCCGAGGAAGCCGGCGTACAGCTTCCGGGTCATGTGGCCAGCATGACTAAGATGCTTCTGGCGAACCAGAGCAACGCACGGAAATGCCGTTTACCTTCCCGCCGGAGCGGTACCTATTTATCTACTTGCACTTTGACGTACTTTTGAACTGCTAGGTTGGCAGGAGCAGGGACCGAGCAATGGAAGCTCAACCCGTTGCGGGGATTCGAACCGCCGAAAGGAGCAAACCAGGAATATTTGAGGGAGCAGGTGGGGCCCATGACTTACATCCTAGAAGCCTACACAAGACAAAACACTGTTGCTGGATGTAGGTTTTATTCTACCTGTTTTTTATCTTATATTTTGGAAATGTACATCCAGGTTTTTTCCTTTACCTTTTTTGGGGGCCCCCAATAGAGTGGGGCCCTATGCTAGAACTTGTTTAGCTCATATGTAAATCCAGCACTGTTGGTCAGGGGTGCTGCAGGCAACACTGTCCTCTGTCCCTCTTTCCTTCCCTCTGATGCCCTTTCGCATCTCTGCCTCCCAAAGGCTTGCACAGCTGTTTGCTGCAACAGCTCTGGCTACAAGCTCCCCAGGCTGGGCAGGGGGTACTTCCAAGGCCCCCCTGGGGCAGTGTGAGGAGGCACGTCGCTTTGGGGTGAGGTGGGGGGCAGGTCAGAGACCATAACCTAGATATTGGCCTGCCAGATACCCCAAAAGGGAAACATGCAACGGAAACCCCTCCTGTGTTTTCCAGCAACTGGTATTCAGAACTTTCTAGTTTCGAGAAGAGCAGACAGGAGAGAGGTTTCTCATTATGCATGGCATGGAGAAATCCCCCCTCTCTTGTGACACTAGAACTCACGGACGTCCATTGAAGCTGAACGTTGGGTGATTCAGG
The DNA here is from genome assembly GCF_964234715.1 of Podarcis melisellensis. Classification (NCBI taxonomy): domain Eukaryota; kingdom Metazoa; phylum Chordata; class Lepidosauria; order Squamata; family Lacertidae; genus Podarcis; species Podarcis melisellensis. The sequence continues at coordinate 1,504,430 of NC_138537.1, read as the reverse complement.
GTGGATTAACATAGCTGTCAGCTTTCAGATTTGAAAATAAGGGATCAGCAGCCTTGAAAATAAGGGATCAGCAGCCTCACCTGTCCCGGGGACAGTCTACGGGATATCTACTGAGTTGAATAGGATCCAGAATGCAGCAGTCTGATTGGTCCACAGGAGCCACCCAATCCAGCTCCAGGTGGAAGGGAATCCGCAACCTGATTGGCCTACAGGAGAATCCCGGAATTAGCCAATCATGTGCAGCCCATTGTGTAAATAATGTATATAAAGCCGACATTCTGGGGGAACTTCCATTCCTCCTCACCACTATGAGCTGAATAAAGAGCATGAAATCCACTCTCGACTCTGAGTATATTTCACTAACAATTCGGGATAGCAGCAGGAAGCAGCGGGAAATGGTGCTGGAATAGGGGAATTTCCTACAAAAAAAGGGGGAGGTTGACAGCTATGTGGATTAAATAAAAGTCCTTCTTCACGGAGTCACAGTTGGACTGGGGAACTCCCTCCCACAGGAGGCAGGCATGGCCAACAACCTCAATGGCTTTAAAAGAGGATTGGACAAATTCGTGGAGGGCGAGAGGGCTGTCAATGCCTGCTGTCAATGCTCTGCCCTCCGCAATCAGAGGCAGCCAATGTTCCGAATGCCAGTTGCTGGAAACCCCAGGAGGGCAGAGGGCTGGTCTTGTGTTCGAATCCTGCTTGCGGCTTTCTCGCTGGGGCAGCTGCTCCGACACTGTGAGGACAGGAGGCTGGACTAGATGGGCAACTGGCCTGATCCAGCAGGCAATTCTTATGCTCTTATATTCTTATGAAGCATTTCTGTCTCCAGGTACAGAGGAAGAGGACAGCTATCGTGCACACGTCTCTGCCACAGCACTGCCCAAATATCTGTCTGTCAGTCTGTCTGTCTGTCTGTCTGTCTCTCTAAATATATACATTATTTTATTTTATATTTTATTTGTATAATTTATTCCTGCCATTCACTGCCAAGCAAATCCAGGGCAGGTCACAACATTCATTACTTTTTAAAACTGCTGTAAGATACACTATTCCAGGCTACGTGTAAATTAATGGTTCTTTGCAAAGACCAGAATTATTCAGTTCTGCATTTCTTTGCTTCTTGGCTCTGTCTCCACCTTTATGCCTTAATTCTCCAATTCAGGGGCCCCGTCTGTGTTTCTGTGTCCTGACGTACTGCCATTAAAATTTCTTTAAAGTGCGAGGGTGTCGTGTTGGGGAAGGGTTGGCATTTAAGTTGTGTGGGGAAGGTCCAATTATCTCTGGGCTGTAAAAACAGCTACACAATAAAAGATAACTTCAAAAAAACACCATTACGCCCAGATGAGTCACACCCCGTGGAAATGCCATCCCAGAGCTACCAAATATATATCTTGATCTTTAAGAAAAGGTGTCTCACCATTATAGTCTCTTATTTTGACTATTATTATTTTACTTGCAGTAAGTGTGTCACAATCTTCGTCTTGTTCCTTTCCAAAAAAATCCTCCTCAGAGTGGTTTGCTCACAGATTAAGGTTGAATCCTGACAAGACAGAAGTACTGTTTTGGGGGGACAGGGGGGGTGTGCTGGTGTGGAGGACTCCCCGGTCCTGAATGGGGTAACTGTGCCCCTGAAGGACCAGGTGCGCAGCCTGGGAGTCATTCTGGACTCACAGCTGTCCATGGAGGTGCTGGTCAATTCTGTGTCCAGGGCAGCTGTCTACCAGCTCCATCTGGTATGCAGGATTAGACCCTCCCTGCCTGCAGACTGTCTCACCAGAGTGGTGCATGCTCTGGTTATCTCTCGCTTGGACTACTGCAATGCGCTCTATGTGGGGCTACCTTTGAAGGTGACCTGTAAACTGCAATTAATCCAGAATGCGGCAGCTAGACTGGTGACTGGGAGTGGCCGCCGAGACCATATAACACCGGTCCTTAAAGATTTACATTGGCTCCCAGTACGTTTCCAAGCACAATTCAAAGTGCTGACCTTTAAAGCCCTAAACGGCCTCGGTCCAGTAGACCTGAAGGAGCATCTCCACCCCCATCATTCATCCCGGACACTGAGGTCCAGAGCTGAGGGCCTTCTGGTGGTTCCCTCACTGCGAGAAGCCAAGTTACAGGGAACCAGGCAGAGGGCCTTCTCAGTGGTGGCACCCGCCCTGTGGAACACCTTCCCACCAGATGTCAAAGAGAACAACAACTACCAGACTTTTAGAAAATATCTGAAGGCAGCCCTGTTTAGGGAAGCTTTAAATGTTTGATGCATTACTGTATTTTAATATTTTGTTGGAAGCTGCTCAGAGTGGCTGGGGAAGCCCAGCCAGATGGGCGGGGTAATAATAATGATGATGATAATAATAATAATAATAATAATAATAATAATAATAATAATAATAATAATAATATATTATTATTATTATTATTAATATTTCACAGCTGAGATAAAAGTTTAAACCAAGGAAAACGCTGGCCCTAAACCTCTGCTGCCTTGTGGGTTTTCTTTGGGAGAAGAAAAGGCTAAGGCGTAAATTCTACACCAATCTGGAGTCCCGAAGGCGGTTGGATGGTGCCTAGTACGCCTCCTTCCAGCAACTTCTGCAGCCAAACTGGTGCCAAATGTCTTCCTTTACTTTCCTTTGGACCAACCAAGTTTCAAGGGATGGTGCAGTACAGATCTGCTTTAAAAAGAGACCCCAGTAAGACACAGAGCCTCTGGGGTACAGTCATGTTGTTGTTGTTGTTGTTGTTGTTGTTTAGTCGTTTAGTCCTGTCCGCCTCTTTGTGACCCCCTGGACCAGAGCACGCCAGGCACTCCTGTCTTCCACTGCCTCCCACAGTTTGGTCAAACTCATGCTGGTAGCTTCGAGAACACTGTCCAACCATCTCGTCCTCTGTCATCCCCTTCTCCTTGTGCCCTCCATCTTTCCCTGCATCAGGGTCTTTTCCAGGGAGTCTTCTCTTCTCCTGAGGTGGCCAAAGTCTTGGAGCCTCAGCTTCAGGATCCGTCCTTCCAGTGAGCACTCAGAGCTGATTTCCTTCAGAATGGAGCGGTTGGATCTTCTTGCAGTCCAGGGGACTCTCAAGAGTCTCCTCCAGCACCAGAATTCAAAAGCATCCATTCTTCGGCGATCAGCCTTCTTTATGGCCCAGCTCTCACTTCCATACATCACTACTGGGAAAACCAGAGCTTTTACTATACGGACAGTCATACCTTGGGTTAAAGACACTTCAGGTTGAGCGTTTTCAGGTTGTGTTCCGCGGCGACCCGGAAGTAACGGAACGGGTTACTTCCGGGTTTCGCGGCTCGTGCATGCGCAGACGCTCAAAATTACGTCACGAGCATGTGCAGAAGCAGCAAATCATGACCTGTGCATGCGCAAACGCGGGTTGCGTTCTGCTCGGGATGCAAACAGGACTCCAGAATGTATCTCGTTCGCACCCAGAGGTATTTTCACTCTGATCTGCCATAGTAAGAACATAGGAAGAGCCTGCTAGATCAGACCTGGCGTCCGTAAAATCCAGCATCCTGTTCTCACAGCGGTCAAACCACCCAAGGAATCTGGATAGAGTGCCACTGAACCTGGAGGTTCTGTAAGAACGTAAGAGCCCGGCTGCTGGGTCAGGCCAGAGGAGGCTTGTCTTATCCTGTTCTCACAGTCGTCAGCAAGCTGCCTCAATGGGAAACCTGCAAGCAGGATTGGAGCAGAAGAACCTTTCCGCCTCCTGAGCTTTTCTAGCAACTGGTTTTCAGAAGCATTGCTGCCCCGAGATGTGGAGGCAGAGCAGAGCCATCCTAGCTAGGAGCCATCAATGGCCCTTTCCGTCTCCATGAATTTGTCTCCTCCTCTTTTAGAGCCAGGACGCGGGTGGCGCTGTGGGTTAAACCACAGAGCCTAGGGCTTGCCGATCAGAAGGTCGGCGGTTCAAATCCCCGCGACGGGGTGAGCTCCCGTTGCTCGGTCCCAGCTCCTGCCAACCTAGCAGTTCAAAAGCACATCAAAGTGCAAGTAGATAAATAGGTACCGCTCTGGCAGGAAGGTAAACAGCATTTCCGTGCACTGCTCTGGTTCGCCAGAAGTGGCTTAGTCATGCTGGCCACATGACGCAGAAGCTGTACCCCGGCTCCCTCGGCCAATAAAGCGAGGTGAGTGCCGCAACCCCAGAGTCGGCCGCAACTGGACCTAATGGTCAGGGGTCCCTTTACCTTAACCCATAAAGCCATCCAGGTTGGGGGTCATCCAGGGTCGGACTGAGGTTTGATGAGGCCCTCAGCTCCTGAAGGTAATGGGGCCCTTTATATATCCAGCTGTCCTTTGTCCACAACAAATTGTCACTTTTTTCCTGTTGAATATATGCTACATGGTCATTTATGGATCTCATAGGTATCTCAAGCCATTTGCACATAACAAAACATGTATTCCATCAAAGTAATTGATAAAGAAATGAGAAAACCAGTGATATTTTCAGGAGCAGACAAGCAGGCGGGGCCCATGACTGACATCATAGGAGCCGACACAACACAAAACACTGTTGCTGTATGTAGGCTTCATTTTATTTGGTTTTTTTAAACTTATATTTTGGAAATGTAAGTAAAGGTAAAGGGACCCCTGACCGTTAGGTCCAGTCGTGACCAACTCTGGGGTTGTGGCGCTCTTCTCACTTTATTGGCCGAGGGAGCCGGCGTACAGCTTCCGCGTCATGTGGCCAGCAGGACTAAGCCACTTCTGGCGAACCAGAGCAGCGCACAGAAACGCCGTTTACCTTCCCGCCCAAGCGGTACCTCTTTATCTACTTGCACTTTGATGTGCTTTCAAACTGCTAGGCTGGCAGGAGCAGGGACTGAGCAACGGGAGCTCACCCCATTATTGCGGGGATTGGAACTGCCGACTTTCTGATCAGCAAGCCCAAGGCTCTGTGGTTTAACCCACAGCGCCACCCACATTCCATTTTGGAAATGTACATCCAGGGTTTTTTTCCTTTAATTTTTTTGGGGCTCCCCAAGAGAGTGGGGCCCTAAGGTAGAGCTTGTTTAGCTTATATGTAAATCTGGCACTGGGGCCAACTCTGTCTCCTTCAGGAGGGAGTTCCAAAGTTATGCACTTCATGAAAAAGACTTTTCTTTTTCCCGTCCTGAATCTTCCGACCTTCTGCTTCATTGAATGAACCACAAGTTCCAGTGTTAGGGGAGAACAAGGAAAACATTCCCCTATCCGCTTTCTCCATGCACTGCACCATCTGATATACTTCTGTCCTGGGCACAGAACACTTGCTTTCTCTTTGGGTTTAAGCCTTTTTTTCTACCCGGATTAAGATCAACAAGGAAGATAATTTTTGTGGCCCTCACCCAACTTGCAAGATTCCCAGAAGAGGCGTCCAGCTGGGCTTTGTCGGGAAGAGATAGAAACACCCACCCACCCCCAAGCTGATCCAGCCCGCCCAGGTCCCATTTCTCGATAATCTAATTGCCCTGATCGGAGCAATAAATAAAAGAGGAGAAATGAGCATGTGGAGAGGGGAGGGAGACCGAGAGAGAGGGATTCGAGACGAGGAGCAGTGGAAAATCTTGAGAAATGATGTAAGAGAGAGCAGAGGCAGGGATTGGAGTGCAGGAGCGCCTTCAGAGACTATAAAAACTCCGAGAGAAAAGTGAACATCAGAGATAAGTGAAGAGGAACCAGCTTGGAAGGACCAGGGGTTTTTCTGGAAGATTTGAAGGACTGATCTTCCAAGCCTCCTCCATTCAAGGTGAGTGAGCAGAGGCCATCTCTCTCTGCGTGTCTTTCTTTTCTTGCAACCCTTTGCTTCCATCCTAGCACTGCTGCTTTTGAAAAGTTCTGCTCAGAACCAGCAAGAATATGCAAAGTCTGCAGAGGGTGACAAGGGGGCTTCCCCCACCTGCACACTGTGTGTCTCACTGCAATTCTCAGACGGGGCTGAAATGGACCAAAATTATCCCAGCGTGTCAAATGGTGGTCTGGAATGGGCTGTTTGCATTGTTCTCAGAGGTGTCTGAATGCAGGGAACGGCAGATCATATTACTTTTATTTATTATTATTGTTTTTAAATGCCTTTGTTCAGCTGATTTTAAAAATGCAGTGTGGGCAATGTGGTGTAGTGGTTAGAGTGTCAGACCTTGGAGACCAGGGTTCGGTTCCCACCTCAGCCATGAAACACACCAGTGGCTTTCGGCCAGTCATCAGCCTAACTTCCCACACAGGGGAAGAAGTACCGCACAGAGCACCTGGAGCTCCTTGGGGGAGAAGGCGGCATATAAATGCAATACATGAATAATAAAATAACTTTGCAACATGATGCCTCTAAAGGAACATGCCAGAGAAGCGAGATGACTCAATAACTTGGTTGCTGTGCTACTGAAAATAATAATAATGGTGTTCTCCGGCTTGCAGAATGGACCAGAAGTGAGAATTTAGCGTAAGGAGAATTTTCTTAGCCGATAAAGTCATCCCCACCCCTTTGATTCATTCTCCGGTGAACTTTAAGAGGAGAAAGCAACCTTCGAAAAGTTAGCTCAGAGTAAGTTCCCACACTAAAAAACAGGAGGGAGGGATGCACACCTGGACTCAGGTATTTCGAACACAGACCCGGATGAAAGTAACAAGACAAACACTCAGCCCACGTGCGACAGTCTTTGCTCATTCTTAGAATCATAGAATTACAGAGTTGGAAGGGACCCCCTGGGGTCATCCAGACCAACCCCCTGCAATGCAGGAATCTCAGCTAAAGCATCCATGACAAGTGGCCAGCCAACCTCTGCTTAAAAACCTCCAAAGGAAGGAGAGTCCACTGTTTCCCAAAGGGGTCCATTCCACTGTATTTTGCTCTCAGAAAGCACTCCCTATGTTTAGCTGGAATCTCCTTCCTTGCAATTTGAATCCACCAGTTCAGGTCCTGCCCTCTGGAGCAGGAGCAGAAAGCAGGCTTGCTCCATCTTCCAGCCCTTCAGATATTTGAAGATGGCTAGCGGATCGCCTCTCCTTGAACTACCAAGGGTAAGAGAACCAACCAAGGGGGGCTTCCCTTGCTAATCTTAACACCTGGGATGATCTGTAGGAAAGGAGTCAGCCTTGCAGATATTAAGGACTCCAAGTAATTTAACAACAACAACAACAACAACAAAAACAACAACAATAATAATATTTTTTTATTTATACCAGTTCAGAAAACCGGGCTCAAGGCAGCTAACAACAAATTTAAAACACTTAATTGATGCAACAAAAATATAAATAAAATACAGTATAAAATACAGTACAAAATGTGAATAACAATAAATTCAGAATTCAAAAATCAATTTAGGGGGGAAATCCATCCAATAAACATTAGATGATCACCAGAGCTAGCTGGCTAAATTAGTCCTACTTGTAGTCCTATGTAGAGATTTAAGCACTAATTTGAGCACCTTGAATTGGTCTGAGAAATTAACCGGCAGTCAATGGGAGTTGTATGACTTCAGGAAGTCCCCTTGGCTAGCAGTCTAGACCAGCTGAAGGTTCTGAACTGTCTTCAAGGGCAGTCCCACTGTGTTGCAGTAGTCCATGGGTAGGCAAACTAAGGCCCGGGAGCCAGATCCGGCCCAATCGCCTTCTAAATCCAGCCCGCGGACAGTCCGGGAATCAGCGTGTTTTTACATGAGTAGAATGTGTGCTTTGATTTAAAATGCATCTCTGGGTTCTTTGTGGGGCATAGGAATTCGTTCATTTTTTTTTTCAAAATATAGTCCGGCCCCCCACAAGGTCTGAGGGACGGTGGACCGGCCCCCCTGCTGCAAAAGTTTGCTGAGCCCTGCAGTAGTTCATCCCAAAGGTTGCTAGAGCACAATGGACAAGTCATCTCTGTTCAAAGGGGGATGTAGATGGCAGCTTTGGGAAACAGCACTTTTGAGAATATAAGACGAGGCTGCAGGATCTCAAGGAACCAGGAGTAAGAAGCATCTCTGCCTCCACATGCAAAGGGCAGAGCATAGCCATCCTGGCTCATAGCCATCGATAGCCCTTGAAACTGTCTAATTCTCTTTTAAAACCATCTCAGCCATTGCTATCTCCTGTGGGAGTGAGTTCCACAGTTGAATTCTGCCGCATGAAGAAATCCTTTCTTTCCTCTGCCTTGAACCTTGCAACATTCAGCTTCACTGGGTGTACCTTTAGTCTGAAGGGGACCCCAATAAGGCTGTTGAAACTGGAGGGTGGCCTGCGAGGAGAAGGAGCAATTGGATTCCTGCAGTTCAGGGGGCTGGACTAGATGACCCCTGGGAACCCTTCAGTTCTACGATTCTCGGTCTAATCCTGCTGTATTGGCCACCTTTTACCCCTGTAGCAGCTGCTCCTCTCTCTTGGCCTCTGATCCAACCACCACAATCTCCTAAACACAGCCACACTTTAATGGACCTAATCTTGATTTTAAGAGCCAATGGCTAAATATAGTATAAATAAATACGGAAGGAAGCAAAGTCAAATATAACCTTGCGCCACCCCTGTTTCAGCAGAGGACTTTTGCCAAGATGTGCCCACAGCCTCGTGTGAGCCCTGAAGTGTTGACACCCGGAGTCGGGTTTTTGAGTAGATCCTAGCTATTTTTGTTCAAATAGGAATTTTCGTCCCCTGAATACTTAGCCTTGTGAGATGATATTTCCCTTTCTGATCCTGTTCAATATCTCTGGCTGCAGTTGGCTCAGCCAGCCGTCCAAGCTGAATGTCAGAAGACGCAAGAAAGGTAAAAGAAAGGACTTCTTCGCACAGTGCATAGTTAAATTGCGGAACTCACTTCCTCAGGAGGCTGTGACACCAACCAACTTGGATGCCCTTAAAAGAGGGTTGGGCCAATTCATGGAGGAGCTGTGGGCTATCATTGGCCATGCAATAAATAAATTGAGGTCTTATATATGCAATAAATGTTCATAAATGTAACAAGCAAACACGTACATAAAGATATAAACCACATGTCTAAAGCAGCACAGGAAAACAGCCCTGGAACCATTTTGGCTCCCAGACTGACCAAATGGTTTCTTTGCAAGGTCGAAGGAAAATGGAAAAGCCTCCCCATTGTCTTGTCCTTCACAAAACTGGTCTTAAGGGCATGTCCGTGTATGAATAGGGTGAGCCTGTGACTTGGCTCAGGAACTAAGTATTTATCATTACAAAAGACTGACCAGGCTCCCCAGGGTATCCAAAGAAGTAAACATTAACAGGTAACCTGCCAGACAGGAGGTAAACAATGCACTCAGATTTCTGCTGTAGACCGCCCTTTCTGTGAAGTAGGTATGATGTATCTGGGGTGGTCTTGGACTCCAGGGTAGGCAATTTCAAAAGTCTATATAAAGACTTGCACACCATTCTTCTGGGTTCCTCCTCCCTCCTGTATGTGGGGAGTGAGGACCCTGTTGCAACAGATCAATAAAGATCAGGCTTACTAGCTGCTTTGCTTCTCAATATTCTCTGCTTGGCCTCTGTTCTTTTCTCCAACCGATGGAGAACCTGCAAAGGACTCTAAAAGGGCTCTTGTGTCCCCCATAAGGGAATAAGGGCAGATTTTTGTTTATTACAGCACTAGCTGGGATGCGAAGGAAGAACGTTGCTCTTGTGTTTGAATCCTGCTTTTGGGTTTCTCACTGGGGAATCTGGTCAGCTGCTGTGAGAAGAGAGTGCTGGACTCCGTGGGCCATTGGCCTGATCCAAGCAGGCTTTTCTTATGTTCCTATCATTTCATTCCCGCCTAATTCCTTTCTGGATTAACCACCTGAATGATCCCAACCAGTCAGGATTCACGGCACAACCTTGCCAATTAGGGTTGGCCACACAGCGATATCGCCAAGGACAAGCAAAGGCGATTCTAACAAAAAAGAAAGAAAGAAAGAAAGAAAGAAAGGGAACTTTTTTTTCCCAGAGCTGCTGGAAAATTGCCCAAAAGTCACAGCTTCTAAGAAAAACAACCACCTCAGGTTGTTTTGGCTCATTTCCAGTGTTAACGAAAGGAAGTGTGTTTTCTCAAGTCTCGGACATCCTGACACAGGGTTTAAGTAAATGATTGATGGTGCGTTCTGCAAGATGTCTTTTCTCGTAAGCCCTCAGGATCAAAGCCTTATTTTTTTTATAAAAATAAAATAGCAAACTACTCGTGGCTCATCTTTCTCCCGGGATATAAGAGCAAAATTGCCCTTTTCACGTCAACATAGCGGTTATTTTCCCTTCTCTCTTGGCTTTTGCTAAACAAGGAATTTCAGAAGTTACCAAAATGCTGAAATTCTTGCCATCTCAGAGTTCCTGTCATTAACACCTACCAGCCCTCGAGTTCAAGAAAGTGGATGGAAATTCGGGGGGGGGGCAGATAGTTCAATTCTAAGTTCATTACATGCCCATGAAGCTGGTGTGAATTATGGTTATGATTATGATTATTACATTTGTATCCTGTTATTTTCTCCAAGGAGCTCAAGGTGGCTTAGAAGTTCTCCCCTTCCTCATTTATCCTACACAAAAACCCTGTGAGGAAACTGAGGCTGAGAGGCAGTGACTGGCCCAAGGACACCCAATGAGCTTCAGGGCCAAGAAGAGATTTGAACCCGGGTCCCCTTAGTCCTAGTCCGACACTCTAAGCCTGGATTTTCTTGGGGGAAAGGGTAGGATGTAAATGCAATGAATCATAATAAAAATAATACCAAGGAAAACAACAACTTCACAGCACTATAAAGCAGTACAGCGGTACCTCGGAAGTCGAACGGAATCAGTTCCGGAAGTCCATTCGACTTCCAAAACGTTTGAAAACCAAAGCGTGGCTTCCGATTGGCTGCAGGAAGCTATTGCAGCCAATTGGAGGCCATGGAAGCCCCGCTGGACGTTCGGCTTCCAAAAATAGTTTTCAAACCAGAACACTCACTTCCGGGTTTGCGGCATTCGGGAGCCAAAACGTCCGAGAACTGAGCTGTTCGAAAACCAAGGTACAGCTGTAATGTGAGCAAACTGTGAGTGCATTTCCCAATAGAAGGAAAGGAGGAAGAAATCTCTCTGCAGCTTCTCCTTTTCACCTGGCCAAAGAAGAAGAAAGTCAGGTTGGCATCTGCCTGGTTCTTCTTCGGAAGAGGAGAGAGTTGCAGCTTCAGCCTGTGGTGATTGAATGGGCCCAGGATGGTCTTAGAATCCTAGAACCATTGGGCTGGAAGGGACCCCAAGGGTCATCTAGTCCAACCCCCAGGAATCACAGCTAAAGGATCCATGACAGATGGCCACCCAACCTCTGTTCGAAACCTTCCAAGGAAGGAGAGTCCATCACTCTCAGAGGGAGCCTGTTCCAATGTCAGGTGTCTTTTATTTTCAGAAAGCGAATTCTACTTTCCTTGGTTGTCATTGAAATGCAACGGTTGGGGTCCTCCCCTGTGGAGCAGCAGAATACAAGCTTGCTCCAACTTCCATGTCGGATATTTCATAGAATGATAAAACCATCAGGTTGGAAGGGGAAGCCAAGGGGCATCTAGTCCAACCCCCTGCGATGCAGGAATCTCAGCTAAAGGACCCCGTCAGACAGCCACCCAACCTCTGCTTTAAAACCTTTCCAAACATAACGAGTTCCTGTAAGAATGTGATGTTGCCTCATTCATTTTGGATCAGCTTTGTTCTCAAATTGAGGATGAACCATCCCATAATAAAGATGTCAAGGACTTGCTGCCCACTTCTGGTGCAACCTGGCAAAGCAGTCTTCCCAATTCTAGAAGTCTGGTGTTGTCGGAGAGCTGATTTCAGTGGGGAAAGGCCTAGATACCGGATAGGACTGTGTGTCAGTTTAGCACACCTGGACCTGCATAGAATACCGTCTGGTCAACCAGTGTTGCCTAGTGGTTAGAGGGTTAGACTAGGACCTGAGAGAACAGGGTTCAAATCATCCGCTGAGCCACAAAGTCCACTGGGTGACTTTGGCCCAGTCACTATCTCTCAGCCCAGCTTACTTCACAGGGTTGTTGTTGTAAGGATAAAAGAGAGAAGGGCAGAAATGTCTAAGCCGCCTTGTGCTCTTTGGAGAAAAGGTGAGATATAGATCTAACAGTGGATGATTTGAACCTTGTGTGCAGCTGCCCCTGGACTATAAGACTACAAGGTCAGACTGACAATAATTTGCAGGATTTCCATTGGTTGCTACTCAGAAACATTGCTGCCATCTCTCCTGAAGCAGGGAGTTCCATAGTTCAACAATTATTATTATTTATTATTTTATTATTATTATTGCATCTGAAGGCAGCCCTGTTTAGGGAAGCTTTTAATGACTGATCTTTTAATGCATTTTTAATCTTTTGTTGGAAGCCGCCCAGAGTGGCTGGGGAAACCCAACCAGATGGGTGGGGTAGAAATAATAAAAATTATTATTATTATTATTATTATTATTATTATTATTATTATTATGTGTTCAACCAGCTAGTTGCAGGGCAAGGCTGAAGACCCCTGGCAACCCGTAAGCAGAGCTTGGCCGTTTACCTTTCCCACCTCTTCCACTCCCAGAGTTACCTGAATTGTGTTGAAGTCAAATGCCTTTTTGCACTTCTGGACCTCTCTGTTTATTTTGATTAGCGTACAGGGGCTTATTTTTAGCTCGCCGGGATGAATGAACAGCAGCGCAGATGTTTCGCCGTGAAGGGGAAAAAAGTGTGTGTTTAACCTTGCCACTTATTTTTACGTCCCCCGCCCCCACTTCCGTAGGCAGATAATCAGGATGTGGGTTCCTTGCGCAGCGATAGGCTGCAGTTTCTCAGTTTGGAGGGGCAGAAACCTGCATAAAAATTCAAAGGACACAAGACACCGTCTTATACTGAGTCAGACCGTCATGCCAACCCGATGAGTGTGGCCTGCACTTACCTGAGCTCCCAGCCTCACTGGGAGAATCATAGAATTGTAGAGTTGGGAGGGACCTCCAAGGATCATCTAGTCCAACCCCCCTGCGGCGCAGGAGTGCAAAGCAGATATACTCTGTTGCTGAGATTTGCCCTTTCGCCAGGGGCCGTAGAGGAAGGCAAAGAAGAACATCAGAAGAGCCTGAGGATGAGGCCAATGGCAGATCCAGTACTGCATTACCCAAAGGGAGATTAAAGATTTTCTGACGGTAAGAGCCATTCAACAGACTTCCTCGGGAGGTGGTGGGCTCTACCTTCCTTGGAGCTTTTTAAGCAGAGGTCGGGTTGCCATCTGTCAGGGATGCTTGAGCTGAGATTCCTGCCTTGCAGGGGGTGGACTAGATGGCTCTCGGGGGTCCCTTCCAACGCCATGATTCTGCAAACCTGATCTCACCATGACAAAGATTCCTGTGAGAAACCCACATGCAGGATCCAAGCACAAGAGGAACACTCTCCTCTGGTTTCCAGCCAGTGTCGGATTTACATATAAGCTATATAGCTTGGGGGGGGGGGTAATACTTCTTAATTGTATTTCAGATCAACAATTACTTGGATAAAACACATATTTTGTGATGTGCAAATGGCTTGAGATACCTATGAGGTCCATAAATAACCATACAGCATATATTCAACACAAAAACAGCAACCATTTGTTGTGGACAAAGAGCAGCTGGACATAAAAAGGGCCCCATTGCCTTCAGGAGCTGAGGGCCACATCAAACCTAAATCTGGCCCTGTTTACAGCAACTGAAATTCAGAAGCATTGCTGCCGCCAACTGTGGGGGCAGAAGGCAGCCATTGTGGGTATGTGAACAACCTGAGTCTGGTCCCCATCAGCCTCTGCAAGATGGGCCAGAGGACAGGGACGCCAGCCGTGGATCACTGGTCAAAGTTTCTAGGATGCCATAACCATCGAAAAGAGTTCTGCCAGAACACCAGGACCGAGAAGGTCCAATATCCTCCCTCCCCATATTTTGTTACCCCCTGGATGGGATGGAGAAGCTGCAGGGGTGGTTTTGGGCTACCCTTAGATATGTCTCAGCATATACAAATATATTCTGAGTGTGTATGGTTGTTTCATAACATTTAATACACAGCAGTGGAGTTCTAGATTTACAGAGGGTGCTGTGGGTTAAACCACAGAGCCTAGCACTTGCTGATCAGAAGGTTGGCAGTTCAAATCTCCGTGACGGGCTGAGCTCCCGTTGCTCGGTCCCTGCTCCTGCCAACCTAGCAGTTTGAAAGCACACCAAAGTACAAGTAGATAAATAGGTACTCTCCGGCGGGAAGGTAAACGGTGTTTTCGTGCACTGCTCTGGTTCGCCAAAAGCGGCTTAGTCCTGCGGGCCACATGACCCGGACGCTGTACGCCGGCTCCCTCGGCCAATAAAGCGAGATGAGCGCCGCAACCCCAGAGTCGGCCATGACTGGACCTAATGATCAGGGGTCCCTTTACTTTTACTAGATATGTCTCAGCATCTACAAATATATTCCGAGTATGTATGGTTGTTTTGTAACATTTAAAACACAGCAGTGGGGTTCTAGATTTACAGAGGAATATCTAAAGCTTTTATCAGCAGAGAGAAAACTCTTTCTCCATAATAATAATGATGATGATAATAATTTATTATTTGTACCCCGCCCATCTGGCTGGGTTTCCCCAGCCACTCTGGGCGGCTTCCACAAAGACCAAAAATACACTAAAATGTCATACATTAAAAACTTCCCTTAAGATGTCTTCTGAATGTCAGGTAGTTGTTTCTTTCCTTGACATCTGGTGGGAGGGTGTTCCACAGGGCGGGTGCCACCACGGAGAAGGCCCTCTGCCTGGTTCCCTGTAGCTTTGCAATGAGGGAACTGTCAGAAGGCCCTCGGCACTGGACCTCAGCGTCCGGGCTGAACGATGGGGGTGGAGACGCTCCTTCAGGTATACTGGGCCCATGGCTTCCTTTGCTGAAGAATCCCAGGACCGTCACCCAGGAATTTTCATAGTATCATCAAATTGTAGAGTTGGAAGGGAACTCCAAGAGCCAGCTAGCAATGCAGGGATCTCAGCTCAAGCATCCATGACAGATGGCCTCAGCTTAAGCACCACCAATGAAGGAGAGTTCACCCCCTTCCAGGGGGTCCCTTACCGCCAGAAAGTTCTTCCTAACCTTTACTTGCTCTCTCCCTTCTCCTCTTTAATTTCTGCAAAGCTTGTCTCTTTGATGCCAGCTGAAGTCCTTGCTTCGGGATCACATTCACCCAGTGCTTTACCAACTGCACTGGCTCCCGGTGGAGTACAGGGTCAGGTTCAAGGTGCTGGTTTTAACCTTTAAAGCCCTTTGTGGCTTAGGGCCCTCGTATTTACGGGACCGCCTCTCCTGGTCTGCCCTGCAGAGGACCTTAAGTTCCACGAATAACAACACCTTGGAGGTCCCAAGTCAAAAGGTGGTTAGATTGGTCTCTACTAGGGCCAGGGCCTTTTCAGTACTGGCCCCGACTTGGTGGAATGCTCTGTCACAAGAGACTAGGGCCCTGCGGGACTTGACATCTTTCTGCAGGGCCTGCAAGACGGAGCTGTTCCACCAGGCCTTTTGGTTTGGACTCAGTCTGACCCTTATGTTTCCCTCACCTTATGGTTTTGATCTATGGGCTACTGTTAAAATGAGATTTCATTTTAACTTGTATTTTAAATTGGTTTCTCCCCCCTCTATTATGTTTTCATTGTAATTTTACTGGTGTTAGCTGCCCTGAGCCCGGCTCTGGCTGGGGAGGGTGGGGTATAAATAAAAATTTGTTATTATTATTATTATTATTATTATTATTATTATTAATTCACCCAGGGATTTTAAACAGCTTGGATTTTCTAAAATTATAATCTCTGCTTCTTCCATTACCATTTCTAGTTTACCATATTGTTAGTTTATTTCCCTGCTTCCTCCACCCGAAAGGAGAAATTTCCATTTTGTTGGCATTGCATTTTAAAATATGGCACTTTCTTCTTTCGATGGTTGCACACACCTGAGAACAGACCATACTGAGTTGCCGTGCAAGTGTAGCTGATAATACCTGAGTCAATAAATGCGCACCTTGAACTTCCCCCTGCTTGGAGTGGGCACCCAGCTGTGTGGGACTGGACCGGGCAAAGGACTGTGGCGCTGCTTTCTTTTGCAGATGCTGCGTTGCCAGCGAGCGGCTGGGTACCTCGTCTTGGCCATCACCCTCTTCCAGTGGCAATCCAGGACAACTTTCCAGGTAGCGGCATTGCAAGAGGTAAGTGGTGATCTCAAAAAAGGCCCAATTATTTCTGGCAAGCCCAAATTTCTGCACTGAAGACGTTCTCCTATGGCTGGGATTTCTTATTTCAAAGCGCCCTCGAGCGGTCAGAGTTAAAATCTCTCTCTCTCTTTTTAAATGCTCTTTATAGCAGTTTGAAAAGACCATAAGAAGAGTTTTACTGCCACCAATCCTCCTTCTTCCTCTATGCTAGAGGCAAGGACAATTAAAAGAGGAATAGGCAAATTCCAGGAGGAGGAGAAGGTTGTCAGTAGCTCAGGTGGTGCCAGGTCAGCACTGAAGTCATAAGTCTCCAAAGCCAGAGAAGTAAACTCTTTACTCAACTAAACCCAAATACAGCTCAGGTCCACACAACCCTTTTTTATTATTATTAAAGTATTTGCAGATTGATCAATATAGATCACTTAAATTCCAGCCAGGAAATAATTACCTGTGTCCATTTTGGCTAATACCTTAATCAAAAATAACCAAGGCTTTCTCCACATCTAAAAATATTAATACGGCCTGTTTTTCATTTCTCACTTCCAAATACTCTATTAGTTTAATTACATTTCTTATATTGTCTTTCATTTGTCAGCTTGGTGAGAACCCGACTTGGTCTCTGTGGACTGACACAATCAGTGTCTTTTTTAATCTATTTGTTGTTGTTGTTGTTTAGTCATTTAGTCGTGTCCGCCTCATCATGACTCCCTGGACCAGAGCACGCCAGGCACTCCTGTCTTCCACTGCCTCCCGCAGTTTGGTCAAACTCATTCTGGTAGCTTTGAGAACACTGTCCCACCATCTCGTCCTCTGTCGTCCCCTTCTCCTTGTGCCCCCCATCTTTCCCAACATCAGGCTCTTTTCCAGGGAGTCTTCTCTTCTCATGAGGTGGCCAAAGTATTGGAGCCTCAGCTTCAGGATCTGTCCTTCCAGTGAGCACTCAGGGCTGATTTCCTTCAGAATGGAGAGGTTTGATCTTCTTGCAGTCCATGGGACTCTCAAGAGTCTCCTCCAGCACCAGAATTCAAAAGCATCTATCCTTCGGCGACCAGCCTTCTTTATGGTCCAGCTCTCACTTCCATACATCACTACTGGGAAAACTATAGCTTTAACTATACGGACCTTTGTTGGCAAGGTGATGTCTCTGCTTTTTAAGATGCTATCTAGGTTTGTCACTGATTGATAATTATAGTAATCCATAAATAATAGCTGGAAGATCATTCTTTTCTCCTTTGCAGCAGCCTTCGGCTCCTTCCTCCCCCCTGGGTGAGGGTCGCCTGTCCCTGTCTGGCCAGGAGAAGCCAGCTGCCGACCTGGTTGCAAAACTTCTCCTCTTCAACGAGCTGGTGTCCCTCGAAAATGATGTCATCGAGACGAAAAAGAAGCGGAGTTTCTCGGGGTTTGGATCCCCTCTCGACAGGCTTTCGGCCGGCTCCCTGGACCTGAAAGCCAAGCAGAGGTGAGCTGTGAGGAAGAACTGGATCTCAGAGTCATGGAACTGCAGAAGAGACCCAAAGGTTGCTTTCTATGTTCAGGAATAACTCTGCACATGCTTAAATTGCACTCCCTTATGGATGCCTGATACGGAAGGGGGGGCAGGGCTGGGTGGCAGAGCAGCCTCGCACCCAGATTTTACTGTAACAATGCCGGTAGTTTTGTAAGCAAGAATGTGTGTACAACGAAGGACTCACCCAAATCGGAACAAATAGCAATCATGTTTTTCACGGACTGCTGTTTGTTCCAATTTAGCGCTAATGAGCGGGTTTTGGTGGGTGGGAAGAGAAGCAGTGCAAAGGCAAGGCCACTGTGCCTAGGAAGCATGGGACTAGTGGGAAGGAGCTCAGACCCGTGTCTTCCAAGCAGGGGACAAGCCGAAGAGGGCTTGCAATGCTAAAGCAAATTTGAAATAATATGCATCGCACACTTCTGCACCGTACATAAATTAATTTGCTCATACTCAAAATACAAATGGAGGTAGCGATTTGTCAAAGGAAGCAGAAAGCTTTCCACCAGCCTTCCCCAACCTGGTGCCCTCCAGCTGTTTTGAACTATGGAGCTCATCAGCCCCAACAAGCAAGATTGAGTCATGCTGTTCTTCTTTGGCCATCCCTCGTAGATGAGTCAGATTGACTTCCATGAACACAGTTTTAACAATGAGTCTGAAAGTGACTGTGGAGGCCAATTCTGGATCCACACATCCTTCCACAGTGGGGACATAGCTTTCCGGGTTGGAGTTGATCACAGTGTAGATTTGCCAAGCGTGGCTTCCTCTTAGCACGTGTCTCCCTTGCATCCTGAGTTCGAGTGTCTTCAAAGCCTGTGGTGCCTTTGGTCAAGGCTGTTCTCCAACTGGAGCGCTCGCAGGCTAGTGTTTCCCAGTTGTCGGTGTTTATACTACTTTTTTTAGCTTTCCCTTGAGATCTTTAAACCTCTTTTGTTGACCACCAGCATTACACTTTCCATTTTTAAGTTTGGAATAGAGTAGTTGCTTTGGAAGACGATCATCAGGCAACTGCACAACATGACCAGTCCAACAAAGTTGGTGTTGAAGAATCATGGCTTTCACACTGGTGATCTTCATTCTTCCAGTACACTGGCACTAGTTCACCTGTCTTCCCAAGTGTTGTGTAAAAATTTTCAGAGACCTGGTTGATGGAATCTTTTGAGGAGTTGCCATTTAGAAGCCAACTTTGTTTCACAAAGGGACGCAGGTGGCGCTGTGGGTTAAATCATAGAGCCTAGGCTTGCCGATCAGAAGTTCGGCGGTTTGAATCCCCACGACGGGGTGAGCTCCCGTTGCTTGGTCTCTGCTCCTGCCAACCTAGCAATTCGAAAGCACTTCAAAGTGCAAGTAGATAAATAGGTACCACTCCGGCAGGAAGGTAAACGGCGTTTCCGTGCGCTGCTCTGGTTCGCCAGAAGCGGCTTAGTCATGCTGGCCACATGACCCGGAAGCTGCCCGCCGGCTCCCTCTGCCAATAAAGTGAGATGAGCGCCGCAACCACAGAGTCGGTCACGACTGGACCTAATGGTCAGGGGTCCCTTTATCTTTATGTTTCACAAGCATACAGTGAAGATTGAGCCTTGCTGTAGCTTGACATGGCCACAAGAGGGAGCCCGTCCCCACCAAATGCGCTCTGCCAATGAACTTTGCTCTGTGGAAACCCTGTGAAAGCGACAGTCGCAAATGCGTTCCAATTCCAATTCCAACAGAGGTCTTGCGCATGCTGGATCCTAGCACTCATTGCACTAGTTCTAATGTTTATAAGGCCGCAAGAAGAGGCTGGTGGATCAGGCCCACGGCCCATCTAGTCTAGCCTCTATTTCTCACAGGGCCCAGAGAGGACCCAAAATGAGAAACCTGCAAGCAGAATTCGAACACAAGAGCAACACTCTTCCCTCCTGTGGTTTCCAGCACCTGGGATTCAGAATCATCACTGCTTCCAGCTGTAGAGGCAGAGAAGAACCAGGCTGGCTAGGATCCATCCACAGTTTTAAAAGAATAAATTCATGGCCAGGAAGGATATCTAGGTTACTGGCCATCACTGCTTCCTGCGGAAGTGAGTTCCAGGGTTCAGCTATGCTCTGAGTAAAGAAGGACTTTCTTTTCTCTGCCCTAAACCTTCCAACAACCGGGACGCGGGTGGCGCTGTGGGTTAAACCACAGAGCCTAGGACTTGCTGATCAGAAGGTCGGCGGTTTGAATCCCCGTGACGGGGTGAGCTCCCGTTGCTCAGTGCCTGCCAACCTAGCAGTTCGAAAGCACGTCAAAGTGCAAGTAGATAAATAGGTACCGCTCCAGCGGGAAGGTAAACGGCGTTTCCGTGCGCTGCTCTGGTTCGCCAGAAGTGGCCCAGTCATGCTGGCCACATGACCCGGAAGCTGTACGCCGGCTCCCTCAGCCCATAGAGCGAGATGAGCGCCACAACCCCAGAGTTGGCCTAATGGTCAGGGGTCCCTTTACCTTTATCTTAAACCTTCCAACATTCGGCTTCGCTGGATGATCATGAGTTCTAGTACCATGAGGGAGAAAGCCATTCTCTATTCACTTCCCCCAGGCCATGAATAATTTTATAAGCATCTGTACACAGAACTTCCTCGCAAAAGAGTCATCTCAGCCCCCTGACGGTTTTGGTGCAGGGCTTGTCTGGTGGGAGCGCTAAACATCTGGAGGGCACCACTTTGGGGGTGGTTAGGATGGAGCGTAGGCAAAAAAGGGGCATTGGGATATCCCAATTAATTGCATCTCATTCCGCAGGAAAGTTGTGGAAATTCCAAAGAGGCGGTTTGGAATCCCCCTTGACCGGATCGGAGTGAACCGTCTGAGCAACACCAGAGGTTAGCAGACGTGGGTAAGACAAAAGTGGACTTGCAGGGCCTGTTCCTTGGCTGCAGCCTGTTATTATTATTATTATTATTATTATTATTATTATTATTATCCCGCCCATCTGACTGGATTGCCCCAGCCACTCTGGGCGGCTTCCAACAGACAGGCAGCTTCCAGGGGGTTGGAAATTATTCTGCGTATCTGTTTCTTCCCCGCCTCCTTCAAATGAGCCAACAGCGTGATGCGGCAGCAAAAAAAGCTAATGCGATTCTAGGCTGCATCCACAGAAGTCTAGTGTCCAGATCAAGGGAAGTCATAGTCCCACTCTATTCTGTCTTGGTCAGACCACACCTGGAGTGCTGGGTCCAGTCAGTGGCATATTTGGAGCTTTTGGACTTCAGTGGCACCCTTTGCGACACCAAAATTCAGGGCCACCCCCTGCTGCCTCTAGCCTTCCATTTTACATCATTGTTGCAGCCCCCCCCCCAAGAGCCCCCTCTCAGATCAGAGCCCATTGCGAGTGAGATGGTCACACTGCCCCCAATCCGCCTCTGGCCCAATTCTGGCCCAATTCAGAAGGCTATTGACAGGCTGGGGAGCATGAAGGGGAGGGTGACTAAGATGATCAAGGATCTAGAAGCCAATAATAATAATAATAATAATTTATTATTTACCGGTATACCCCGCCCATCTGGCTGGGCTTCCACAGCCACTCTGGGCGGCTTCCAACAAAATATTAAAATACAGTAATGCATCAAACATTAAAAGCTTCCCTAAGCAGGGCTGCCTTCAGATGTCTTCTAAAAGTCTCGTAGTTGTTCTCTTTGACATCTGATGGGAGGGCGTTCAACAGGGAGGGCGCCACTACTGAGAAGGCCCTCTGCCTGGTTCCCTGTAACTTGGCTTCTCGCAGAGAGGGAACCGCCAGAAGGCCCTCAGAACTGGACCTCAGTGTCCGGGTAGAACGATGGAGGTGGAGACGCTCCTTCAGGTATACAGGACTGAGTCTGTTTAGGGCTTTCAAGGTCAGCACCAACACTTTGAATTGTGCTCGGAAATGTCCTGGGAGCCAATGTAGGTGTTTCAAGTTATGTGGCCTCGGCGGCTGCCCCCACTCACCAGTCTAGTTGCCGCATTCTGGATTAATTGCAGTTTCCAGGTCACCTTCAAAAGTTGCTCCACGTAGAGCACATTGCAGTAGTCCAAGCGGGAGATAACCAGAGCATGCACCACTCTGGTGAGACAGTCCGCGAGCATGTAGGGTCTCATCCTGTGCACCAGATGGAGCTGGGAGACAGCTGCCCTGGACACAGAATTGACCTGCGCCGCCATGGACAGCTGTGAGTCCAAAATGACTCCCAGGCTGCGCACCTGATCCTTCAGGGGCACAGTTACCCCATTCAGGACCAGGGAGTCCTCCACACCCGCTTGCCTCCTGTGCCCCAAAAACAGAAACCAAGGAAGAGTTGGGGGAGCTAGGTATTGCTATCAGGCCTAGGCGTGACGTCAAGAGGCAGGGAGTTCCAAAGTGCATGACAATGACCAGGTGTGCTGCCTTGCCCCCGTTCCAGGCCCCACATGCAATGTGATAGACAACAATCCCATGACTGCAAACACAGAGCAGGAATTCTAACAGGGCTTCCATATTGCAGGGCACACCCACAAGAAGCTAAAAAGAAAACAGCCAAGAGGAGCCCTCAAACATCCTTAATCCAGCTTGAAAAGCTCTAACTGGGAGGAGGCTCTGCTAATGTCCAGTTGGGGGCTTTACAATGGGGACATCTTGGTTGACCCCCATGAGAACAGAATGGTGGATCAGATGTGCCTTGGGCCTGATGAGAGCATCCAAAGAGCCTGGCTGGATCAGGCCCAAGGTCCATGCAGTCCAGCATCCTGTTCTCAGCAGTGGCCGACCAGGTACCTCTTTGGGGAAACCTTGAAAGAGGACCTAGGCACAAAAGCCCTCTTCTCGCCTCCTGTGGCTTCCAGCAAGAGCTGTTCAAGCTGTTCAGGAGCTCATTGATCCAGCTACAAGGCTCCCCTTATGGGTTTCTTTTCTCCCCCCCCCCCACAGGTTTGCCCGCCCTGGTGGACGCCCTCCGCAGAACCTCTCCCACTGCCAAAGGCACTTCCGCCAGTCCCACCGCCACTCCCAGGGACTTTGCAGTTCAGAAACAGGCCTCCTAAAACAAAAACAGAAGAAACATGCCTCCAGTTCTCGTTATAGCAGGATCTGCCCACTAGACCAGACTTCCTTCCAGCTGACGCTCTGCTCTCCTGAATAAGGGAACAGAAAGTGGTTTTTTTGTCTGTCTGTCTGCTTGTTTGTTTATATGTATATAACAATTTCATTTGCATGCCACTTTTTTTTATAAAAAAAAGACTTTTGGGAGTCTGTCAACCTAAGAAGGGCTATTAGAATGCAGTGCAGCAAAATAGCAAGGTGGTGTTGTTGACTCTGGAGCCGCATTAATAAGCAAAGCTTCTTATTTCCACACACAAACACACACACACACAACCCCTTGTCACCTGGTTACTGGTCCTCCATCTCAGGTCAGCTCAGGACCTCTGCTAAAGTTAGCATCCTTCCCATAGCTGTCAACTTTTCCCTTTTCTTGCGAGGAATCCTATTCGGAATAAGGGAATTTCCCTTTAAAAAAGGGAAACGTTGACAGCTATGATCCTTCCCAATCATTACGATCCAAGCGCAACCTCCTGGCTGGCATTTCCTTCCTAAAGTTCTCCCTGTCTGGGTCCTGGTGGTGGGGATTTTCTCATGTGGAGCCACCCAAAAATGCTTCTGAGCAGCAATTGCAGGTAAGAGGACCCTGCTGGGTCAGGCCAATAGCTCCTTGAGTCCAGCATTGCCTTCTCCCAGGGGCCAACCAGATGTGAACCCAAGAGCCCTTTCTCCTGCGTTTGCAGGAACTGGTACCCAGAAGCATCCCTGCCTCCAACTGTGGAAGCCCAGCCATCAAGACCAGTAAATAAATAATTAAAAAAAAATTATTTATACCCCGCCTTTCCCGGTTCAGAAAACCAGACTCAGGGCAGCTAACAGCAAATTTAAAACACTTAATTGATCCAACAAAAAACAGCATAAAATACAGTATAAAATGTGAATAACGATAAATTCAGAATTCAAAAATCAATTTAGGGGAGGAAATCCATCCAATAAACATTAGATGACCACCAGGGCTAGTTGGCTAAAGTCCTATTTGGGCCAGCGAGGAGACCAGGGGAGAATTAGCTGTGGGATCCCAGAGCAGGGAATCTTCATAAAAAGGGGAGAAGGAGGGAAGGAAGGGGAATAAAAGATCAGGCTAAGTTGAAGTTGAAAGCCAGGCAGAATAGCTCTGTCTTACAGGCCCTGCGGCAGGAGGTTAAATCCTGCAGGGCCCTGGTCTCATGGGACAGAACATTCCACCAGGTCGGAGCCACCACCGAGAAGGCCCTGGCCCTGGTGGAGAATAATCTGACTTCCTATGGGCCTGGGACCTCTAAACTATGGTTATTCATGGAACTTAAGGTCCTCTGCAGGGCAGACCAGGAGAGGCGGTCCCGTAAATACGAGGGCCCTAAGCCACAAAGGGCTTTAAAGGTTAAAACCAGCACCTTGAACCTGACCTTGTACTCCACCGGGAGCCAGTGCAACTGGTAAAGCACTGGGTGAATATGCTCCCATGGCAGAGACCCCGTGAGGAGCCTTGCTGCAGCATTCTGCACCCGCTGGAGTTTCTGGGTCAGCTTCAAGGGCAGCCCTGCATAGAGCGAATTACAGTAGTCAAGCCTGGAGATGACCATCGCATGGATCACTGTGGCCAGGGCGGGGCGGGAAAGGTAAGGAGCTCTCTCCTCCCCCACGAATTTGTCTCATCCTCTTTTAAAGTGATCCAAGTTGGTGACCATATCACTGCTTCATGTGGGGAAGAGAGAGAGAAACTGCCCCCACAGCAAGTCCTGTCTATCTGGTAAGCAGCTTACGACCATGACAGACACCATGTGGAATCTTAGGAATCTGCCTTGCCTTCTTTCGACAGCCTCTCTCTCTCTGGCTCACAGCCCTGTTCTCATTCTCCGCTTCCCCTCTCCTCTCCTTAGAATCATAGAATTGTAGCATTGGGAGGGGGAACCCACCCGGTCATCTAGTCCAACCCCCTGCAGTGCAGGAATTGCACCTCACTCCCTCCTTAAAGCTGCTTTGCGTGGACACAAAGACCACCACTGATTCTTCCAACTCTGAACTGTCTCTTTTGGTTCGATGCTGGAGACTGAAGCTTGGGGCCTTCTGCATGCAGAGCAGGTGTCCTGTGACTCTTCTTTCCAGATGGTGCCAGTTTCCTCAGCTTTGAAGTTTTGCTTCCTGCAACGTCGTATTTTCTCTTGAACTGCCTTCATTATTTTAACCACTGAAATCTTACATGTTACAAATGGGAAAAGAAACTGGGTGTTTGGGGGAACGACCATGCTTTGTCCTTGTTGATTGAGTCTCTCTCTCTCTCTCCAAGAATAGCTCTGTATTTTCCTGACTTTCCAGATGCTCCTTATTCTAGAGCGATGGAAGAGCTGAATAAACTCCATCATGTTGAAATAAAGCATAATGTGTCATATCTGGCTGCCTATCCTTCTTCCTTCTCCATATTAGCTGTGTTTATAACACAACGTCACTTAGGACAGGGGTGCCCATACTTTTTCCAAAGAGGGCCAGATTTGATGAAGTGAACATGCGTGAGGGCCGACCATTTTGCCTGACGTTTGATTGTTCCCCCAGAGTTGTTGACCTTTTTCCTTTTTTTAGGATTGAAGTTCTTGACCATGTTTTAGGCATAGCTGTCAACCGTCCCTTATCCCAGAGCTGTGTCCCGCTGCTGTCCCTTATTGATGATGTCCCTTAAATTTCCCGGGTTTCAAAGGAAGCAGCTCCTCTCCCTCCCTCCCTGCCGGCCAGGGAGGAGGGAGGCTCCAATTGTGTTGCTTGGCTGCGTTGCTCACCCAATAAGGAGTCTAAGAACGACTGGGGGGTGGAGCTTGCATGCCTTGCGCCGATCAAATCAGCTGCGTTGCCTGGGGACTCGCCTTTGCTCAGCGCTTCCCAGCGGAGAGGTGACGCTGGTTTTCCTTGCTGCATCCCCTTTGCCGGGTTCCTGCGCTGTGGGAACCACCGCTTGAGGCTTCGTTTGGCTGCTGGCTGGGCTTTCTGCCTTTGGCTCGGAGGGGCTCAGAAGCTGAACATACCTGTGCTGGGAAAATCCCTTATTTTGGCTGCTGATCCCTTATTTTTGAGGCTGCTGGTCCCTTATTTTCAAATCTGTAAGTTGACAGCTATGGTTTTAGGATTGTTCCCCCAAAGTTGTTGAGGACAATGCAGGGTCTCACAATCCTTAAGAAATGCCTTTTGGAATAGCGGAAACAATGGGTGGGAGTGAGAGGTGAACAACGGGTGGCTCCCGAGGACCAATCACGCAGTGCGACCACCAGAGACGCACCAATCGCAGCCTGCCCTGCCTGCCTCTAACCTTCCTTGGCAGAGTGTTGGCTCCAGGGGAGAGCCAGCAGAACAGCAGGCAGGTGCTCAGGAGCCGCAACAGATTGATTTTTTCCAAATTGCCTGTGAGGCCTGTTTAAACCGGGCGCCGGGCCACAAATGGCCCCAGGGCCGGACTTTGGACATGCCTGACTTAGGACAACAGTCCTGGGAGGGAAGGCAACAATTCAGCCAAGCAAAGGGTCCCACTGTTAGGATTCCTGCTCCGTGTTTGCAGTCATGGGATTGTTGTCTATCACATGACAGTGTATGTTTTCATTCCACAGAGCGGGAAGTGACGGAGAGAGGATGTTTATGTTCCTGTGTTCCGTGAAGTGGGACTATTGTCCTTTATTCTTTCTCTCTTTGCTGTCTGATGAAAAAGAGGAAGGAGCTAAGTCAGAATGCTCCGAGTGTATTATATGTAAATAAAGTAGATTAGCCAAAATGCTGTGCTAATGAGTTCTGTTACGCAAACTGTGAATCCTCTGCAGGGTCCTAAGTGTGCCGGTGTCTGTTGGCATCGGTCGCTGTGATGTTCGGGCTGAAAAACGCTTTTGAAACTCCCGAACAATTGACCAGGAGGGAGAGAATATGCCAGTCGGGCATGCGTCTCTGCCAGGGTCCTACACGAGAGTAGGACGATCCTAACAGCAGCAACCAAGCCTTATGAGGAAGGGTTGAGGGAGTTGGGTATTCACCTGGTGTGCTGCGCAGGCTGCCCCCAGCTCCCTAAGCCACCTGGCTGGCCTCAGGTACGGTGCAGGATGCTGTCCCATCACTTGTGCTGAAGTCAGGTTCAGCTGCCAGCCCGGTCGGCTTTGGCACACAGAATGTTGTTCTGTCTTTTGCTTGCAGAGCAGAATTAATTGATGGGATTTGCTGCCTCAAGGTGAGGCGACGCTTTCGGAGGTTTTAAAACGCAACTCGGCAAATTCACCAAAGAGAAATCCATCCGTGGGCTTTCGCCCCAACCTCTGAATCAAACATATAAATGCCGCGTGCAGGGGAGAAAAAGAAAGGCAGGGGTTTGTTGCCTGCCAAGGAGCCTCCTGGAAGCATCTCACGGGCCCCGTTGGACAGAAGATGCTGAGGCAGATGGATAGGACCCTGCAGGTGTCTTCTTAGTTCTCACATGCTCTTGTAAAGAACATGCTTTGTGTATGTGGAATGTCTGCCAATAAAATGAGAACAGGCATCAGAAGATAAGAAAAGCCCTGATAAATCAGGGTACTTGAGAGTTAAGATTCCTCCATTGCAGGAGCTTGGGGGTCCCTTCCAACTCCATAATAACAATAACAACAACAACAACAACAATAATAAGGAGAGGCTTTTTCTACCTAACTGTTTAGCTTTGGCAGTATTGGTGGAATGGAGAGAGATTTAGGCTTTAATAATAATAATAATAATAATAATAATAATAATAATAATAATAATAAATTAATACCCCGCCCATCTGGCTGTGTTTCCCCAGCCACTCTGGGCGGCTCCCAAACAGATTAAAAACAGAATAAAACATCAAACCTTAAAAACTTCCCTAAACAGGGCTGCCTTCAGATGTCTTTTAAAAGTCAGATAATTGCTTATTTCCTTGACATCTGCTGGAAGGGCGTTCCACAGGGCAGGCGCCACCACCGAGAAGGCCCTCTGCCTGGTTCCCTGTAACCTCACATCTCACAGTGAGGGAACCGCCAGAAGGCCCCCGGAGCTGGACCTCAGTGTCCGGGCTCTATGATTTTGTGGTTCTATCTTGTCGCCATATGCCTGTAGGAAACCAGCAAGCATCTTCTCCCCTCTTGTGGTTTCCAGCCACTGGTACCCAGAAGCATTGCTGCCTCCAAATGTTGAGGCTGAGTGAGCCATTGCGGCCAGGATCCCCTGGTCGCCTTCTTTTCTGTGAATTTGTCCAGTCGTCTTTCACAGCCATACGTTTGCGTGGCTGTCGCTGCCTTTTGCAGAAGCAACTTCCGTAGCTGAACAGTGCTCTGCATCTTGAGAACAGATGTTCCAAGCTCCTTGCGTGTGGAGTGTTTTGCAGGACACCCGCCACTCGCATCATAATATGGCTCCAGGAGTTGTGGTGCAACACAAAAATTTGAAAAAGAAGAATGGGGGGGGGGGGGAGAGAGACACCTGGCATTGCAATCTTTGTTTGGGTTTTATTCTGTCTTCAAGGTGCACCAAGGAAGCAAGTCTCACGGGCTGTCCTGAGAGATTAAAGAAAATGCTCATGGTTCGCCACAAAACCTATGGAGAATATTTGATCTTGGGAACCATCGAGAGGGGATGGGGAGTCTCAGCTGGTTGTCTTCCACAACCACACACATAAAACACAACAAAGGGAGGAGATGGAGCCTTCGCCTCCCGCAGGATCTGTGTCTCTTTCCTCCTGGGTGGCAGCTGGAGGAGGCCTTTGATGGTTCAGCAGAGCCAGGAGCTGCACTCCAAGAGTTATTGCCTAAATAAAACTCAAAGTTCTCTAGGACCAGAGTGGTGCATGCTCTGGTTATCTCCCGCTTGGACTACTGCTATGCACTCTACGTGGGGCTACCTTTGAAGGTGACCTGGAAACTACAACTAATCCATAAAGTGGCAGCTAGACTGGGGACTGGGAGCGGCTACCAAGACCACATAAAGACCTACACTGGCTCCCAGTACGTTTCCGAGCACAATTCCAAGGGTTGGTGTTGACCTTTAAAGCCCTAAACGGCCTCAGTCCAATATATCTAAAGGAGCATCTCCACCCACATTATTATGACCGGACACTGAGGTCCAGCTCTGAGGGCCTTCTGGTGGTTCCCTCATTATGAGAAGCAAAGCTACAGGGAACCAGGCAGAGGGCCTTCTCGGTGATGGCGCCTGCCCTGCGGAACACCCTCCCACCAGATGTCAAAGAGAACAACAACTACCAGGCTTTTAGAAGACATCTGAAGGCAGCCCTGTTTAGGGAAGCTTTTAATGTTTGATGCATTACTGTATTTTAATATTTTATTGGAAGCCGCCCAGAGTGGCTGGGGAAGCCCAGCCAGATGGGCAGAGTATAAATAATAAGTTGTTGTTGTTAGACTCTCTGGAACATGAGAATACCCCTGCTGGATTTGGCCAAAGAGGGCCCATCTGGTCCAGCTTCTTGTTCCTACAGCGGCCAACCAGATGGCCATGATGGGAAACCCGCAAGCAGGATTCAAACACAGGATCAACTCTTCCCTCCTGCGGTTTCCAACAACTGAGATTCAGAAGAGAAGAGACCTCAGATGTTTTGGACGCCAACTTTCTTCCGCCCCAGCTGGGACAGTTCTCATCCAAACCATCTGGGGAGGGGCACAAGGTTGGCAAAGGTTGGCACTAGTCAGATGACAAAGCACTTGATGGATAGGACCGACTGACTGATCTTGTGACAATGTTGCTTAAGTTGATTCTCAATTAAAATAGACCCTGAAGTGTATTTTTAAATATCCTTTATTTGGATGTCTGCGGCCAAAGCAACAACCCTTCAAAATCTCCTTCAAAAACTGATTTAGCTTTTATTCACTCCCCCGTCTCTGGTGGCGCCCAGTTCCACAGGATGCTGGTTTCTCAGTCTCTCAACTTCATTTATTTCGCTTTGCCAGGGGGTGTTCTGCAAGGAAAGGGAGGTATTCCTCTCTTTAGATCTGGCATCGCGGTGCGCAGCTGCTGTACAAACATGCAATCTGAATTGCAGGGCACTTGTGGGCAGCCAATATCTCCCTAACCCTGGTGCCATCCTTGCTAATTTGCTATAGTGATTTTCCCCCAACTTAAAAAAGGAGATGACAATAATCTGCCAAAGGGAATAAAGCAGGCATCTGTCTGAAGCCAGCCAAGAGCCCATTGATTGCTTTTGAAACGTATCACAGCGAAACAAAATACTCTTTATCATTAGAAAGGCTGGAGAGCAACTCTCAAATTACAAAGGCTTGACTGTTCGGAGTGAAAAACGAAAGAAAACAGACAACACTTTGGCCGATGGTAATCTGATTGAGGTGCATTTCAGACATGGTGAACACTGATTAACACCCCTCTTGATGTTACGAGGGGATATTCCCATCATGCTCTTCTGTGTGAACTTCCTGGAATACCTGGCAGAAGCCTTGGCCCCAACCAAGAATGCAAAACTCAGGCATCCCCTCTGAAATTCAGATTCCGATATATTTTGGAAGCTGTGACGTCTCACATCCATAAACTGTCATTTGCACCTTTGATAGCTAGGCTGTTTCTGAGAAATTTCAGGGCCCTCTGTATTGTTCCAGGCCATTCCAACCTCTGTGAGGAGAGAGACCCAGGGGTTCCCGGCATTTACTTGGGGTTCAGTTTTCTAGGAATGAAGGTCCGTGGAGACTGCAGTGTCTTTAGGATATATGGTTTCATTTGCACAGATACACACACAGATTATTGTATTCTTTCGGTATATTCATTCATATTAAAAATGCTTCTGGTTTTTTAACAAAGGTTATTTTTAACATTTTTTTCAATTCATTGTAAATCATTTCCCAGAAACCTTTTATAACCTTACATTGCCGCCACATATGATAAAACGTACCCTCTACTTCTTTACATTTCCAGCACTTGCTTTCTTTTCTTTTATACATTTTTTGCTAATTTAACCGGTGTTAAATACCACCTGTACATCATTTTCATATAATTCTCTTTAAATGCAGTACAGGCCGTAAATTTTATATCTTTCCCCCATAATCTTCCCCAATCTGTCATCTGAATGCTATGTTCCACATCTCCAGCACTTATCTAATTCAGTATTATACATCTTAGCATCCTACTCAGAGTTAAATACCAACTGTGAATCATTTTCAGACAGTTCTCCTTCAAAGAATAACATGCTGTAAATTTCAAGTCACTTTTCCAGAATTTCCTCCAATAGTTAGCTGATTTCTGACTTTGTATAGTTTTGGTTGTATGATTTTATGCACAACTGATTTTTATTTTTTTTAATGAACGGAGGTATATAAATAGATTTGAGTTCTGGACCTTCCTCCCCCACCTTCCTTCAATTCATCAAATTGAATTAAATTAAATTGTGAGATTCCTGCGCTGCAAGGGGTTGGACTAGATGATCCTTGGGGTTGCTCGCAACTCTACAATTCTATCATTCTATGAAATTAGTAAACCTATCCCCTCCCCTGCCTGCAAAAAAAGGCAACTCACGAGTTCATGTGAAATGCAACAGGCAAGGCGTCAACCAAACCTCCCTAGATCTCTTAGTAAGCAAACAGGCAACATGCACGACAATTAATATTATCACTTTGTATGCAGAAAACGGCAAAGATGGATCTATTTTGAGTAAGACGGAGATGTTGAGCCGCAGAAGGCATTCCTGTAAGAGGCAGCAAGTTATAATTAAGATGCATTGGAATTTAGAGACTCAATTTTGCAGTCTTGAGGACGATTAATAAAAATACGGCCAGCATGAGGAATAAACATTGTCCGTCCTTTAATTAAAAAATGATGTTGATGAACTTGACAAGGCATCCTGACTGATAATTAAAGTTCTGTTGTGATAAAAAATTTAGGAAAAATTTAGTGTGGCCCCCAAATTAACTTTTATTACACTTCTGTCAGACCCGACGCTGACGCCTTGTTTATGAAAGAAGGGAGGGAAAAGAAACAAATTTCTTTATTTGCTCATTTCTTTACAATACACTTGTACTTAAGTATGCAACACCACCACACTTAAACTTATAAGTATTGTTTAGGCACCTCCTTAGGAGAAACATCAGTCGTCTCAAAGGTGCCGCTGACTCACCGCGCTGCCGCATAGCAGCTCAATACGATACGGACATAATATTTTGATGTAAGAGTTAATTTCGCATACATGGCGCCGTTGTTGAGTCTGACAATCATCGCCATCATGAATGACAAGCGCCGCCACTAGTGCAGTGCATCTTTGGTAAACGTCCTTTAGTGAAACGGGTGGCGCTGTGGGTTAAACCACAGAGCCCAGGACTTGCTGATCAGAAGGTCGGCGATTCGAATCCCTGCGACGGGGTGAGCTCCCGTTGCACAGTCCCTGCTCCTGCCCACCTAGCAGTTCGAAAGCACGTCAAAGTGCAAGTAGATAAATAGGTACCACTCCGGCGGGAAGGTAAATGGCGTTTCCGTGCGCTGCTCTGGTTCGCCAGAAGCGACTTAGTCATGCTGGCCACATGACCCGGAAGCTGTAGGCCGGCTCCCTCGGCCAGTAAAGCGAGATGAGCGCCGCAACCCCAGAGTCGGTCACGACTGGACCTAATGGTCACGGGTCCCTTTACCTTTACCTAGGTATACATTTCGGTATTGCCTAGATATATATGTATTTTGTTTTTTAGCTTAATCAAAATTATTTATTACTTCATAACAGGTAGATAGTTACAGTGGGGGGGGGGGGGGAGTATTTCCTCCCTTGCTAAATTTGCCCATTTGCCCTCTGATGAAGAAATGACCGGTCCATAATTTTAATGGTAGGTTTATTGTAGCTGTCATAGGACTTAGAAAGGGTGGACAGCAATCCAGCCAAACGTTGGAAGATTCAGGGCCGATCAAAGAAAGGGCGTTTTCCCGAGGGGACACTTATACATATTTGGTGGACCTGTGAAAAAATCAAAAGCTTCTAGAACATAGTATATGACGAGCTTAAAAAAATGTTTAAGTATCACTTTATGAAAATTACAGAAGCTTTTCTGCTAGGGATGACAGACACAGGTATAGCAAGAGAAGATCAGAAGATATTCCTCTATGCCACAGGAGCGGCAAGGATCCTAACTGCTAAAAACTGGAAAAAAGAAACTGTGCCAACAAAATGGGAATGGCAAGACAAACTGTTAGAGTATATTGAACTGGCTAGATTAACAGAGGCAATGAGAGATCACACTAGACAAGAGTTTCGAAAAGCACGGGGAAGATGCAGAGAATACTTTAGTGCCCTAAAATACATACCTGGACTTGTTTCAATTAATGTCTGCAGGAGACTTTGTGGATATCTAAGTCATAATTAGAAAAATCTTAATTATTCATAAAGGAAGCAGCTTATAAGAAGTAAATAAGGAGGCCAGATACAGGATAAAGGAAGTCTTTTATTTGGTTGTTTGTATTGTTGTATTTTATGCTTATTGTATGCTATGTTCATGTTTAATGAGGGTGGAGTTCTGTTTGGAGGGTGGGGGGTTTATTTTATGTTATAAATAAAATTTCCAACAAAAATTAAAAAAAGAAGGAAAAAGACAGAAAGGACATTTTCATAGAGCGCAGAGTTAAACTATGGAACTCCCTCCCACAAGGTGAAATGAAGGCCACCAACCAGGATGGCTTTAAAGGAGGAATAGACAAATTCAGGGAGGAGGAGGCGAGGGCTGTGAGTCAGCCTGGCTCTGCCTCCATAGCTGGAGGCAGCAGCAGTGCTTATGAATCACAGGCACTGGAAACTATGGGAGGGGAGAGTGGTCTTGTGTTCAAATCCTGCTTGCAGGTATCTTTTGGGGGCATCTGGTTGGCCCCTGTGAGAACAGGATGCTGGACTAGGCAGGCCATGGGCCTGATCCGACAGGCTCTTCTCATGTTCTTCACTCCTCTCTTTTGCTGTTTCCTCCTCAGGGGCTGTTCCTCCGGGTTCTCAACCTGTGGTTCCCCAGATGTTGTTGGACTACAACTTCCATCATCCCTGAGCCTGGCCTTCCTAGCTAGGGGTGATGGGAGTTGTAGTCCAACAACATCTGGGGACCCACAGGTGGAGAAAGGCTGCGAGTCGAAGGGCTCCAGGACAGGCAGAAGATGCCTTTCAGCAGGAAGGTGTCAGGTTGTGTGAAACAGCCTCGCATTTTTAGTTCCGTCACAGCCCAGGGCTATTATAAGGCTAGCAAGTTGTGGCCAACGCAGGCCGGCCAACCTGCCATCCCAGCTCCTTAAGAGCAGCCCCAGAAGCCACAAAAATCCTCCTCCTGTCATTTGGCAAACCACCTAATCATGCCCTTGGCTTGGCTTATTACGGGGTTACCAGGAAGGCAGAGGCTGCGATGAAGAAGACTCCTGGACGCAGGGAGATGAGCTCTGTTTCCCAATGCTCTCTTCACATACGGCTCCAAATCTCTTCCCAGGTGGGATTTTGAAGTTGGGGGGGGGACACCTCTGGGAAGGAGGGCATTTCCCCGACTGTGAAACTGTGGAACTCCCTGCCACAGGAGGCAGTGAGGATCGCCAACTTGGAGGGCCTTAATTAAGAGGACAGTCAGAGACAGTGATGCTTTTGAGTCCCAGCTGCTGGAAATCACAGGACCCTTCCTGCGTTCCTCTCTCTCTTTGATAAATGTATTTGCTTTTTCAAATAATTTTTTGCAATCACATATTCAACATACATCATAAAAGCAAGATTCCAAATAAGGATCTCCTGGACTTCACTTTCTGGGCCCTATTGTTGTTAATCATTTCCTCCTGCATTTTTTATAAAAAATATTTTACATTTCCATTATGTCCAAAATTCACCATTAAACTGCGAAGCGTTATTCCAATCATACTAATGATTTTAACTGTTTACAATGATTTTTAAAATAAAATAAATTTTGTGTCACACGACCCCGGACCCTGCAGTGGGGGGGGGGGCTGTGCGCCCACAACAAAAAATTTATGGGTGCTCAGGCACCCAGAGCCCCCTATAGTTGGCGCCCCGACACTGGGGCATCTAGTTGGCCATTGTGGGAATAGGATGCTGGGCTTGGGCATAATGTTGGGGGGGGGGGCAGAACCTCAGTGAGTTATTTTTAATGATTTATTGGATAGCACCCCCCCCCCATAAAAGGATCTCAGGTGATTGTTGCGGGGCAGACCTTCAGAGCTGAAGGAGGTGGGTCACTTTTGATGGGAGATGCAATGGAAAGTCCCTCGTCCCGGGATCAGGTTGCAAATCTTGCGGCGCGCACTGAAGCGGCTGAGAAAGCGCACGGGCGGTTTTTGTGCCAAACCCCCCCCCCCCACAATAATGGAAGCTCTCAAAACTACACTTCCCAGCATTCCGCGGGGGAGGGCTGAGCAGGAGGAGGCGGAGAAAGGGAAAGTGGCGCTGCCCACTTTCGGGTTCAAGCGCTGCTATTTTCTTTCTTTTTTGGCAAGCTTTGCAGCGGAGCCGAGGAAACCCAAAGGCCCGCGGAGGTTGCGCTTTTGCGCTTTTACGCGCGGGCGCACGGGCTGCTCGCTCCCCCGAAGCTCCTGGGTGGAGAGAGGAGGAGGAGAAGGAGGAGGCCACGATCCCCGCCGCTGGGCTTCCTCCGGGCTTACTCGGGAGTAAGCCGCCCCTTCCCGAAGGCGGGCAGGGCGCGAGCGGCGGCGCGCAGGACACCTCCCCGCCCCAGGGAAGGAAAAACAAGCTCCGGCGTCTTGCAGCCGCCGCTGCTCCCGGGGGATCGGGCCCTCCGGCTTGCGCAGCGAGGCGGCGGGGGGCTCGGCCCCTTCCCCGGCGGGGGCGGCGGCCAGAGCAGCTGGCGGGGGGGGGGCGCGCCGGGAAAAGGATCCGCCGCCGCCGCCCGAAGCCAACATGGCTGAGATCAGCATCGACCAGTCCAAGCTGCCGGGAGTCAAGGAAGGTAGGCGGGGAAGAAGGGGCGGGGGGTCGTGGGGGGGGGGAGGGAGACCTCTTTGCAAGACTGGGGGGGGGCGTTGGGGAGAAAGAAGACCCTTTTGCGAGACACCGGGAATTGGGGGGGGGGGTCCGAGAGAAGGAAGGAAACCCCCTTGGAAGACTTGGGGAGGGGGCGGTGGGAGAAGGGAGACCCTTTTACGAGACGGGGGGGGGGGGTGGGAGGGAGACTCTTTTGCAAGCGGACCAGGAGGGGGGCGTCGAGGAAAGGAAGGAGACCCCTTTGAAGACTTGGGGAGGGGGCGGTGGGAGGGAAGGGAGACCCTTTTGCAAGCCTGGGGAAGGAGGCGGCGTTGGGGAGAAGGGAGACCCTTTTGCGACCCTCGAAGATGGGGAGGGAGACCCCTTGGCAAGACTCTGTGGGGTGGGGGCGATGGGGAGGGAGACCCCTTTGCGAGGCTGGGGCGAGGGAAGGGAGACCCCCATGCAGGACCCTGGGCGGGGCGGGAGGGAGGAGACCCCTTTGCGAGACTCTTGGGGGGCGTTTCCTTTTGTGGGGGGGGCATCCGAGAATACCTCTCTCCCCACCCCCGCCGTCGCCTGCGTCGCGAAGGTGCCTTTGGGTGGCCTCCTCTGCGCCCCCTTTTTGGAGTCTGGGGGGGGGGAGTCTAATCCTTTCTCCCTTCTGCGGGGGAGGGACTGGAGGGGGTTTCTACCGCCGGTGGGTCTCTATGCCGGATGCCCCCCCCCGTGGCACTCGTTGATCAGAAGGCCTGGAGGGCCGGATCGGGGGTCTGCCTGGCGCCGCGCCCCGTTGCGATGGGGAACACGGGGAGCCCCTTTCAGACGTGCCACGGATCTCCCGGGCAGTTGGAGACCCGGGAAGCTGTCACCGATTCGGACCCCTCTAGTCCTGCTCTGGCTGGCAGCAGCTGCTCTCTCCGGAGCTTCCCCCACCCCAGCTCTGGCTCCCCAAATAAACCAGATTCTAGTCCTCATGAATCTGGGCGAAGGGTTGATCCATGTAGGAAGCTGTTTTCCCCTGGCTGTCTTGGCTGCCCTTGGGGCGTTGAACCCGGCACCTCCTTCTGCATGCCAAGCAGCTGCTGTAACCGCTGAGCTGCAGTCCAGGGTGTGTCTGGGGCAAAGGGCAAAAGGCCCCCGCTGACCCCTTGCCGCCCCAAGCTGCTACCTTTCTCCGTGCAGGGATTTTTCTGCATTCGTTTCTGCCCATAAGGTCCACTTCCTTTGTGCATCTTGGCAGAAGGGAAGAGACCTTCCCCTCCACTCCAGACAAAAGAATTTTAGAATTAGAAGGGATCTAAAAGGTCCTCTAGTCCACCCCCCTGCAGAGGATGCGTCTTTTAAAACTGGGCTTGGCCTCAGACTCCCCCCCCCCTTGTTTATTGCATTTATATCACAGTCTCTTTCCTCCAAGGAGTTCAGGCTGACATCATAATAATAATAATAATAATAATAATAATAATAATAATAATAATAATAATAATAACAATAATAATAATAATTCTCTCCCGCCTCTTTTAATTGCTCCACAACAACCCTGCAAGGGAGGTCTGGCTGAGAGATGGTGACTGGCCTGAGCTTCATGGCCAAATGGGGATTTGAACCCTGGTCCTGGTCCAACACTCTAACTACTACACCACACCACACTCTGGCTTTTTAAGTACTTGAATTTTTTAGAAAATAAATTTGTGGGAGGGGTGGATCGCCCAAATTAATTGTAGCACATTTTTATTGATAAAAACATAGCTGCCTAACCTTCCAGACCTTGCAGATGTGCTTTTAGCTCCTTTTTGCCTTTTATATTTTATCATTTTATTCTCTTATCCTCTTTTTATTGCGAGCTGCCTCTTCGCTTTGGGTTGGGAAATAGGGTTTAAATGCAGGGTGTGTATTTTGTTTTTTTTAAGGTGTGTGGCTTTTTTCTATCATGGAATCATAAAATAGTAGAGCTGGCAGGGACCCCCAGGGGACATCCATCCCACCCCCTGCAAAACAGGAAATGTTGGAGCCTATCTCCTGGCCCAGTCCTACTTCCGGCATGGGAGCAAAGAAAGGCTTTTCTACTCTTCCAAATACTCTGGGATGGGATGTGTGTTATTCTTTATTTTTATCGTTTATTGAATTCATATACCGCCCTGTACCTGGAGGCAGGGGTCGCTAACACGGTGCTCGTGGGCGCAATGCCTCGGCCCAGTAGACCCGAAGGAGTGTCTCCACCCCCATCGTTCAGCCTGGACACTGAGGTCCAGCTCCGAGAGCCTTTGGCAGTTCCCTCACTGGATCTTAAACAAGGGAGGAAGACCTTTCATTGTCTACAGACGATGTTTGGAGGCGCAGGTCAATTCTGTGTCCAGGGCAGCTGTTTACCAGCTCCATCTGGTATGCAGGATGAGACCCTACCTGCCCACGGACTGTCTCGACAGAGTGGTGCATGCTCTAGTTATCTCTCGCTTGGACTACTGCAATGCGCTCTACGTGGGGCTCCCTTTGAAGGTGACCCGGAAACTACAACTAATCCAGAATGTGGCAGCTAGACTGGGGACTGGGAGCGGCCGCCGAGACCATATAACACCGGTCTTGAAAGACCTACGTTGGCTCCCAGTACGTTTCCGAGCACAATTCAAAGTGTTGGTGCTGACCTTTAAAGCCCTAAACGGCCTCAGTCCAGTAGACCTGAAGGAGTGTCTCCTCCCCCATCATTCTGCCCGGACGCTGAGGTCCAGCGCCGAGGGCCTTCTGGCGGTTCCCTCTCTGCAAGAAGCAAAGCTACAGGGAACCAGGCAGAGGGCCTTCTCGGTGGTGGCACCCGCCCTGTGAAACACCCTCCCATCAAATGTCAAAGAAAATAAACAACTAGCTGACATTTAGAAGACATCTGAAGGCAGCCCTGTTTAGGGAAGCTTTTAATGTGTGACATTTTAATGTATTTTTAATCTTTGTTGGAAGCCGCCCAGAGTGGCTGGGAAAACCCAGCCAGATGGGCGGGGTACAAATGATAAATTATTATTAGTATGCCCCCCTCCCAAGGCCCACAGATCCTTTGACCCACAACTCCCTTTTATACCCTGCTTGGTCAAAAAAGAAGGGTTGTTATTTTTTCTCCCTTGAACAGGAACATAGGACTAAAGGAGGAAGCTGGAAAAACGGCCCCCTTTTCAGGTCCATGTACTTTCCAAGGCGCAGGTTCTGCCTGGATCTCTTGGGAAAGCGAAGCGTTTTTGTTCTCTCTGCGCCTCTTTCTCTGGGTGGGGGAGCTGATCCCGTGAAGGAATTGGGGAAGGATCCAGGGGGGTGGCGCCCGCAGCTGGTGCTCCAAAACCCAGAGGTGCCCACAGCCCACCAAAGTTGGCCATTCCTGTTGCAAAGAAACATATACCCAGGACCCCGTGATGTAAGTTGGCTGCTCTGCTGGGCCGGAGCTTACTGTTAGAAATTAGACTGGCGCCAGGCGTGTTTTGCTACTGGCACGGGTCCACCTGTGACTACGGCGAGATACCTGGGCACCAGGTTGGCGACCACAGTTTAAAAAACCTCTGCCTTCGATCATAGTTAATACCATTTCCATTTCCACTGTGTGTGTCTCCTTCTTGCACGCTGGGACAAGTGAATCGTTGCAAGAGCAAGCTGCAGTTAGGCAATGAGATGGTAGGATCGTGGAATTGCAGAATTTTAGCGTTGGAAAAAGGGTCCCTCCAGGGTCATCTAGTTCAACCCCCTAGCGAACAGATGTTCCGTTGTGGTGACTGTGACTTAGATTTAAGGCTCCATTTGGTACCCAGCTTATATATCTGTGAGTTTCTAACACGGCTCAGAAATGAGCTCTACTGAGTTGCCTTGGCTTTACTCCCAGGTAAACGTGGGAAGGATTGCAGCCTTTACCAAATCAGGCTCAAATCATGATCCGAGAGGTACATTTTCTCTCGCTCTTGCACGCGGCACTATTATTTCAGTTTGTGCGAATCGGTGAAATCAACTGCTTTCTTGGTGATCACTATAGAAATGAATGTGCATTGATGAGTTCCGGCTAATTGCTTTGGAGTTCAAGGCTGGGGCAGAGTGTCTGGCATAAATCATGTTGGGACAGGACAAATGGACTCGACCCTTTTGTGGGTGACGGGGGCCGAATTTGTGGCGGACGTTGCGGAGAGTTTTCAAATGTGAAATGTTCATTTCCTGCCACACAAAGGGGTAGGTCTGAGTTTTCCGTCCGGCAGACACTGCTGACGGCTCAATCCTTGATGCGACTCACTTTCATGTGGCGTGTTTTTCAAATGAGAACATTGCAGGTCCCTGCCGGTTCAGGCCAGTGGCCCAAACATCTGGTCCAGCTCTTGCAGTGGCTGACCAGATGCCCGTAAGGGAAATCCGCAAGCAGGATTCGAACACAACTCTCCAGCACCTGGCATTCAGAAACATAGCTGCCTGCAACCCTGGAGGCAGAGCAGTCCTCTTATAAAGCCTCCCAAGTTAGTGGCTATCACTGCCTCCTGTGGGAGGGAGTTCCACAGATCAACGAAATTTGCCATGTGCATTTTGCACCTGCCTGTGGGCCACTTGCGGCCAAGTGAAGCTGCCCACCTGCCTGGGTGGATGCACCTGATGTTTCCATGGATCTGGACTCTTTGCACACACTAGCAACACATCCCGCTTTACCTTTCGAGTGGCAATTTGGTGGGGATGGTAAGTTAAATTCTTCAGGGGAGCTCATTTTCAGTTGACAACATGCCTAGTTTTAATAACAATTGGCCTGGCAATGTGTTTTGCTTTCATGCACCTTCCTTTGTAACGACTTTGGCCAAATAAATAAAAATAACGGTGTTCATAGAATTGTGACGTTACTTGGAAGGGACCCCCAGAGTCATCTAGTCCAACCCGCTGCAATGCAGGAATCTCAGCTAAAGCATCCCTGACAGGAGGCCACCCAAGCTCTGCCTAAAAGCCTCCAAGGAGGGAGAGTTCACCACCTCCGGAAAGAGACGGTTGGCTAGGTTCCCCCGCAGCTGGTGTCGCTGGGGAGCAGGGACCAAAACAGTGAGCAGCGACTTAAGATGTTCCTGGTTGAAATACCACGTCCCCCTGAGCACATCTGGTGGCCATAAAG
Source organism: Podarcis melisellensis (assembly GCF_964234715.1). Taxonomy (NCBI): domain Eukaryota; kingdom Metazoa; phylum Chordata; class Lepidosauria; order Squamata; family Lacertidae; genus Podarcis; species Podarcis melisellensis. The sequence continues at coordinate 1,463,733 of NC_138537.1, read as the reverse complement.
GCAGGTCAGTCTCAGGTCTCCACCCCTCCCGCCACGGCCACAATATGGCGACAACCCTGCTGGCCTGCATTGCAGGGCTGTTGCGGATGAATGGGAAGGTGGCCTTTAAATGCTTTGAGCCCTCTGTAGGTTTCCGTACAGTGGTACCTTGGGATGTGAGCAGGATCCGTTCCGGAGCACCGTTCGCATTCTGAATACAACGTAAGATGCGTCTGCGCATGCGCGCGATGTCATTTTGGCCATCTGCGCATGCGCGAGAGACGAAACCTGGAAATAACACGCTCCGTTACTTCTGGGCCGCCGCAGAGTGCAACCCGAAAATACTTATCCTGAAGCATATTTATCCCGAGGTATGACTGTATTATTATGTTCACCTGTTTGTAATACAGTGGACACTCGGGTTGTGAACGTGATCCGTGTGGGATGCATGTTCGCAACCCGCAGTGGCGCGGGTTGCGATTCAGCGCTTCTGCGCATGCGCAAAGTGCGATTTAGCCCATTCTTTGGTGACTGGGAGTGGCCGCCAAGACCACATAACACTGGTCTTGAAAAACCTACATTGGCTCCCAGGACGTTTCCGAGCACAATTCAAAGTGTTGGTGCTGACCTTTCAAGCCCTAAATGGCCTCAGCCCAGTATAGCTGAAGGAGCGTCTCCACCCCCATCGTTCTGCCCGGACACTGAGGTCCAGCGCCAAGGGCCTTCTGCCATTTCCCTCCCTGCGAGAAGTGAGGTTACAGGGAACCAGGCAGAGGGTCTTCTCAGTGGTGGCGCCTGCCCTGTGGAACACCCTCCCATCAGATGTCAAAGCGATAAACAACTACCTGACATTCAGAAGACATCTGAAGGCAGCCCTGTTCAGGGAAGTTTTTAATGTTTGATGTTTTGTTTTTAATCTTTTTTGGAATCCACCCAGAGTGGCTGGGGAAACCCAGCTAGAAGGGCAGGGTCCAAATGATAACTTATTATTATTATTATTATTATTAAGTTAGAGGCAGCAATGCTTCTCAAAACCAGTTGCAGGGAAGGAGAGGGCTCTTGTGTTCAAATCCTGCAAGAGCAGAATGCTGGACTAGGTGGGCCATTGGCCTGATCCAACAGGCTTTCCTTGCTCCCCGGGAACAGAATTGCAACCTTCATTTTGCTTGTGGACCAAGAGAGGATTAGGCCTTTTGTTTGCCATTTTCCTTTCCCCAGCCAGCCTTGAAGCCTCCGGATTTTCTTTTCAGGAGGGGAGGGCCCTTGCCTATTATCCCTGGGGCTTCTCTTTCAAAGCCCGGCTGTTGTCTGCCCTGAAAGCGGGGAGGGGGCTTGCGCAGAGGGACCCCTGGGACTCCCACACAGAGCTCAGGCTGCTCCTTGATCTTAACCTCCTGCGCATCGCAAGCCTGCCTTGCTACAAAGAACCACGCACTCCCTTTCATGCTGCAAGAGAGATCTCTTCTGCCTGTTTCTGAGCTGTGGGAAAAGCGCCAAGGGGTGGGGGTCAGGGTCGGGTTGCTTTTGAAAGTGGGGAGGGGGGAGACGGAGGCAGACTAGATTTCTCCACTGCTGGGGGGGGGGGCTTGGATTTTCACCTGCACAGAAATGGCATTTGAGGTGCCCATATGTGAAAGCCGATGTGTGTAAAGGAAAGCATCTTAGCAGAAATCTTTTTCTAAACAGGAGAAGGGATAGGGTTAGGCACGCTTGGGAATACAGTCATACCTCGGGTTGCTGCCGCTTCAGGTTGCATATTTTTCGGGTTGCAGAAGTACCGGAATGGGTTACTTCTGGGTTTCGGCGGCCGCGCATGTGCAGAAGCGCTAAATCACGCTTTGTGCATGTGCAGAAGCACTGAATCGCAACCCGCACGTGCGCAAACGCAGCTTGCGAACACTGCGGGTTCCGAATGTGCATCCAGCATGGATCATGTTCGCAACCCAAACGTCCACTGTATCTGTGTGCAAATCGTAGGTTGACATTCGATGGTTGCGCCCATTGCGCATGGAGAAATCTTTTTGGTGGGTTTGGAGAAAAAAAGGGCAAGTGAGTGGCAGCCCATCATAGAAGCTTATAAAACATGGGTAGGCGGCCTGGGGTCCGGATCCGGCCCAGTTGCCTTCTAAATCCAGCCCGCGGACGGTCCAGGAATCAGCATGTTTTTACATGAGTAGAATGTGTGCTTTTATTTAAAATGCATCTGTGAGTTACTTGTGGGTTATAGCAATTCGTTCATTTCCCCCCAAAAAATATAGTCTGGCCCCCCCACAAGGTCTGAGGGACAGTGGACCGGCCCCCAGCTGAAAAAGTTTGCTGACCCCTTTTATAAAATAACTTGTGGCATGCAATAAGTGGACAGACAGAGAAAAGTTTTTCCTCCCTCTGACCTGACACTAGCACTTGTGGATATTCAATTGACGCTGAATATTGGCATATTCAGGACAAGCCAAAGAAAGCCCTTCGTTAAGCAGCACATTGTTAAACTGTGGAACTCCCTGCTGCAGGAGGCAGCCATGGGCGCCAAGCTAGAGGGTTTTTGAAGGAGGCTTAGACAGATCCACGGAGCAGGGGGCTTTCGATGGCTACTGTGGCTGTTGCTCTGCCTCCACAGTCAAGAGGTTTCAATGCTTCTGAAGTCCAGCTGCTGGAAACTAAGGAGTCTTGTGTTCGAATCCTGTTGGCAGTTTTACCCCTGGCATCTGCTTGATTGCTGCAAGAACAGGATGCTGGACCAGAGGGGCCATTGGACTGATCCAGCAGGCTCTTTTTTATAATAATTCTTATTGCATTTTCAGTTTTATCATAATCACAATTTCCATACATAAATCAATAAACTCAAACATTGCTCTACCCGAGAGTCGACCTTCTCCCACCCCTCTTTCTGACTTCCATACGTATTTTCTTTATTCTTTGCAATTCTATAACCACTTTTTTACCTTCTCTCTTATTTTTGTATTTCCCCTTATTAAATGTAACTCAGTTCCTTATATTCTCATTACAAAACATTTCAACTCAAAGCTGCAAACTTTTCAGATGTTTACAATGTTCTTTCATATGTAATGTGAATTTGCTCCAGTTCTTTTGAAATGCTGATTCCGGATCTTCCCCGTCAGCTTTGCAAATTCTACGTATCCCAGATCCAGAGGGCTCTTAGGTAAAGGTAAAGGTACCCCTGCCCGTAGGGGCCAGTCTTGCCAGACTCTAGGGTTGTGCGCTCATCTCACTCTATAGGCCGGGAGCCAGCACTGTCCGCAGACACTTCCGGGTCACGTGGCCAGCGTGAAAAGCTGCATCTGGCGAGCCAGAGTTGCACACGGAAACGCCGTTTACCTTCCCGCTGGTAAGCGGTCCCTATTTATCTACTTGCACCCGGGGGTGCTTTCGAACTGCTAGGTTGGCAGGCGCTGGGACCAAACGATGGGAGCGCACCCCGCCGTGGGGATTCGAACCGCCGACCATGCGATTGGCAAGTCCTAGGCATTGAGGTTTTACCCACAGTGCCACCCGCATCCCAGAGAGCTCTTAATATGTTCTTATTTTAAGGTTGAATGCTCCCAATGGGGGGAAATGCAAGAGCAATTCAGAATTCCCTGTATTTCATATTTCAGCATTCAGCTCAGAAAGAGAGTAGATCTCTCTCTCTCTCTCTCTCTCTCTCAACACACACACGAGTGTGGAGCTCTAGAACCTCCCTTTCTCCTCCCGCCAGAACACTTTCCCATATCTCCCTTAGTTATTTACCCAGCCACTCCCAGCAGCAGATGTGCCGTATTGGCGAAACTGCCCTTGCAATTGCGAGAGGGAGAGAGAGCAAACCGGGAAAGGGCACTTTCACTAGACAGAGGTTTGCATGCAGGTGGTGCTTCTGCAATTTTCAGCAGCTGTGCGAATGGGTGCATGGGCTGCCTGGCCAGCTGGCCTGCCACTGACTCCCTTCTTTGCTTCCTCTCGAACCCGCTTCCTGCTCAAAAGCACCTGCGGTAAAACTCAGACAGGCCAACAGCTCACCCAGCGCCCAGAAGCTGGCTAGGGCTGCTTTGAAAAGTGGTGGTTCGGGGGGAGGCTCCCACAAAGCAGCTGCTTTTTGCAATTTAGTGATGGTCAGCCATCTCAGGATCAACATGGTGCCCTCCAGGGGCTTCCCATTCGGCGCTGATGGGAATTGTAGTCTGAAGTATTTAGAGGGCACCAGATTGACAGCGTCTGCCCTTGCATTTTTCAGGTCAGGCAAAGGAGGAGGACAGGTGAACCTCAGCTGGAATTGTGACCAAAGTTTCGCCTCATTTGAAGCAAGTTTGGGGGTTCTCTGCAGCGAGGTGGCTCTCAAAGTTTTGTTCATTCCTGAATTCTTTGCCCGGGTTTGAACCGGGGTCTTTGCATTTCTGATGGTCCAGCCTTGCTTTTACCAGTGGTTCCCAGAGTGTGCCATGAATTGTTACTGTTCTGAATTATATTGCGTTATTGCTTTCCTTAGGGACGAGGGTGGCGCTGTGGATTAAACCACAGCCTCTTGGACTTGCCGATCAGAAGGTCGGTGGTTCAAATCCCTGTGACGGGGGAGCTCCCATTGCTCGGTCCCTGCTCCTGCCCACCTAGCAGTTCGAAAGCACGTCAAAGTGCAAGTAGATAAATAGGTACCACTCCGGTGGGAAAGTAAATGGCGTTTCCATGCGCTGCTCTGGTTTCGCCAGAAGCGGCTTAGTCATGCTGGCCACATGACCCGAAAGCTGTACACCGGCTCCCTCGGCCAGTAAAGCGAGATGAGCACCGTAACCCCAGAGTCGGTCACGACTGGACCTAATGGTCAGGGGTCCCTTTACCTTTTATTACTTTCCTTAGTGGGTTGTGCAAACCGCTATTTTGAATTGTGCTTTTTATAGGATCAAGGGGGCTGATTTTTTGAATTTACGGAAAACTCTTTTCCAGATTAACAACTGCCTTGCGCCATTTTTATGGGGCTTGGGGGGAAGTGACTGGCTCAGGTGTTTTCATGGATCGAAATTATGTATTTCACAAAATTTATGCACTAGTTGATTGTGGCGGGGTGTGTGTGAAGCAGTTTACAGAAAGATAAAAGGAAGAAAAATATATCGAGAGAGATTTTCAGCAGCGGTTTGAAACATAAATGCTAAATCCACACCAACTTTCTAAGCACCTGGTTTTTAGCAGGCGCCAAGAGAGTACCGTGAATGCAGGTATCAAGGGGCAGGGAGTTCCAAAGTGCACAAAAAACAGCCGAGTTCCTACAAGTCGAGATAGTGCATGAAAGCTCTGCAAATCTGCAAGGGGAAAAGGCAGCACAACCTGGGCTGTGGGTCTGGCCTTCTTGGGGACGGAGGGGGCCGCATCTGTTGACACACCAAGAGCCATTGAATCGGAGCGTGGAGAGCGGGGCACCGTCGCCAGGGCAACCTCCACGCGCCAGCCACGGCCAATCCTGGCTGATTCTCCCTGCCTTTGGGTAAAGGTCACTTGAGTCATTCCTAATGGGGCTGCTTTTGCCTTCGGTTGGGTTATTGTTGTGTTTGCTCGTTCTTCTTTGCCGTCCTTTGGCTGGGAGGTCCGTGACGTGTGCCAGGGGACGAAGACCTCCTTTGTCCAGGCTCTGGAAGATGGCATGGGGTGGGATCGCCGGGGAGGGGGGCAGGGAAAGCCAGTGGCCCACCCCCCAACCGTTTGCAAGCTTGCATTCCCGTTCCCTCTTTGCTTCGCGCTTCCCCACCCGCAAAGGATTGCAAAACCTTGGAAGACCTTTAATCTCCATTATCTGGACGGCTGGTATTTGAGGCTTTGGCAAACCTCCCTTCTTGGAAAGGGATCTTGTGTCCTGAAAGTGTCTATACAGGGCTGGATTGAGGTTTGATGAGGCCCTCAGCTCCTGATGGTAACTGGGCCCTTTCTATGTCCAGCTGTCCTTTGTCAACAACAAATTGTCCCCGTTTTTGTGTTGCATATACAGTGGTACCTCGGGTTAAGTACTTAATTCGTTCCGGAGGTCCATTCTTAACCTGAAACTGTTCTTAACCTGAAGCACCACTTTACCTAATTGGGCCTCCTGCTGCCGCCGTGCCGCTGGAGCACAATTTCTGTTCTTATCCTGAAGCAAAGTTCTTATCCTGAAGCGCTATTTCTGGGTTAGCAGAGTCTGTAATCTGAAGGGTATGTAACCCGAGGTACCACTGTATGCTATATATATGTAGGGGTGCGGGTGGCGCTGTGGGTTAAACCACAGAGCCTAGGACTTGCTGATCAGAAGGTTGGTGGTTCGAATCCGCTTGACAGGGTGAGCTCCCATTGCTCGGTCCCTGCTCCTGCCAACCTAGCAGTTTGAAAGCACGTCAAAGTGCAAGTAGATAAATAGGTACCGCTCCGGTGGGAAGGTAAACGGCGTTTCCGTGCGCTGCTCTGTTTTGCCAGAAGCGGCTTAGTCACGCTGGCCACATGACCCGGAAGCTGTATGCCGGCTCCCTTGGCCAGTAAAGCGAGATGAGCACCGCAACCCCGGAGTCGGCCACGACTGGACCTAATGGTAAGGGGTTCCTTTACCTTTATATGCTATATGGTCACTTATGGAACTAATAAGTACCTAAAGATATCTAAAGCCATTTGCACATAACAAAATATATATTTTATCAAAGTAACTGTTGAACTGAAATACAACTAAGAAGTATATACCAGTCCATGCAGAATGTAGGCACTCTATATATAGAAAGGAGCAAACGTGAAATTTGAGGGAGCAGGTTAGCAGGTGGGGCCCATGACTTATATCATAGGAGCCGACACAACACAAAACACTGTTGCTGGATGTAGGTTTTATTTTATTAGTTTTTTATCTTATATTTTGGAAATGTACATCCAGGTGTGTTTTTTTCCTTTAAATTTTTTTGGGGGCCCCCAAGAGAGTGGGGCCCTAAGCTACAGCTTGTTTAGCTTATACGTAAATCCGGCACTGTATCTATATGGCGTGGTTTCTTGTACAAATATTGCGGCACATGGGAGCTCCGCTTCCTGCATGGCAGAGGGTTGGACTAGATGGCCCCTGGGGAACCCCTTCCCACTCTGCCATTCTTTGGCAGAGCAGTACTGAACCTGGGACTTTTCCACAAACAGAGCCCACCTTGAAATTCTTTTTTCCATTCCATTCTCTTTGCTTTTGATGCTCCCGATTGTTCTCGGCCAACTGAGGATTTAACGGCTGGCTCTCTTTCGAAGCCCGAAAAGGGGCCCCAAAACAACTCAAGGAGGTTCCCGACCACTCCTTTAAATAAATGCTATTGATTTTTCAACAGGCACAAGAAAAAGAGGCCAGAAAAGGCCAATTTCTAGGCAGACTGTCCCTGGATCAAGTGACTCAGTTTCTCAATAGTTCTTCTTTTAAGTTCTCAAAGCTCTTAACCCGGCTCAAGGTTGTCATCTGAACTGGCCAGATGTTTACCTGAGAATCGATCGCAGTCAGCCCATCCTTTGAAAAACAAGTCTTGCCCCAAAATGGCAACTAGATGTTGCGTTTTGGCAACTGCAACCTAGGTTTAAGGAGCCATTTGGCCCCTGACTTGAATACCTGAGTTTCTATCTCTGGCCACAGCTAGCTGGGTTTCATGGAAGATAATAAAAATAAAAATAAATTTTTATTTATACCCCTCCCTCCCCTGCCAGAGCCAGGCTCAGGGTGGCTAACACCAGTAAAATTACAGTAAAAACATAAGGGGGGGATTAAAATACAGTTTAAAATGCAGCCTCATTTTAAAGGTAGCCCATAGACACTCAATGGCTGCTGCCCTTCCTCCACAGCTGGGAACTGCAGGAGGGGAGAGGGGTCTTGGGTTCAAATCCTACTTGAGGATTTCCCACTGAGTCATCTCTTTGGGAGAACAGGATGCTGGACTGGAAGGGCCATGGGCCTTATCCAGCAGACTCTCCTTATGGCCTTAGGCTATGGCAGCTTTCCGCAACCTGTTTTGGAGCACAGCTGGGATGGCCAGGAACACCTGGAACGCACCAAGCTGGAGTGTGTGATTTGGGATAAGGACGTTTCAGGGGCTCCTCCACCACGTCCTGTGGTCTGTTGCTGGAATGTCGGTGCCTGTTTCTAAGCGCTCCTCTGTTTTGAAGAACTGGAGCTTAAAATTAACAGGCATTTCCTGCGGGAACATTTTTTTTTCCTTTTGGTAAATATCCAGACCGGAGGAGAGCCTTGAGCCGCACATTCCCTTCACCCAGTGAAGCCACAAATCTATGACTATTGTTCCCAGAAAGCGCCCCAGGTCCCTGTAGTCTCTGCATTTCATCTCCCACAAGGTTTCTCCTTTTCTGGGCTTGCCAATATTAGGCAAGTCCACCCGGATTTGGCAAGGTTACCTGCCTTTCACCTCTTTTTTAGCTACTGTTGATTTTAATGATCTTTGGATCGCCCCTCTTTTTGTCATGATTATTTAGATATTTTGCTTTATGTTTTTGTCAGTGGCTGGGAGGTTTTCTCACATTCAAGCCTGTGTTTCAGGGGGTTGGGCTGGATGTCCCTCGGGGTCCCTTCCAACTGTTCTTCTTCAGTCACACCAAAGGGGAAAAGGAGCCACCTGCAGCCCGCTCCCCTCCACAGACTTTTAAGCCAGCCAAGTCCAGTTCCCAAATATGCTGGCTCTGGGAAGTGGCTGAGAAGCACTGTGTGGCTCTTGGGAAACACATTTGGCCGACCCGACTTTCTAGACGGCTTCCAAGGGTGCATCTGGAAATGAAATCAATGCATATCTGATACCCTAGTTTTCAAGTTGCAAAGGTGGCTTAAAAATGGACGAAGGAGTAAAGAGCAAGTTTTGCTGAATCTGCAGTATAGAAGGATGGTTTCTGTATCGCTGTTAAAACTTAAGACCCCGACAACTGAAAGGCAACATGATAGAAGTAGATAGAGGTGCCTCAGGGCTCTGTCCTCTCCCCCATGCTTTTTAACATCTATATGAAGCTGCTGGCAGAGATCATCGGGGGGGGGGGGTTGGGCTGGGTGTCCATCAATATTCGGATGATACCCAGCTCTACCTCTCTTTCAAATCAGAACCAGTGAAGGCAGTGAATGTCCTGTGTGAGTGTCTGGAGGCAGTTGGAGGAAGGATGGCGGCTAATGGATTAAGGTTGAATCCTGAGAAGACAGAAGTACCGTATTTTTCGCTCTATAACATGCACCCAACCATAACACACACATAGTTTTAGAGGAGGAAAACAAGAAAAAAAATATTCTAAACAGTGGATGTATGATATTTGTGGTTCATGCTGTGGCCACAGACATGTGATCTGACGGTGAGTTTGGGGTAGCCCAATGCAAAAATCCTGAGGATCCATGTGGATCCATGCTTTGTAACCACGTTTTTGCACCACTGCGGCCCCAGGCAACAGTGGGTGCGTGATTTTTTTGGTGCAGGCTGTAACCATGGACATGCTATGTGATCTGATGGTGAATTTGGGGTGACCCAGTGCAAAAGTCCTGAGGATCCATGTGGATCCGTGCTTTGTAACCAGGCTCTCTGTCCTTCTCTTCTCCCCACTCAGTGGCTCTCCCGCTTTGCTGTTTCAAAGTGAGCAAAGCGAGCCACCGAGGAGGGAAGGAAGGGGAACCATGGATCCTCTGCTCGCGACTGCAGCAGATCCCCCCGCCATCCGTAGACACATGCTCCATAACACGCACAGATATTTCCCCTTACTTTCTAGGAGGAAAAAAGTGAGTGTTATGGAGCAAAAAATACTGTTTTGGGGGGGACAGGTGTGGCGGACTCCCTGGTCCTGAATGGGGCAACTGTGCCCCTGAAGGACCAGGTGCGCAGCCTGGGAGTCATTCTGGACTCACAGCTGTCCATGGAGGTGCAAGTCAATTCTGTGTCCAGGGCAGCTGCCTACCAGCTCCATCTAGTATGCAGGATGTGACCCTCCCTGCCCACAGACTGTCTCTCCAGAGTGATGCATGCTCTAGTTATCTCCCGCTTGGACTACTGCCATGCGCTCTACGTGGGGCTATCTTTGAAGGTGACCCGGAAACTACAATCAATCCAGAATGCTAGACTGGTGACTGGGGGCGGCCGCCAAGACCACATAACACCAGTCCTGAAAGACCTACATTGGCTCCCAGTACGTTTCCGAGCACAATTCAAAGTGTTGGTGATGACCTTTAAAGCCATGTAAACGGCCTCAGCCCAGTAGACCTGAAGGAGCGTGTCAGGGAACTGACATCTAAAGCGCCGGAGGCGCAAAGGCTCACTGAGGGTGAGAGAGCAGTAGCAGCGGAAGAGGGAACCAGTAGAGGGCGAGCAAGAACTCCAAGGGAAAGTGAGTCGGAGGGATGGCTCAGAGACGCTTCAAGCGAAACCAGTGGGGAGGTCTCAGGACCTCCTATAGGGACACCCACACCTCGACGGAAACTGTCACGCCGAGAGGCCAGACGACGTGTTTCCGTTAAGGAGCTTTTATGTTGGAAACGTTTCCGAAAGCAGCCACTTTCGGATACTACTAGTGATTGACGCAGCCATGCTGGAGGGGCTCCGTCACAGGCAGAGGTTTGAAAGCCTGATCAAACTCTGAGGGACTTGCATTTTACGCACAAGCAGCTCATCGTCCCATCACAGCAATCCGAAAGTCACCGAAAGCCAGCTTGTGCAGGGAGAGGCATCATGAGCAACCCAGCCGAAACCGGGGGAGCAGGAGCAGCTGGAGGAGGTCCAAGCCTGGAAGACAGGTACAGGGCGTTGGAGATCCAGTTGGCGCTGCAAACGGCGAGGCTTGAGGAGAGGAGGGCGCAGGATGCAGAAAAGGGAAAGGAGAAAACCACCCCGCTAGCCAGAAAGGTGCCAGGATTGGTGCAGAAATTCGGGGGGGATCCCAGGAACTATCATGCCTTTAGAACAGAGATGCAATACGCTCTAAACTTGCAGTTTGATGACTTCCCCGACGAGGAATCGCGAGTGGCGTATGTGATTGGCCATCTCGAATCCGGGGCGAAAGATTGGGTTAGACCCCTGATGGCAGCGAATAATGAGATCTTAAAGGACACGAGGAAGTTTTTTCGTGCCATGGACCTGATGTTTTCCAGCGATATTGAGCAGGGGGTGGTGCGAAGGCAGTTAATGGCTTGCCAGCAAGGAAGCAGATCTGTCCGTGAGTACTGGACTGAATTTACCATGTTGATTCACAAATTGGGGTGGGATCTATCGGCGGAGCCCATCCAAATGCTTTTCGAAGAGGGGCTTTCTTCAACCGTCAAAGATGAGCTTTCCCGGGGCCCCAGGGCGGAGTCTATGGACCAGTTAACCAAATCTGCGCTGGCCATAGGAGCGCGCCAGGAGGCGAGGGCTATGGAAAAGCGGGAAGGGAAAGGAGACCGTTGGAGGGAGTTCCGCATTCCAGACATTCCAGAGCCACCTTTCCCGCCGGCAGAGCCGATGGAAGTTGGAACAGCGCGGGCGCGCGCAGTTTCAAATCCCAGTGAAGGGCGGAAGAAGGAGGGAAAGAGCGCCAAGAGATGTTATCTCTGCCAACAGCCAGGGCACTTTGCCAGAGTTTGCCCACAAAGAAAGGAATGGCAAGGGATGGCAGGGGCTGTTGGGAAAGAGGAAGAGGAAGGCAAGGAGCAAGTAAAAGCCAACGCCTGGCTGCAACCGTTGGGGCACAGCAGCCAGGCCAAAGAGCAATGAAAGTGCCCATGCCAGAACCCCCCAGACCCGCTTTAGTGATAGAGGTGTTACTAGAACTGCCAAACGGACACCCACTAAAGGTCAAGGCGCTTTTGGATTCAGGCAGCTCCTGTAATTTCATGAGTAAGGAGTTTGCAGCTGAGCACCAGATACAGACTATCCCTTTAAGTAACCCCTTGCAGGTGACTACGATTGACGGCAGAGAGCTGTTGGGGGGAGAAGTTAGCCAACAGACTGTCCCGATGATAATGAGAGTGGCAAGGCACACCGAACAGATAGCGTTTAATGTGGCCATCCTGGGAGGAGCGCCCATCATTTTGGGGATGAGCTGGCTGGCGCTACACGATCCGCTAGTGGGCTGGCATCAGAGGGTGGTCTCCTTTGGGTCAGCGCATTGCCTAGAACACTGCAAGGAGGGGAAGATTTCGGGAGGAGACAGAGTCACCCTAGCGGGGATGGAAGTGATGGACAAAGGGAAGGTGCCCCCGCAATACGCAGATCTGAGCAACGTATTCAGCGAAAGGGAAGCAGACAAACTGCCACCGCATAGACCCTTTGACTGTCAAATCAACCTACTCCCAGGGGCCCAACTCCCAGTAGGCAAGCTGTACGCCATGTCAGACAGGGAGATGCAGGAGCTGAGGGAGTTCATTGACAAAAACTTGAAGCGAGGTTTCATCAGAGAGTCCCGAGCGGTGGGGGGCAGCCCAGTGTTTTTTGTGGACAAAAAGAACACAGACAAACCGAGACTGGTGTGTGACTTCAGGGCCCTCAATGCAGTGTCGGAGCCCCTGGCTTTCCCTATGCCCCGGATTGATGACATTTTGACCAGAGTAAGGAAGGGAAAGATTTTTACAAAACTGGACCTGCGGGGGGCGTACAACCTGATACGCATAAGGAAGGGAGATGAATGGAAGACCACCATGTTTACCCCTTTGGGAGCCTTTGAATACCTCGTTATGCCCTTCGGTCTCCAAGGGGGCTCCGCGTGTTTTCAAGCTTTTATAAACCACGTTCTGGGACCTTTGCTCTACAAGAATTGTGTGGCCTTTTTAGACGACGTGTTGGTGTATTCGGAAAATGAGGAACAGCATGTGAGGGACGTTCGAGAAGTGTTGGGCAGGCTGCAAGCCAACCAGCTGTGGGTGAAACTGGAGAAGTGCCAGTTTCATACCAAGGAGGTGGAATTCCTGGGGTACCGCTTGTCAGACAAGGGATTGGCCATGGATCCAGGCAAGGTCCAAGCGGTACTGGAATGGAAGACACCGAAGACCAAGAAGGACGTGCAAAGATTCTTGGGATTTGGGAACTTTTATCGGAAGTTCATCAAGAACTTTGCCCACTTGACGGCGCCCATCACCGACTGTCTCAGCAGCAAGAAGAAATTTGTTTGGACGGCAGAGGCGGATCTAGCCTTTGAAGAACTGAAAAGGGCTTTCGCCTCGGAAGAACAACTTCTGCATGTGGATTTACGAAAACCCATGAGAGTGGAAACAGATGCATCAGACCGGGCGGTAGGGGCGGTCCTTCTTCAACCGGGGAGGAGTGCGTCGGAGTGGAGACCGTGTGCATTCTTCTCGCGGAAGCTGAATAAATCCGAGAGAAATTACACGGTGTATGACAGGGAACTTCTTGCCATTCACGAAGCATTCCGGAGGTGGAGACATTTATTAATTGGGGCACAACACAAGGTGCAAGTGTGCACCGACCACAAAAATTTAGAGTATTGGAGAACAGCTCGAGTGCTCAACCAACGACAAGTGAGATGGGCACAGGAATTCTCCAAATTTAACTTTGAGATTTGTTATGTGCCAGGCCCAGAAAACGTCAGGGCGGACGCGCTCTCACGCAAACCAGAATATTGGGAAGGGGAGGAGGTGATCGAAGAGAGACATGTCATCCCTGAGGACCGCTGGGTGTGTGGGGCGGCGATGGTGGGGCAACGAGAACTGGTGGAGGAAACGGAAAATGATGAATATGCCCAGGATAAGCTCAGAGGTCTCAGGGGGGAAGGCGAGAGCCCCGGAGGTTTTGAGGAAAGAAATGGGGCATTGTATTACAAAGGGGCACTGTATATACCCGAAGGTGAATTGAGGGGGAGAGTACTCAAGCAGTTGCATGATAGCCCCACAGCGGGACATTTTGGGCAACACAAGACCATGTGGTTGGTTACCAGGGAATTTTGGTGGCCTAAGGTGAGGGAGGATGTAAGGGAGTATGTAAGAGGGTGTGACCAATGTCAGCGAGCCAAAGGGGAAAGAAGGGCGCCGGCAGGGTTATTAGAACCTTTACCCACACCAGAACGGCCTTGGGAAGCGATATCAATAGATTTTATGACGGATCTGCCAAGGTCCAAGGGAAAGACAGCCATCATGGTAGTAGTAGACCTGTTAACTAAGATGTGCCACTTTGTAGCATGCTCACATGCAGTCACAGCGGAAGAAACGGCGAAGTTGTTTGTGGAACATATCTTTAGGCTGCACGGGGCTCCCTCGAGGGTGATCTCAGATAGAGGCAAACAATTTACTTCCAGGTTCTGGAGGAAGCTCATGAGCTTGCTACACGTGGAAGTCAATTTTTCAACTGCCCGGCACCCTGAAACCAACGGGCAGGCGGAAAGGGCAAATGGCATTCTTCAACAATATCTTAGGTGTTATGTCAATGACAGAGAGAACGATTGGGTCGAAAAGTTGGCGTTGGCAGAATTTGCCTACAATAATGCGGAGAATGTGTCCACAGGGATGAGTCCCTTTTTGGCTAATTACGGGTGTCACCCCAGGGCATTTCCAGGGGAAGGAGGGGAGAGATGGAGCGTCCCAGCGGCCGAACATTTTGTAGAAGAGATGGAAGCCATCCATCAGCAGCTCCAGCTCAACTTAGAAAGGGCTAAGGCACAATATAAGAAGCAGGCAGACAAGAACAGAAGGGAAGGTGAAACCATAAGGGTGGGGGATCAAGTGTGGTTGTCAACCCAAGGGTTGCCGTTCAAAGGGGGGTGTAAGAAACTGAGACCCAGAAGATTGGGACCCTTTGAGGTGATTCAGCAGGTCAACCCGGTAGCTTTCAAACTCCGATTACCCAATCACATGAAATTGCACCCAGTGTTCCACAGGTCGTTACTGTCACCATACAGGGGAGGAGGTGAAGGGGAGCACGTCAGGGGACCAGCCTTGGAAGAGAGGGAACGCCGCAACCATGTAGCGGAAATCCTCGATTCCAGGTGGAAGGGAAATCAGGTGGAGTATTTAGTGGCGTGGGAAGGGGAACCGGAGTCAGAAAACACCTGGGTAAGTGCGCAGGAAGTCAATGACGAGGTTTTAACAGAAACGTTCCATCAAAGGTTCCCGAGGAAACCTCAGCCGATAGCAAGGTTTAGGAGGGAGTATTTCGGCACCACAGATGAGGAAGAGGAAATGGAAGGGTTCGCGGAGTCAGAGTTGGAAGAGGGAGTGGACTCTGATGACGAAGAGTACCTAGAGAGTAGGAACAGCAACAAGTGGAAGGAAGTGTTCGTGACGTCGGAAGATGAGGGAGGTTCTTTCAAGGGTTTTACCTCCTCACCGCCAGTAGGAGAGGAGACGGGAGGGGGTGAAGGGGGCCCTGGAGGGGAGGTGGATGTCAGGGAACTGACATCTAAAGCGCCGGAGGCGCAAAGGCTCACTGAGGGTGAGAGAGCAGTAGCAGCGGAAGAGGGAACCAGTAGAGGGCGAGCAAGAACTCCAAGGGAAAGTGAGTCGGAGGGATGGCTCAGAGACGCTTCAAGCGAAACCAGTGGGGAGGTCTCAGGACCTCCTATAGGGACACCCACACCTCGACGGAAACTGTCACGCCGAGAGGCCAGACGACGTGTTTCCGTTAAGGAGCTTTTATGTTGGAAACGTTTCCGAAAGCAGCCACTTTCGGATACTACTAGTGATTGACGCAGCCATGCTGGAGGGGCTCCGTCACAGGCAGAGGTTTGAAAGCCTGATCAAACTCTGAGGGACTTGCATTTTACGCACAAGCAGCTCATCGTCCCATCACAGAGCGTCTCCACCCCCATCGTTCTGCTCGGACACTGAGGTCCAGCTCTAAGGGTCTTTTGGTGGTTCCCTCATTGCGAGAAGCCAAGTTACAGGGAACCAGGCAGAGGACCTTCTCGGTGGTGGCGCCTGCCCTGTGGAACGCCCTCCCATCAGACGTCAAGGAGATAAAGAACTACCTGACATTCAGAAGACATCTTAAGGCAGCCCTGTTCAGGGAATTTTTAAATGTATGACATATTAGTGTATTTTTGGTATTTGTGGAAGCCTCCCAGAGTGGCTGGGGAAACCCAGCCAGATGGGCGGGGTACAAATAATAAATTATTATTATCATTATTATTATTGAGAAAAGATTTCCTTGTGCTCTCCCAACACCATAACTTGTAGGCATCTAAT
Source organism: Podarcis melisellensis (assembly GCF_964234715.1). Lineage (NCBI taxonomy): Eukaryota > Metazoa > Chordata > Lepidosauria > Squamata > Lacertidae > Podarcis > Podarcis melisellensis. The sequence goes on along the minus strand of NC_138537.1, from coordinate 1,447,661 downwards.
GAAGCTGAATGTTGGGACATATTTTCAAAAAAGGACTTCTTCACGCAGCGCAGTTGACCTATGGAACTCCCTCCCACAGGAGGCAGGGATGGCCACCAACTTGGATGGCTTGAAAAGAGGAGGAGACAGACAGACCTGTAAAGAAATCAGAAGCTTCTAGAACATAGTATATGACGAGCTTAAAAGAATCTTTAAGTATCACTTTATGAAAAATACAGAAGGAATAACAGACGCAGGTATAGCAAGAGGAGATCAGAAGATATTCCTCTATGCCACAGGAGCGGGAAGGATCCTAAGTGCTAAAAACTGGAAAAAATAAACTGTGCCAACAAAAAGGGAATGTCAAGACAAATTGTTAGAGTATATTGAACTGGCTAGATTAACAGAGGCAATTAGAGATCACACTAGACAAGAGTTTCGAAAAGCCTGGGGAAAATGCAGAGAATACTTCACAAAACAGTGCCCTAAAATTCAAAGCTGGACTTGTTTGATTAATGTCTGCAGGAGACTTTGTGGATATCTAAGTTATAATTAGAAAAATCTTAATAATTATTCATAAAGGAAGCAGCTTATAAGAAGTAAATAAGGAGGCCAGATACAGGATAAAGGAAGTATTTTATTTGCTTGTTTGTATTGTATGTTATGCTTATTGTATGGTATGTTATGTTCATGTTTACTGAGGGTGGATTTCTGTATTGGGAGATGGGGAGTTTATGTTATGTTGTAAATAAAATTTCCAATGGAAAAAGGGGGGGGGGAGAGGATGAGACAAATTGGTGGGGAAGGAGAGGGCTACCGATGGCTACCACGAAAGATGACTTTGCCCTGCCCTCCAAAAGCTGGAGGCAGCGATGATTCTGAATCCCAGTTCCTGGGAACTGCAGGACAGGATTGTGTTGGTCTTGTGCTCGAATCCTGATTGCTGCTTTCCCAGGGGCGTCTGGTTGTGGGAACAGGATGCTGGCCTGGAGGGGTCTCTCCACCCCCTTCCCCAAAAGCAACAAACAGTCCCTGGTGCCTCCTTGCACATCCTTCTGCGCCGCTTCTCCCCGGGGAGCGTCAGCAGCCAAGGAAGGGGCGTGTGTGGGGAAGAGGAGAACAAAAGGCCTGGGAGGGCATGAGAGAAGGCGAAGGGCAGGGGGAGAAACAAAAAGCCGAAGCGCGCTCTCTCCTTCCTGCCTCTTGCCTGCGTGTCGCCCCACAGGCCTTTTTCTACTTAAGGATGGGCAAGGGGGCTTCTCGGAGACCCGCACTTTGCAAAGTTCATGCCAGCTCTTGATAGCAGCAGTCAAGGAGGGGGGTGGGATACAATACGATACGATAATTTTTATTGTCATTGTCCCATACAGAACAACGTTTGTTACGTTCGGTTCAGGTTATGTTCTTTCAGGATACGTCCCGCAGCGACCTGGAAGTAACAGAACGGGTTACTTCCGGGTTTCGCCGCTTGCGCATGCGCAGACGCTCAAAATGATGTCATGCGCAGAAGCAGCGAATCGCAACCCACGCAGATTGTGTTCTGCTCATGTTGCGAACGGGGCTCCGGAATGGATCCTGTTCACAACCAGAAGTACCACTGTATTAAGATTATAAGTTTATAAGGACGTGCGTGAACAAGTATTAAACAATGAAACCAAGAGGGAGAGGGGAGGGAAGGGAAGGGAAAAAAGAAAGAAAAAAAACACCAAAGCAAAATAAACATATTTGACTTCCGATTAGACTCATTGTATTATTATTTCTACAGTTTTTTCACACACAGTTCCAAATTATTGTATTTCTTTCTTTGTTTTCATCATATGTCCAGAAAAACATTATGTTTGTTGTTTTACAAGGATCATTCTATTTCTGCCAGGAGATGTTTGTTATTGTAATACTTTTCCAAATATTCTTTAAAGATTTTCCTTTCTTTCCGTACTTTCTGTTTTGGATACCTTCTAATTCTCCCTGTCATCGTAGCCATCTGTAGAGATTCTATCAATTGGACCTGCCACTCATTTATCGTAGGTGTTTTGTCACTTTTCCAGTTTTTTGTGATTAAGATCCTGGCTGCTACTGTTGTATACATAAAAAATGGTGTATATTCTTTTTTGATTTCTAGTGACATTATTCCCAGGAGAAAGGTTTCGGGTTTTTTCTTCAATGAAAACTTAAATAGTTTTTTTTAAATTCATTGTAGATGTTATTCCAAAATTCTTTCATGGCTGTGCATTCCCACCACATGTGCATTTATGACCCTATGCCATCCTTACACCTCCAGCATAGAATCTCCTTTCTTATAACTTATGGGTTCATAGAATCGTAAATTTGGGAGGGACCCCTGGGTCATCTAGTCCAACCCCCTGCAATCCCAATCAACCAACTTGAACCCATTGGTTCAGGTCCTACCCCCCGGAGCAGGAGAAGACAAGCATGTTCCCTCTTCCATGTGACAGCCCTTGAGATATTTGAAGATTGTTCACTCATCTCCTCTCAGCCTCCTCTTTTCCAGGCTAAATGTACCCAGCTCCTTCGACCGTTCCTCATCAGGCCTCCTCTGCACACCTTCCAGCTTGCTGGCACCCTTCTTAAACTGTGGCACTTTTGGGTGGTTGTTCCGTTTTGAAGAGATGAGCCTTGCTCCAAATGTGTGCCAAGGGCAAATCAGTGCTCCTTTTCTTAAAGTCACTAAAATAAATAACTTTTGCCCCTGGTTCCTCGAAATTGCTCTACATGTTCCGCTTTGCGACTCCCTTGCGGTGTTTGTGTGAAGTGGAGATTTGTGCATTGCAAGGGAACTCTGCCTGTTCCCTCTTTCTGCAGTTCCTTCTTCCTTGTGTCTTTGTTTTTTTATTTTTATAAATTTTTATAAGGTTTTACAATTTAATATTCAACATATTTGACACATAAAAGAAGAAAAATAAAAAAGGGAATTTCCCCCCACCCTGTGACTTCCCTCAACTTCCCCTTCTGGTTCTTTAAATATATTCTACTTCTGCTTAATTTTATCTTACTTTCTATGATTTTTTTTTGCTAAACGCTCTTATATTCTTAGCATTTTGATACCAAATTTCCTTTCAAATTACATCTTGCACTTAATTAACTTCCATACTGTTGTTTCTTAACCATGCACTTACTTTCTTAATTGTAAGCGTTTACTCAAACCCTACTAGTAAGTCCCATTGCTTACACTGTTTCTGTAGATACAGCATAAATGCTTCCCAATCTTTTTTAAAGTCTCTACAGTGGTACCTCTGGTTGCGAACGGGATCCGTTCCAGAGGCCCGTTTGTAACATGAAAAGAACGCAACCCGCAGCGGCGCATCTGCACGGGTTGCGATTCGCCACTTCTGCGCATGCGCTTGAAGTCATTTTGTGCATCTGCTCATGCGCGAGCGGCGAAACCCAGAGTTAACTCTTTCTGCTACTTCCGGGTCGCCGCGGGATGTAACCTGAAAGAATGTAACATGAAGTGGACGGAACATGAGGTATGACTGTATTGTCATTGTCTCTAAGTTTTCCTGTAAGTTTCGCCATTTCTGCATATTCCATAAGTTTAACTTTCCATTCTTCCTTCGTTGGTATCTTACCGTCCTTCTATTTTTGGGCTAGTAATATCCTAGCTGCTGTTGTGGCATACATAAAGGACTTCTTCCGCTCTTTTGCCAATTCCTGTGCTACAATACCTATCAAGAAAGTTTCTGGCTTTGTCACAAAAGTTATCTTAAAGTTCTTCTTCAGTTCATTATAGATCATTTCCCAATAGTTTTTGATTACAGTCATACCTCGAGTTGAAGTAGCTTCGGGATAAGCATTTTCAGGTTGTGCTCTGCGGCGACCCGGAAGTAACGGAGTGTGTTACTTCCGGGTGTTGCCTCATGCGCAGACGCTCAAAATGATGTCACGCGCATGCGCGGAAGCGGTGAATCGCGACTTGCGCAGACACGAGTTGTGTTCACTTCAAGATGCGAATGGGGCTCCAGAACCTTCTAACTCTTTAGAAGTTACCTTCTAACTCTTTACATTTCCAGCACTTATAAGAGTTTGTTCTGTACATTTTTGTAAGTTTAACAGGAGTCATGTACCATCAACTTCCTTGTGTCTTGGGAAGAAGTTCTGAGTTCTGGGATGATAAGTTGCACTCCTCCCTCACTTTCTCCGTTCTCTCTTTTCTTTCAGTGTGCCGAGATTTTGCCGTCCTCGAGGATCACACTCTGGCCCACAGCCTGCAAGAACAGGAAAGTATGTCGCGCCTGGCGGGTGAAACTGGGTTCTGCGATGTGCATTTAACCGTTACTGTTCTGAACATTCTTGTGTTTTGGTCTCACGCAGACGGCTTTTCTGAATAATGTTTTTTATAGGATGCAAAACCAAAAGGGGTGGAAACCCCAATTCTTTCCTCCACCCTGCGGAAGGGGCCAGCGAGAGAGCGGGGTCCCCCTTGGGCTGCAGCCAAGAGGGTGTTTTGGTCCTCCCAGACCCGTGGCTGAATTAAATGTGCCCGTTCTTGTGCCCTCTTGCAGTTGAGCATCATTTGGCGACCAATGTGCAGCGCAACCGGCTGGTGCAGTATGACTTGCAGATGGCCAAACAGCTGCAGGAAGAGGAGGACCGCAAGGCACGGGCCCGGATCCAGGAGCGGCACAAAGACCTGTGAGTGTGTGGGATGCGGGGGCCGTTTTGCTTCTGGGCTGCCCCCTCCCTGGTTTAGCTGGGCAGAACTGTATCATTTGTATATAAATTATATTATTTCACCTGTGCCCCTTTTAGAATATTCCGGGGGGCCCAGGAGTCCATATGGCCCCTGGTTGAGAAACACTGCGCTGAGGGTTCAAAAGTTGCGCCGGAAGAAAAAGTTGCATGAGTTGTTTTTTCCGTTTCTGTTATGAGAGTGTTTCCCGTCTTGGTCGCTCATCTCTCAATGTGAAGCCGGGGTCCTGGGCTGCATTTTCTCCTTTCTCTCCCCCCCCCCCAATTCTCTCTCTCTCTTTTCCCACGGACTCCCACCCCTCACCTTTCTCCCTCTGCCACCCCCTCCCCTTTGTCTCTTCCCAGGGAGAGGCAGGACTGCGAGATAGCTCAGGAAATTCAAGTCAAGCTGGTCATTGAGGCAGAACAGCGGCGTCGCCAAGAAGAGGACGATGAGGTCAGCGCTTTGGTGTTGTGGGCAGGGAGGAAAGTGACTGATCTGGGGCCAAATCTCACGTCTTTAAAGGAAAGCGGGGGGCGGGGGAGAGAGAGAGAACTATCGCCAGAACACAGACGTTGATTTTTGACTTGCAGCCGTGCATGTCGAAAACAAGGCTGCCAGGAACTTGCCCCCAATAATGAATATTTCTAGGTGCAGGGAGAGTTAGGGGTCTGTTAAGCTGTGTTTGCTGCTGCGGAGGAACCAGCAGGAACCAGCAAATCGAAAGGAAATTTCATTGCATTGCAGAGGGGATGGAAAGGGTCTTCAAGCCCAACGCTCCCTCTCAAGGTTTCAGGTGCCCCTGGGAAGCCCGATCAACAACTCCTTGTCTCTTGTTACGTTGCGTTCGTGTTTCTGTATAGGCTGCCTTCCAGCTAAAAAATCCCCCAAGAATCAACAGATGCAATAATGCAAATGCAAACAATAGAAATTTGAAGCATGTCAATGGTAACATGTGTGTAGGGACCTAATAGCATCTAGCTTATTTTTAGTTGCTGTTTTGTCAGTACTGTTTTATCACTTAAAGGTAAAGTAAAGGGACCCCTGACAGTTAAGTCCAGTCGCGGATGACTCTGGGGTTGTGGTGCTCATCTCGCTTTACTGGCTGAGGGAGCTGGCGTTTGTCCGCTTCCGCAGACAGTTTTTCCGGGTCATGTGGCCAGCAGGACTAAGCCGCTTCTGGTGAAACCAGAGCAGCGCACGGAAACGCCGTTTATCTTCCCACCAGAGCGGTACCTATTTATCTACTTGCACTTTGACGTGCTTTCAAACTGTTAGGTTGGCAGGAGCAGGGACCGAGCAACGGGAGCTCACCCCGTCGCAGGGATTCAGACCGCCGACCTTCCGACCAGCAAGCCCTAGGCTCAGTGGTTTAACCCACAGCGCCACCCGTGTCCCTGTTTTATCACTTATAAAGGCCTTATTGATTTGTTAATCATATGATAAGTCCCACACTGCAGTTGTGTTTAGCTTATTGTTTTAATTGTCAGTTTGTTAATAGTGGTTTAAAGATTGCAGTTGTTTTGCTGGTGATTTTTAAAATATATATATAATATGATTTTACGCTGCACTCGCCACGTTCTGCTGTGTTACTGTTATCTGTAGGGTATAATCCGCTTTGGGGTTTGTTTGAATGAAAAGCGGCGTTAGAAATACAATCCATCCACCCCTTAAAAGCCAAACACACCCATGCTCCTGTCCAAAAAGGCAAAATAATAATGATGATGATAATAATAATAATAATAATTATTATTATTATTATTATTATTATTATTATTATTAATAATAATAATAAAATAAAAATAAAAATTATGCCCCACCCATCTGGGTGACTCCCAACAGAATATTAAAAATACGATAAAAGATCAGACATTAAAAACTTCCCTAAACAGGGTTGCCTTCAGATGTCAGGTGGTTGTTTATCTTTTTGACATCTGGTGGGAGGGAGTTCTGCAGGGCAGGTGCCACCACCAAGAAGGCCCTCTGCCTGGTTCCATGTAACCTCACTTCTCGCAGGGAGGGAACCACCAGAAGGACCTCGGAGCTGGACCTCAGTGTCTGGGCAGAACGATGGGGGTGGAGACGCTCCTTCAGGTATACTGGACCGAGGCCGTTTAGGGCTTTAAAGGTCAGCACCAACACTTTGAATTGAGCTCAGAAACGTCCTGGGAGCCAATGCAGGTCTTTCAGGACCGGTGTTATGTGGTCTTGGCGGCCGCTCCCAGTCACCAAAGAACTGGCAAGAACGTTATTTGCGAAATTGCCAGGGTTTGACCTCCTTCCTTCCTTTAGGACATTGCTCGGATCCTGCAGCAGAAGGAGCTCCAGGAGGAGAAGCGTCGGAAGAAGCCCCACCCGGAGCCCTTGCAGAAGAGCACTTACGATGAGGGATACTACCCAGAAAGCAGAGGTAAGCGGGACGTCCTCTAGATCCAGGTGGTTTTGGGGTCCTCACCGCAGACCCAGAAGGCTCTGCATTGCATCTTCGCCTTCTGGCCTTCCTGCCCAGGAGGTTTGGTGTCTGCTTGTGGGTCGCAGCAGACGCCAGAGCTGCCTCCGCCAGGTCTGAACGATTCTTTGAACTCTGCTGAGTTTCCAAAACCTCCGGTGTGCCTGTGGACCTGTTGCTGCTACTGCCGGGGCTGCAGGATGTTCCCCTCTTCTTTCTGAGCTGAGCTTTGCTTTGAGAAGCGCAGGTGGTCATCTTGGGGGCTGAGGGGTGTGCTTCAGGTGGGATGTGGGGCTCTCACGTGGCTCCCGACCCCGCCGCAGCGGGGGTTGAAACCGTAAGGGGGAGCCCCTCATATTGTGGACCCCCAGGGCTCCTCTAGCCCAAGCCCCCCCTCACAACGCAGACCTCTCCACTGATGTCGCCCTGTGCCTCATCCTGGCAAGGTGTGTTCTCCCGCTCTAATTCTGGGAAATCGCTGGAGGTTTCTGGCATGACGAGAAATGAATTCTTGTTGGAGGAGGACGGATGCAATGAGAGCTGGACGGATCCTGAATCGGGGACGCTTGCAGGACTGCCTTTCTGATCACCGCCAAATGTGGAAAGATGATTGCTTCGGACAAGAAATTGCAGAGGCTTCTCTTCTCTGAAATGCTTTTGCGATCAAACACGGTGTGATCCTGAGGTTTTCCGTGGGCACCAAATTGCTGATTCGCTTTCTGGTTGCGGTGCCTCTGCCTCGCCCTCTTTCGCACATCTGCACAAACCTCTTTTCCTTCAGCTTGCGTCTGTCGGGAAAGCAGAAAGTTCTTGTAGAGGCCTCTTCCTGCTTGTTGCTGCTCAGAAACCTAAGAGGAAATTGCTGGATCAGGCCAGAGGGAGCTCCTCTAGTCTAGCATCCTGTTCTCACTGTGGCTACTCAGATACAACAATGCCATGCCAGCACAAGAGTGAACTCTCCTCCTCCGTGAGTTTCTCTCATCCTCTTTTAAAGCCATCAAGGATGCTGGCCATCTCTGCCTCTGCGAGAGGGAATCCTAGAATTGCAGGTGTAGAGCCGGGCGATATCTGGTTTTCAACATCGCGATAGATCACCAGCTAAACATCGCGATATATTGATATGTCACAACGACTGAAGGATGGAGCTATGCACAGGCATTGTCGGGCTTCGTGGTTTTTCCTGTATTGTGAATTTTGACGACGCCCGCTCTTGTGATTTGCTGCCCGCCTCACGAGACAGGGGAGAGTTGAGGTGGCAGAGTTAATGGGCTGCAGGAATCGAGAGAAGCCTTAGCAGGCTTCACGGTTTTCCCCACAATGTGATTTTTGCAGCGCACAAAATTAGGAAACTGATATCACAATACAGTGGTACCTTGGTTCTCAAACTTGTTCTGTTCCGGAAGTCCGTTCCAAAACCAAAGCATTCCAAAACCAAGGCACTCTTTCCCATAGAAAGTAATTCAAAATGGATTAATCCGTTCCAGACTTTTAAAAACAACCCCTAAAACAGCAATTGAACATGAGTTTTACTATCTAAAAAGACCACTTGAAAGCAATAATCACACAATCAATCAATCAATCAATCAATCAGTAGCTGAATTGGGTTCTACACAGTCACAAAAGCAAAACAAAAAAGCCACAAAAACAAAAACACAAAATAAATAGCAAAACCAGGCAGACCTCAGTGTAACACTCAAAATGGAAGTCTGGCGCTCAAACTGGAACACTGGCTTCCAGGTTTGCAGTGCTTGGGTTCCAAGTTGTTTGAGTACCAAGGCGTTTGAGAACCAAGGTACCACTGTATGGGCTTCAAACCAGTTTTGGATGATATATCAATATATCACCCAGCCCAATAGGTCATCTAGTCCAACCCCTTGCAAAGCAGGGAGTTCCATAGTTCGTGGTGGGTTTTCCCACCCAAGTGGAGGAAGAAGGGCAAACCCCACCCCCCATTCCCCTCTAGATCTGTGCTTCATCTTAACAAGGCAGCCTCAACCTGCCAAATATTCCTCCAGCGCAAGCATCTTTTGCATGCGAACTAATAATGCTTCCTTAGACTAGAGTGGACTCAAAATATCACATTAGCCTGCTAACCCAATACAGGCACCTTCCGCTTTCGTCGCCATCATCACCCACCTCTCCTGCCACCGGGGATGGAGATCCCTTTAGCAGGAGTCGCTGGGGACTGAGCCCGGGAGCAGGGCTTGAATGATGGCCCCTCTCTCCAGTGAAGGGGGCCTGGGGTGCCCTTTGAGCTGCCATGGAGGTCCAGACGTGAGCCAGAAAGGGCAGCGGGGAACCTGGTTTTCACCTGCTGCTTTCCAGCACGCTTGGCAGCCCCTGAACACCACCCCTCTGGGACACCCCTCTCAGAAATAAAATAATTAACATTAAAAACTTCCTTGAACAGGGCTGCCTTCAGATGTCTTTTAAAAGTCTGGTAGTTGTTGTTCTCTTTGACATCTGGTGGGAGGGCGTTCCACAGGGCGGGTGCCACCACCAAGAAGGCCCTCTGCCTGGTTCCCTGTAACCTCACTTCTCGCAGGGAGGGAACAGCCAGAAGGCCCTCGGAGCTGGACCTCAGTTTCCGGGCAGAACGATGGAGGTGGAGATGCTCCTTCAGGTAAACTGAAATCCAGAGCCCCAACTCATGGGGAGAGACCGCAGCTCAGGGTTAGAGCACCTGTGTCTCCACCTGAAAGCAAATACCACCCAAAGATCATCTAGCCCAACTTGCACCCCGCAAAGCAAGAGGCAGTGGGTGACTTGGAAGACGCCCCTCTCTGCTTGAGACCTTGCCAGTCAGAGTAAACAGTCAGAGGATCGGACTCTGTATTCCCCCCCTCCCCAATTTTTTAAAATTAATTTTCCAAAATTTTGAGCAAACAAACAAACATAGATCTGAACTATACTTAATCCAATCTTAGTAACATTGTTAAATGACGTCCTCAAACCCCCCTGGCTGAATTTCAGTGTATATCATTGTAACAGTTTTCCAAAACCAATTTTCTCATATAATTAACTTAATCACTTCACATCTTACTTTGTTTTCATTTTGACTTTAAACATATTGTTCTCCAACATCACATATTTAAGTCCTAAGACTATCTATTATTTGCAAGTTTTTCCAATTAAGTTATCTTAACATACAGTGGTGCCCCGCAAGACGAACGCCTCGTAAGACGAAAAACCCGCAAGACGAAAGGGTTTTCCGTTTTGGAGGCGCTTCGTAAGACGAATTTCCCTATGGGCTTGCTTCGCAAGAAGAAAGCCCATAGGGAAATCTCCGGGGACCTCTTTTAAATGCTAGCGGTGGGGAGCAAAGCCTTCCCCCCCTCCGGCCTTCAGAAGAGGTCCAGGAAGGCCGGCGGGGGCCAAAAGGCTTTGCTCCCCACCGCCAGCATTTTAAAAGCAGTCCGGGATAGCAGGGAAGCGCTTCCCGCTATCCCCGATGGCTTTTGAAGGCAGGCGGGGGGAGCAAAGACTTTTGCCCCCCGCCCGCCTTCAGAAGAGGTCCAGGACATCTTCTGAAGGCAGGCGGGGGGCAAAAGTCTTTGTCCCCCCTGCCTGCCTTCCCGGGGGCTTTTAAATCGCCCCGGGACAGCGGAGAATTCCTCCGCTGTCCCGGGGCGAATTCCTCCGCTGTCCCGGGGCGAATTCCTCCGCTGTCCCGGGGAGATTTTAAAATGCTGGCAGGCGGCAGCGAAGCCTTCGCTGCCGCCCGCCAGCATTTTAAGATTGCCCCGGGACAGCGGAAAAGTCTCCGCTGTCCCGGGGGCTTTTAAAATGCTGGGGGACGGCAGCGAAGCCTTCGCTGCCGCCTGCCAGCATTTTAAGATCGCCCCGGGACAGCGGAAAAGTCTCCGCTGTCCCGGGAAGGGAGGCGGGGGGGGAGCAAAGACTTTCACCCCCCGCCGGCCTTCAGAAGAGGTCGGGGGACAGACTGTCCCCGGACCTGGTCTGAAGGCGGTTTCCATAGGAACGCATTAATTGATTTTTAATGCATTCCTATGGGAAACCGTGCTTCGCAAGACGAAAAACTCGCAAGACGAAAAGACTTGCCGAGCGAATTAATTTCGTCTTGCGAGGCACCACTGTATTTAACTAAATAGTCTTTGAATTTCATTCATTCCTCCTGGTACTCCTCCTCCTTCTGGTCACAGACTCTTCCAGTCAGGTTGGCTAGCTCCGAAAAGTCCATCACCTTCATCTGCCATTCCTAACGATCGGACTCTAATTAAGGCAGCTTGCAATCTGCAGCATTAGCTTTGCATCTTTTGCATGCTTTTCCTCATCCGCCTCTGAGCCTCCCGGCCTTTCCTCTGTTGCTGCTGCTGCTGCTCCTTCTGCCACCCCCCTCCCCGTTTGCATGCCATTACGTGGGCCATTAACCTGTGTGTCACTAACCCATCTCGCTTGTTTGTCTCGCCCCCCACCCCTTGCTCAGACCGCCTGTGCGGGAGCCCCCGGGAACAGGCTAGACCTCGCCGAGCCCGGAGCGGCGAGAGGGAGCCCCAGAGGCCCAGGGAACCCCGACGGGGACCCCCTCTATTGTCCGAGGGGCTGGACTTGGAAGTTTTGGGGAGCTCCTCGGAAGCGAGGCAGGCCGGAGGCGGCCAGAGGGAGAGGCAGGACAGGAACCAGAGCGGCCGGGAGAGGCCTCGGAGGCCTCCTTCGGACATGGAGGAGGAAAGCCGCCGGGATGGAGACCGCCGGGGCAGGAAGCCATCCAGCCAGGAAGGACATTGGCGGCCCTCTTCTCTCGCGCTGGACGGGGAGGTCGAGCCCCACGCAGGTAGTGGCATGGGGCCGAGAGAAAGGCGGCCAGGGAGCCGAGAGGGTTGCCGCCGGACGCCCCCTTTTCCGCTGGACTGGGAAGACGAGAGGGTGCGTCTAGAGAGCGATGGCCGGCCCCGTAAGCCCCGGGAGAGGCAGTCCCCTAGCTCAGAGAGGTCCCTGCGGCCGACACACCTGAGCACCGACTGGGAGGAAAGGCCCCGGCTGGGCCGCAGCTGTTCCCCAGACCCGGATCGCCAGAGGCGACCACCCCGCCAGGACCGGGAGTCACCCAGGCCCCCCTCCCGCGACCCCAGGTTGCAGGACCTGGAAGCACCCCGGAGAGGCGGCAGGAGGGACGGAGAAAGGGAACGTCGCAACGGGGCAAGCACCTCACCCGCCTCGCACTGCGGGGAAGACCTGGGAGCCGTTGCCCAGCGCCGTAAGGATTCAGGTAACAAGGCGCCCGCGGTGGGCACTGATTTCTGGTGAAGGCATCCCTGCAAAATCTCTCCTCCTCTGGTTCTGTCAGAATTCAATTTAATTTACGCAAGCTTGGTTCTAATTTTAGCCTGTTGCTGTTTTAACTTTTCCGAAGCTTATTGTTGGCTTTTCTCGGCGGTGATGTTATGGCTTTTATCTTTTTTTTTTCTGTAAACTTCTCTGAGATGGTGTTTGCTTGTTTTATTGACAATCGAGCAGTGTGTACATTTTACAAAATAAATAAAACGGTTCCTGCATAGGCAATCCACTAAACACACACCGGGTAGAAAATTCCAACTTCATTTGCGTGAAAGTCTCTGGCTTCAGGTAGGAACACGTTAAATGCAAATTTGTGCGGCTTTTGTTTCTGTGGGTTGCTTTTTAAAAAAGCAAACCATCAGAGTCTAATTCTGGCCCTGTTAGTAATGTTCTGCATATTTCATATGTGCTGGAGAGCTGTCAGATTCCAGCTGAAGGAAACTTCCGTCATTCTGAGATATATATATATATATATTATTTAATCTGTCTCTGTTTGGCTTTCCTGGTTCATTTTCCCTCCAAGCTGAGACGGAGGACAGTCTTGAGCCTGAAAACAAAGGCCGTTCTGTCAGACTGGGGCGGAAGGTGCAACAGGCCTTATTTTTCCAAACAGGAGGAAAAAATTAGGCGTTCTTGTGCTCCCATGCCTACGCCAGATTTGCTGCAGGCCAAGCGCTACGCCAGATTTGCTGCCGGCCAAGCGCTAACAGATTGCAAACCAACTTAGAACGGTCTACTTAGGAAAATCGTATTCCTGCCGCGATGCTTTTCCTGGTTGCGCAGTGACATTTTAATCGGCCGCTATATCTTGAAAACGGCTCTGCTTTGGACGGTTTTGCAACATTAGCGCCAGGGAGTTTTCTGCTGCTTAATGCCCTCCTCTGTTGCTCCTCCATCATTTGTATTGTGCTGAAACTCAGGCAGCTGTTTCCCAGATGATAAAAACACACAGGCCCTCCCCCAGAGCAGCTGGCGGTCGTGAAACGGCACCGATTCAAAGACTCAGAGGCTCACCCCGCAGCAAAATAAAGCCAGTTTTTCCAAGTAATACTTTGGAGCAGGCATGGAAAGAGTATTGTCCTCTTGGTGGCTGTTGTGCTGGGATCCTGTTCAGCATTGAGAGGGATCCCAGAGCCAGTAAGGTAGACGTTTGTAAAAGGATTCATTGCATGGAGAATCTGGGTGGAGAAAGCTTCTTCTTCCTCCTTGCAATGGCAGTGCAAGTTGGCCGTTAAAAATATTTTTAAAATCCTCATAATAGGCTTAGTGACAGTGCTTAGCCTCCTTCTCTGGCCTTCCAGCTGTGTTGAAAGGATCTGATGGGAGTTGTAGTCTGAACATCTGGAGGGCACCAGGTTGGGGGAGGCAGGGTTTTCCTGAGTGCCCAGCAAGTGCTTCTCTCTGTTTTTGCTGGAACAACGACCTTGCAAGGTAGGTTGGTCAAAAGAACAACTCTGGGCGAGTCCCAACAAAATCTCGAAAGCACAACGAAACATCAGACATTTAACACTTCCTATGCAGGGCTGCCTTCAGATGTCTTCTAAACGTCAAACAGTTGCTTATTTCCTTGACATCTGACGGGAGGGAGTTCCACAGGGCAGGCAGTCATTCGACAGGGTGGGTACCCTTCTCGCCCCCATGTTGCAGGTGCGTAGCGGATGGACTGATCTTTGCAATTTTCCACACAAACAACACGCACACTGTTTTCGGTGATGCTTCCCCTTTCAGTTTTTGCGATGTTTGCCGTGGCTGAAAATAGCTCCCGTCTATCTGTGAGCAGATGCTTGCATCCTCTTCCTCCTGCTGCTAATCATAGCTGGCTCCCTGTTGCAACCCGAGTCTTCGCCATGGCTGTGCGGGAGGTGCGCCGAAGCCCCCTTCATCGGCCTCTTTGCACACTTACGGAATTACCGTATTTTTCGCTCCATAAGTCGCACCTGACCATAAGACGCACCTAACTTTTAGAGGGGGAAAGCAAGGGAAAAAATATTCTGCGCAGAGCATGTAAGCGGCTCTCGCTTTTCTTGCTTCAAACCCTTCCGTCCCTCCTCCCGCTTCGCTGAGAAGCCAGCAGAGCAAGAGTCATAGCTGCACAACGCCTCTTCTTCTGGCTTCCCAGCAAAGAGGGACGAAAGGGAGCCCTTACAAGGGAGCGCTGAGCAGAGCCTGGCAGCGGCTCTTGCTGGCTTTTCCGGGAGGTGTGGGAAGGGACAGAGGGCAGCCTGTCAGTCCCTTCTCCCTCCTCGGGGAAAAGCCCCCAAGAGCTGCGCACGTGCTCCACGCGGCTCTTTAAAGGGAGCGCTGAGCAGAGTCTCCCGCCTGCATTCACTCCATAAGATGCACACACATTTCCCCTTACTTTTTAGGAGGGAAAAAGTGTGTCTTATGGAGCACAAAATACGGTACTTTCCGGGCAGACTTATTTAAGTCTGTGCGGTCCTTCTGCACCCCGGGTGCTCCTGGAGGTTGGAGCGAACCCCTCCAGCCTGCTTGGACCAGTTTTAAAATTATCTTCCACCCTAGACATCTGCAGCCTGAGAGCATGAGAGCATCTGTGCCTGGGCCAGCATCCTGTTTTCACAGTAGCTGACCAGATGCCCCAAAGGGAAACCCAAAAACAGGATCTGAGCACGAGAGCCCTCTCTCTCCCTTCCTGCCTTTCCCGGCAGCTGAGATTCAGGAGCACAGCTGCCTCCGATTGTGGAAGCGGAGCAGGGCAGAGCCATCGTAGCTGGGAGCTGTTCATAGCCCTCCTCCATGAATTTGTCTAAAGGGGTGGGGAGAGACCCCAGAGTGCACAGAAGACCCCTGGCTGCCCCACATGTTTCGAGTACTATAATTCTTTGTGATGGGTGACTTGCAATTGTGTGCATGCAATCCTAGAATTGGGACCACCAGGGTCATCTAGTCTGACCCTGGCAATGAAGGACTCTTTGTGTCTTGTGTCAGGAGTCTTGTGTTCCACCAATTGAGCTATCTGGAAGCCTCTCAACTGGGCAGAAAGTCACCCAGGTAGTTGCCTCCTCCTGAGTCAGGCTGGCCAATGCAGTTCAGTATTGTTAACACAGGCAGGCAACCATGTCCCTCCTGGGTTAAATAATAACAACAACAACCACCACCACAATAACAATAAAAAAATTATTATTTATACCCTGCCCATCTGGCTGGGTTTCCCCAGCCACTCTGGGCGGTTCCCAATGAAAGATTAAAAATACATTAAAATGTCAGACATTAAAAGCTTCCCTAAACAGGGCTGCCTTCAGATGTCTTTTAAAGATAGGATAGCTGCTTCTTTCCTTAACATCTGATGGGAGGATGTTCCACAGGGCGGGTGCCACCACCGAGAAGGCCCTCTGCCTGGTTCCCTGTAATGTCACTTCTCGCAGGGAGGGAACTGCCAGAAGGCCCTCGGAACTGGACATTAGTGTCCGGGCAGAACGATGTGGGTGGAGACGCCAGGAGATGCCCAGGTATACTGGGCCTTTGAGGCCGGTTTAGGCCAGAGGCGTTTCCAGCCTTGCCTGGAGGTGCTATTGGAGATTGAGCCTTCTGCATGCAAGGCAGGGGCTCTGCCGCTGAGATTACGGCCCTTCCCTGACTTCTGGATCGAGGTGGGATGGCGTAGGTCAGTTAAGGAGGAGGTGTGTTCCATGGAGAAAGTTGGAGGTGGGCAAAACCTCTGCCTGCATCCCTGGTGGGATGCTCTGAATTGGAATAGATGGACCAACATCAAGCAGTCAAGGTGTCTGTCTTCTAGGAAGAAACACAGAACATAAGCAGATCCACGCAGTCTTCGTAATTTGTGTTACCTTGGTGCAGAACAATTTTTTTTTTATCTGTGTGGGTAGCTCTGAATTTAGCTGGCACATTAATTATTTCCCCTTCTGTGAATGAGGAATGTGGCTTCTCGTCTCTTAAGGAACGAAAACGCGGGGGGCGAAGGATGCCAGTTACCACAAAGGCCGCCCGGCAGCCCCCCAGGACCAGGAGCTCTACGATGCAGAGATCGCCCGGAAGCTGCAGGAGGAGGAGCTGTTGGTGAGTGGGACGGATTTGGGCTTCATCCCAGAGACACAGAGAGAGGGTTTTGGGGGTGGATGTGACTGAGTTTGGAGCACTGAGCAGCATTCAGTAGCAACAAGCAGCGCTGGGTACCATTAAGTGTTTCAGCAGCACATGTTTCACTGTGATGTCGCAGCAAAAAAAGGTAATGCGATTCTAGGCTGCATCAACAGAAATCTAGTGTCCAGATCAAGGGAGATCATAGCACCACTCTATTCTACCCTGGTCAGACCACATCTGGAATACTGGGCCCAGTTCTGGGTGCCACAATTTAAGAAGGATGTTGACAAGCTGGAAGGTGTGCAGAGGAGGGTGACCAAGGTGATCAAGGGTCATGAAACCAAGCCTGATGAAGATTGGTTGAAGGATCTGGAGGTGTTTTAGCCTGGAAAGGAGAAGGCTCCAGAAATGATATGATTGTTGTTGTTTAGTCGTTTAGTCGTGCCCGACCCTTCGTGACCCCCTGGACTAGAGCACGCCAGGCACTCCTGTCTTCCACTGCCTCCCACAGTTTGGTCAAACTCATGCTGGTAGCTTCCAGAACACTGTCCCACCATCTCGTCCTCTGTCGTCCCCTTCTCCTTGTGCCCTCCATCTTTCCCAACATCAGGGTCTTTTCCAGGGAGTCTTCTCTTCTCCTGAGGTGGCCAAAGTCTTGGAGCCTCAGCTTCAGGACCTGTCCTTCCAGTGAGCACTCAGGGATGATTTCCTTCAGAATGGATAGGCTGGATCTTCTTGCAGTCCATGGGACTCTCCAGAGTCTCCTCCAGCACCATGTTGTTGTTTAGTCATATCTGACTCTTCGTGACCCCCTGGACCAGAGCACGCCAGACACTTCTGTCTTCCACTGCCTCCTCCTGCACCATAACCTCCTTCAAATATCCAAACAGCTATCCCATGGAGGGTGGAGCAAGCTTGTTTTCTGCCATAGGGTAGCCAGAGTGTGGGTCACCTAGTCCAACCCCTCAATGCCGGACTCACAGCTAAACCATCCCTGACTGGCCAACTTCTGTTTAGAAACCTCCAATAAGTTCTAAAAGGCTTCAGCTGGAAAGAATCACTTCTGACCAACCATGCCTGTGTTGCTTGTTTCACGAAAGCTCTTGTTTTTCCTCTTGTCTCCTCTTCAGGCCAGCCACGTGGACAAGAGAGCAGCGCAGGTCGCCCAGGACGAGGTAGGTATTTGCATATGCAAATAAGGGAATGGGGCGTGTCTGCCTTTGGAGCTGAGGAGGCAACTGGCTTTCTGAGATCTTTGCTTCTTAGTGGAGCTCCGACTCCAAACTCTTTCCACTGATCCCCCTCCTTTCCCCCCTTTGTGTTCAAGCACAGGCTTGCAAATATCTCTGCGCAGGGAGCCTGCCAACAAAAAAGGGAGCCTTCCAAAAAAAAAGCCGGCCTCACTCAGAGCCAGACCCAAACCCTCCTTGCCTCATGCAGGGAAGGGTTGCTGGCAGACCCCCCTGTGTTGTCATGGTGCTAGAATACTGTTTGTTGGCCTTTCAGCCAAAAAGGCTCTCTGGAGTAAATATGCATGCAGATACAAAACGATGCGAATGATGAGAATTGAACAGGGGTGTGAAAGCGAGCAGTGGAAGAGATGAAAGCATTTCAAGGGTATAAAAAAACAAAACCCAAATGCGTCCATGCTACTGCCCAACATTCCCCGCAAAAATGTGAAGATGAGAGTCTTTGCCTTACGAGGGTCTCTGGCGGGGGGCAGAGGAGCTAGGCAGGTGGAAAAGTTGGCAGCCTTCGATGGGGAGCCTGCAGCCTTCCATGTGGCTTCGCCGCTGCCCAAGAAACTTGTTTTTGGTGGCGCAGGGAAGACAGACCAGTTTCCTGCATGCTGGAGAGGCGCCCAGGAGAGTTTTCTTGCCAGGGGAAAGTGCGTGGAGGGGATAGCGGTGGGGCGAATGCAAGTCTAGGGCCAGGAGGGGGAGCACAGCCCTAACAACGTACCTGGCTGCAATCAACACATTGGATGAATGTGGGTCTTTTCTGCGCTCCAGTTGCCAGGGTGGTGAATCCCGGCTTACCCCTTTTGTTATCCTTTGGGACCCATTTTCTTGCTCCCCCAAGCAGTTCAGATCCTAGACCCCTTTGGGCCCAAATGTGTCGCTTTCAGCCAGCCAGTCAGGGGACCTATGGGCGTGGTTGGAGTCCCGCTCTTGCATCACCCTCAAACCCCGAGGCCAACGCTGCAACTTGTCCCCCGGTGTGGGAGGCTGTGGCCGAAGGACCTGCCTCTGTTTTGTTCAGAGGCTGCAGCACTTGCCCGGTTGGATCGTGCCCTGTAGCCACACGTAGTTAAACTGTGGAACTCACTGCCGCAGGAGGCGGCGACGGCCCCTCAGATGTCTTTGAAAGACAAATTCACGGCGGGTAAAGCGGTCAACTTGTTCTGCCCCCATGACCAGAGGCAGCGATGCTTCTGAATGCCAGTTGCTTCAAACGGTCGAATCATATGGTTCGAAGGGACTCCGAGGGTCATCTAGCCCAACCGCCTCCAATGCAGGATTCTAAATTGAAGCATCTTTGACAAAAGCTTTTCTGCAGGAGGGGAGAGCGCAGTGGGGCTCAGGTCCCGCTTGTGGGATTTCCTTGTGGGAGTCTGGCCGGCCACTGTGAGGAGGAGCCCAGCTGCCTGGCCTCTTCTTAGCTCCTTGGGATTCCTAAATGGAGCCTCCATGGGCAAAGGCAGCCTACCTTAATCACGGTAGAGAACTCTTCCATTCGCATCCTGCTGGAGGGTTTCGGCCCCTGTGAAGGATCCTGGTCTAGGTGGGTCCCTCGTGGGCCTAATCCAGCTGCCAAGCTCCTTGTAACATTCTATATATATATAAGTTTTTTTAACATATCATTTTCAACAGTAATTAAACATACTTTGGCATCTTATTCAAATTTTTGACTTCCATCAATCCTGTCTGAAAATTTTCCAATCTAATCTCTCAGTATGCATTTCTTATTTCCCCTATTTCATACTCATAACCAATATCTTTTTCTTTTTCTACTTTGTAACACTTCGTATATTTCCCCTTACAAAACTTCTTGTAGTCCTACTAGCGTAATTTGTTGATTACAGTTGCTCTTCAAATAATTCATATACTTCTTCCAATCTTCTGTAAATCTCTGGTCCCGCAGGTTTCGAATCCTTCCTGTCATTTTGTCCAATTCTGCATAGTCCATTAATTTCGTCTGCCATTCTTCTTTTGTCGGAATTTCTTCTTGTTTCCATTTCTGGGCTAACAATACTCTTGCCGCAGTTGTTGCATATAAAAACAATTTAACATCTTGCCTATTAATGTCCTGACCTATAATACCAAGTAAAACTGCTTCTGGTATTTGAAAAAAAGGAATATTTCAACATCTTTTTCATCTCATTATATATCATTTCCCAGGAGTTCTTTACTTTTTTTACATTCCCACCACATATGATAAAATGTTCCTTCTTTTTCTTTACATTTCCAACATTTATTATTTGTCTTATACATTTTAGCTAATTTCACTGGTGTAATATACCATCTATACATCATTTTCATCATATTCTCTTTCAAAGCATCCTTGTAACCTTCTTATCCTGCTGTTTCTGCTAGGAAATAGCTCGCCTGTTGCTGGCGGAGGAGAAGAAGGCTTACAAGAAAGCCAAGGAACGGGGAAAGTCTTCTCTGGAGAAGAAGAAGCAGGACCCAGACTGGAAGGTGGGTGATGCGTCTGGAGTGGACTTTGTCTCTCTTTCCCGGGCGAGGAGATGCCCGGGCGGAGCTCTGCTACGATGATTGATTTAATCTGCCCAGGGCAGAATCCAAAGGGTGTACAATTATATTTTGTCTCTTTTTACTCTGTTTTGTTATCAGTATAAAAATTGGGAAATTCGTGGAAGGGAACTTGGGTCGATTTTAGAAAAGGGTTTAAAGAATAAGCATTGATGTACAAATTGAGGTTTATAAATTAAAATTGGTTATTTAAAATGAATTAAATATAATAAGGCAAAATTTGGGGACAAGAACTTGCTGAGCTAATAATTGGAATTGGAATACAAGAAGGGGAGGTGTGGGGAAGTCAGGGAAAGATGTTATTGAAAATAAGGAATGTAAATGCTATGTATTTTTAATTTTTCTTTTGTTTTTCTTTTTGTTTTCCTTTTTCTTTTTTGAAAATCTCAATAAATATCTTTTAAAAAAAAAATCTGCCCAGGGCAACCCAAAGCAACTTACAACTAAACCGATAGACAGCAAACCTGCACAGGTACATTAAAACAAAGAGGAAAGAGAAATCCATTAAAAGCAACCTGAAGGCCAAGGAATTACAGTCGTCCCTTGGTTCTCAAACTTAATCCGTTCCGGAAGTCCGTTCCAAAACCAAAGCGTTCCAAAACCAAGGTGCGCTGCTTCCCCATAGAAAGTAATGCAAAATGGATTAATCTGTTCCAGACTTTTAAAAACAACCCCTAAAACAGCAATTGAACATGAGTTTTGCTGTCTAACGAGACCACTGATCCATAAAATGAAAGCATTAAACAGTGTACTGCAGTCACACAATCAATCAATCAGTAGCTGAACTGGGTTCCACACAATTGCAAAAACAAAACAAAAAGAGCCGCAAAAACGCAAAATAAATGGCAAAAACAGATAGACCTCAGCGTAACACACAAATCGGAAGCGTTACACTTAAAACGGAGCACGTTCAGCTTCCGAGAAAAGCTCGCAAACTGGAACACTGACTTCTGGGGTTGCGGTGTTTGAGTTCCAAGGTGTTTGATAACCAAGGTGCCACTGCAGTCTGATCCTCTTTTAAAGGCTTCCCAGTTGATGGCCCTTGCTGGCTTCTGGGGCAGGGAGTTCCACAGGTTAACTCTGGGCCGTGTGAAGGAGGACTTTATTTTGTCGTCTTCCAGTCTGAGCTGACCGCCCTCCTCTCCCTCCTCTCCCCAGCACGAGTCACACGAATCGGTGCGCCCGAGGTCAAGAGAAGGTCACGAAGGTCACCGGTCCAGAAGCGACAAGCCAACGAGGTGAGAGGGATCCCAGAAACCATGATCCAGGAGTGCAAGTGGGGAAGCCTCATCTGGTCAAATGTCCGCGGTTGTAAGCAGGGCACAATGGCGGTGTGATGCCAGGGTGCATTTTTGGGTTTGTGTCTCCTTCATCTCCATCTATTTAAGGCAGGCTTCCTCAACCTCGGCCCTCCAGATGTTTGGGACTACAACTCCCATCATCCCTAGCTAACAGGATCAGTGGTCAGGGATGATGGGAATTGTAGTCCCCAAACACCTGGAGGGCCAAGTTTGGCCATGCCTCCTTTAAGAGGTTGGACTTTGCAGTTTTGTGATTCAATTCTCTATCTCCCTGCACATAGAAAACTAGTAATAATAATAATAATAATAATAATAATAATAATAATAATAATAATTTATTATTTATACCCCGCCCATCTGGCTGAGTTTCCCCAGCCACTCTGGGCGGCTTCCAATCAAGTGTTAAAAACAATACAGCATTAAATGTTAAAAACTTCCCTGAATAAGGCTGTCTTCAGATGTCTTTTAAAGATAGGATAGCTGCTTATTTCCTTCACATCTGAAGGGAGGGTGTTCCACAGGGTGGGCGCCACCACTGAGAAGGCCCTCTGCCTCGTTCCCTGTAGCCTCACTTCTCGCAATGAGGGAACCGCCAGAAGGCCCTCGGTGCTGGACCTCAGTGTCCGGGCAGAACGATGGAGGTGGAGACACTTCTTCAGGTATACAGGACCGAGAACGTTTAGGGCTTTAAAGGTCAGCAGCAACACTTTGAATTGTACTTGGAAATGTACTGGGAGCCAATGCAGATCTCTCAGGACCGGTGTTATGTGGTCTCGGCGGCCGCTCCCAGTCCCCAGTCTAGCTGCCACATTCTGGATTAATTGCAGTTTCCGGGTCACCTTCCAAGGTAGCCCCACGTAGAGTGCATTGCAGTAGTCCAAGCGGGAGATAACCAGAGCATGTACCACTCTGGCGAGACAGTCTGCAGGCAGGTAGGGTCTCAGCCTACGTACCAGATGAAGCTGGTAAACAGCTGCCCTTGACACAGATTTGACCTGTGCCTCCATGGACAGCTGTGAGTCCAAAATGACTCCCAGGTTGTGCACCTGGTCCTTCAGGGGCACAGTTGCCCCATTCAGGACCAGGGAATCCCCCGCACTTGCCCGCCCCCTGTCCCCTGTCCCCCCAAAACAGTACTTCTGTCTTGTCAGGATTCAACCTCAATCTGTTAGCCGCCATCCATCCTCCAACCGCCTCCAGACACAGGACCTTCACCGCCTTCACTGGTTCTGATTTAAAAGTATGTTGGGTAGAAGGGAGTCACCTTCTCCCTGGTACCTAGCTTTCTAAGTGCAGGGAGGAAGGTTGAGCCAGAGGAGATTCTACCTGCAGCACACGTCACGTGGTGGGGAGCTCACCTCACCAAAAACGTGCCCCGCTTCCCTCTCAAGCTATGCAACCAGATCGCCAGCCAGATCGGCTCACAATATTGTATCGTGCGCATACCGCTGGCGCTTCGTCGGCATCGTGTGAATGTTTTGCAGAATGCTTTCTGTGTGCGGGGTTAGGTCCCATTTTACAGATGGAGGGACTGAGGCTGAAATTGATGTTTAACAGACGGTGGCTCAGTCCTGTTTGTTTCATAAAATTTACACGCTGCTCGATTGTAAAGGGCGGGGGAGCAGAGACCCTCCAAGCAGTTGACAAAGAGAATAAATCAGTAAGATGACCGGCAAAAAACAAGTATTTAAAACACTAAAAAAGTGGTTGGGAGGGGGAGAACTAGCTGTAAGCGGACCCTTTAGGGGAAAGGCTTTGCAGCATCAACCTTTGGGGAGCAGGCCGGCCAGCGGATCCTTTTTCCAAACCGTTTCCCTGCTCTCTTTGCCAGGCCTCCTCCTCCTCCCTCCGAGGATCTGGACCACCTTTGTAACCTTACAAGCCAGCAGAACTTGGCACATCAAACACCCAGACCAGAGCCTTCTCATAAAGGTGAGGCGGGCAGCGTGCCCACCTACTCGGGGAAATAGCAGCACTCCTTTTCGGTCTCCAACTTGCTTATTTTTGGGGTGCTGTTGGCCCATCTAGATTTAACATCTGATACTCTTTCAAAGGTGTTGTGGGGAGGGGAGGCTTACTATAATATAATTTTCAACATGTATACAAAAATTATATACAAATTGTATATACCTAGAAAGAAAATGAAACAAATCCCCCCCCCCACAATCATATACATACCAACACACTAGACTTCCTGCCTTTCCCGTTGTATATTCCTTTTTTACAAATGAATGTACACTTATTATTGTATATTTCTTTACATATAATCTAATACATTCCTATATCAATATGTGCTCTTAGTTTTATTTCTCAACTCAGTCTCACTCCAACGTCAATCAAATGCTAGCATAGATAGTGAACCTTTACTGTATTTTTGAACATATGTTTTATATCTATCCCACTTTTCCATAAATTTTTGTTTTGAATTGCCTCTCAGGGTATTTGTTAACTGCGCCCTTTCAGCAAATTCTTGTAGCTGCAAGCTGCAAAATTTAAATTTGAAGTGTCGGCCTCTCGAGAAAGCCTCTGCCACGGGCCATCTCACCCGCAAGCAGGAAAGGGAAATGAGATTCGAGAGCTCTGTGGTCTTTTAAACAGGAAGGACTGATTTAAACTTGCCAATACGCTTACCTAATTTATTTATAGAAATATTTTTATACTGCTATTTCATACAGATATCAAAGCAGTTTTAATACAAAGGTACGGAAGGGAAGCCACTCAAAAAGTTAAAAATGGACCCCAGTTAATTTAGATGTAAGACGTTTTAAGAACTGCAACATGTTCCTGCGTTCTTTTTTAAAACATGTTGATATACGGCACTAAAATAATAGCATCTTTGTTTTCCACAAGAGCTGAAAGGTTTGTTGCTCTTCTCAAGACAGCGAGGGGACTGAAAGCAAGTTAATATTTCTCTTTCTTTCATTTGCAGGTTACCACTATAAGCAGTAGGACGAACGAAGCAATTTTTTCTTGCTGATACTGACTCTCTTCTGTAGCAAACTTTGCTGGAATCCTTCCTGGAGATCTCCTGGGTTCCTTCCAGCCTCCAAGGATCTCCCGGTGGAACGGCCTCCTTCCTGAGCATCGCGACGTCCACAAACAGTGCCTCTTCTCCAGTCCGTTGAGTTTCTCCCTTGGCGATCTCCCTCCGGTCTCCTGGGCAGGGCAGTTAAATCTGGCTTTTGTGGGGCAGCTTTTTCACAGCCCACCTCTCCCGTCGCGCATTTTGGTTTTGGGATCACGTAGCGCCATCTTCCGGCCGCCACTGCCCAGCGAGGATCTAGTGGGGCTGGGAAGAGGGCAGCCGAAACAAGCCCAGGGTCGTAGGGTTGAGAGGTATCCCCAAAGGTCATCAGCCCAACCTGCTGCAATGCAGGAACCACAGCTTTAAAAAATCCCTGACAGTGGGCCGTCCAACCTCTGCTTAGAAACCTCCCGTGAAGAAAAGCCCACTGCCTTCATGATAAAGGGGACAGGGGAGACTCCCCAGCGAGGAAAAGCGATGGTGTTTGGGACTCTTTTAATGGGGGGAAAGTGTGATGGAGATTTCCCCTCCTTTGCGGAGACCGTGGGGACAAAGAGGTTTCCCCCTCCTCTCTCGTAATTCTAGAACCCAAACGCCTCTGACTGAAATTTGGGAGATTTCAGGGCAGACAAAAAAAAATGTTCGCTAACTGGAACACTTACTTCTGGGTTTGCGGGGTTCGGGAGCCGATTTGTCCGTCAGCTAAGCCGTTCGGGAACCAAGGTAGCGCTGTATTCACGCAGCACGTATTTAAAACAGAGCATCGGCTCTCCCAGTATCTAGCAGTGGCCACGAACTGAGATGGCTTTCAAAGAGGGGTCGACTTAACGCAGGAGATGCTCTGAGTACCGTATTTTTCGCTCCATAAGACACACTTTTTTCCTCCTAAAAGGTAAGGGGAAATGTGAGTGCGTCTTATGGAGCGAATGGTGCTGCGCAGAGAGGGAGAGCTGCGCAACGCCCGTTCAGCGAAGCAGGAGGAGGAACAGAAGGGTCTCCCCCTTCTGTTTCTTCTGCAGCTTTGCAGGAGAGGCGCTGCGCACAGAGGGAGAACTGCACAGTCCTTCAGCGACGCGTCTGTTCTGGCTTCTGCCTTAGCTGTGCGCAGCCTCTTTGGGCAGGGGGAGCCTTCATCCCGCTGCCCTGAAGAGGCTCGGCACAGTTATCCCAGAAGCCAAAACAGCCACACGGTATCCCAGAAGCCAGATCCCTCTTGCTGTTCTGGCTTCTGGGGTTCAGAATAATTTTATCTTGTTTTCCTCCTCCCAAAACTAGGTGCACCTTATGGTCCGGTGCGCCTTATGGAGCGAAAAATACGGTACCATTTGCTGGGAATTGCAGAATGAAGAGGGCCACAGCACTCCTGGCTGGCTTGCAGGCTACGCATAGATGTGTATCTGGCTGGCCAGTGTGAGAAGACGATGCTGGATGGGGGGGGGACCCCATAGGCCTGATCCAGGGGAGATGCTCTTGCATCCTTGTTGCCTCCTGCAATTCACAAGGCCGCCATTTGCCAACAAGATGTTCTTGGGCTCTTTTTCTCTCTCCTTCCCTCTTTGGCGTGAATGCAAACAGGAGACAAAATGGTTCATTCCACCTTCTAGGTGGAAGCGTCACATGGATTTGAGAAGACAAGAAGGTGGTGTCGATGGTCTTTTTAAAAGCCGCACCATTGTGATATTGAAGGCAACTTTACTCAGGCATAGCAAAAGGGCAGTCTCCTGGTGTATAAACTTCACCGGCTTCTAGAGACACATTGCCTCACCGTAACTTCACACATGCCTAGAAATTGAGTCATCTCAGGCTAGCTCCAGGCTGAGTTTTTCCTCCACAAACGTTCTCGACATATTCTGAATGAGATACATCTGCTGAACATACTTCCGGCATTGCCCCATTTCTTCTGAAACGCCTAACAGGTTAGCTACCGGCCTTAGACTTACTTTCCTCTTAATTTACAGAAGTTTCAGCCTTTGTGGTTTCATTCGTATTTCTGAAACAATGAGGCCTAGGAACTTTAAAAAAGCACACTATAGTAGGCTGTTCTGAAGTGCCTTGGGCGGGGGGGGGGGGTGGAATCCAGGTTGCCCACTTTGCCCTAAGATGCACCACCTAGAAATAAATTTAAAAAATCAAAAAATTGTCCAGTAGCACCTTAGAGACCAACTAAGTTTGTTCTGGGTATAAGCTTTCGTATGCATGCACAGGAAAGCTTATACGCAGAACAAACTTAGTCTTGGTCTCTAAGGTGCTACTGGACAATTTTTTGATTTTTTAAATTTATTTTGACTGTGTCAGACCAACACGGCTACCTACCTGAACCATCTACACCCTGGAAAAAACCCTCTAAAGGAATGGCTCTCGTCTCCTTCCCAAACTTGCGTCCTGGCCTAGATTTCACTGCCCTGCCCTGCCCTCCTGATCTTTTAGGTTTGTTTCCCCTTTTTGGTCAGAAAGTGTTAACTCTCTCTTGCAGCAAATCTACCGACACACACACTGGGACTTTCCGTTCTGTTCTCCATCTCGCACCGTGCCATGTCCAGTGGTCTGGTTGTTGTTTTTTTTAATATATGGTTTATTTTTATATGACATAGAATAGCCAATGGTTGTTGGTTGGTTGATTTTTTTTTTAAACTGATGAAGCTGCCATTTCCCACTTCTCCTGTGTTGCTGCAGCCCATCCAAACCTTGTATTTATTATTGCTCGGCGTTGAACGATGCTGTTTCAGGTGCCAAAAGCTTGCCTGTCTACACACACAACTGGGGTCTCTTCCTCCGTTGCCAAGTCTTGTCCGCCTCTCCCATGAAGCATCTTTGGGGGGACGTCTCTCGGATGGGGGTCTTTTCTCCATTTCCCTTGCGGGGTGCGCAGAGGCCATGAGTCTGCTGACACTCAGCAAAGGGAAAGGAATTGGAGAGATGCTTAAACCTCTGGATGTTTCCCCCCCGGGTTGGACATTGGGATCATGGCAGGGAGAAAGGGTCTTCCTCTTGCCCTCTGTCCCCAGATTACTTGCTGGTGCCTCCACCCCCCAAACATGCCGGGAAACTTTGGGGAGGTCCTGTCAAAGACTAGGTTTAGGGGCCAAGACTTTCTTCTTAAGGGCACAGAGACACACTAAACACATTTGGGTTCTTGCAAGGGTGAGTGCAGACAATGGGGTCCTTTGTGCAGGGAATTTTTTTCCTGAGCAAGCCTCCTTGAATTTGGCACTGTTCCCTATCCTCTGGTCCTTTCCGTGCAGGAGTTCTTCCCAGTCAGTTGCTACAGAATGGTTTCCCCTGGCATGCAGGTGAAACTGGTTTGTCCAAAGGGGTGCTCATCATCCAGCACAGGGGTTCCTCAGCCTTTGGGGCCACAGCCTCCTTTGTTCCATAAACTCATCCCCGGTGCCCTCAAACCCTATTCAAAAGCCTTATTCAGAACAATACTTTGCACCACCCACTAAAGAAGGTAATTCAAGTTCAAAACAGTAACAATTGCACATTTATTAAGACGCGGGTGGCACTGTGGGTTAAACCACAGAGCCTAGGGCCTGCTGATCAGAAGGTCGGCGGTTCAAATCCCCGCGACGGGGTGAGCTCCCATTGCTCGGTCCCTGCTCCTGTCAACCTAGCAGTTCAAAAGCACACCAGCGCAAGTAGATAAATAGGTACCACTCTGGCGGGAAGGTAAACGGCGTTTCCGTGCGCTGCTCTGGTTCGCCAGAAGCGGCTTAGACATGCTGGCCACATGACCCGGAAGCTGTACGCCGGCTCCCTTGGCCAATAAAGCGAGATGAGCGCCACAACCCCAGAGTCGGCCACGACAGGACCTAATGGTCAGGGGTCCTTTTACCTTTACCTTTTAACTCATATCTCCTCTCAAGTCTCCTCTTTTCCAGGCTAAACATACCCAGCTCCTTCAACCGCTCCTCATCAGGCTTAGTTTCCTTGATCATCTTGGTCTTCTGCCCACTTTCCAGCTTGTCAACATCCTCCTTAATTGGTGGTGCCCAGAATTGGACACAGCATTCCAGATGTTTGCCTGACCAAGGCAGAATAGAGTGGCACTCTGACTTCCCTTGATCTGTGGGCACTAGACTTCTGCAGATGCAGCCTAGAATCGCATTAGCTTTTTTTGCTGCTGGATCAGACGCCACGCTGGGCCGGAGTGTGTGCGCACGCACGCACGGAAGCGCAAATGCTATTTCCAGCACTCCTTCTGGCGCAGAGGAGGCGTGCGCACCTTCCCATTGGCTGCGGGCGGCAGGGGTCCCTGAGCAGGCAGTGGGGGTCCATGGGCCGCTTGTGGCCCATGGGCCTTAGGTTGCCGACCCCTGTCCTACCCACTCCTGGGAGGAAAGGCCTAGAAAGAAAAGTGCCCTTTGCAAAGGCTGCCCCCTTTGCCCCTTTGCAGATGCCATCCATGGGTCTCCCTGGACACATCCCAGGTCTCATTGCCAAGGTGAGCTTCCCTGCTTGCAACTGGAGCCGGCACCGCTAGGCCTGGGGTTCCCAGGGAGGCATCATTTGTGGCATTGGGGCGCTTAGCTGAGATTGCAGGACCTCTCCGCCCACCCCTCAGGGAACTTGGCACACAGCTGGGGAGCTGGACCCTTTCGTGTTGGGGTGCTGGTTCCTGGTCCCCCTTCAAGAAATGTGGAGCAGAGTGGGAGGCATTATGGACACCTGAACCTCAGGAGCAGCTCCTGCTGCAAAGTGCCTCCTGGCCCCACTTTGGTTGGAGGCGACCCCCACCTTGCACACTTAAAAGCACAAAGTTCCATGTCACACACACACACAAAAACCTGCCACTTACATTACTTCTGCCTGAAGACAAGAGTCCCCCCAGTTAGCAAGCAATACCGCTGTCCGTTCCCTCCCCAGCATTACATGTAGGGCGGCTGGCGGCTTGCCTCTTCTGCAGCTCCCGGGTGGAATCGACACACATTTAAAAAAACGCTGTGAAAATGCTTTGTTTTAAAAACACATTGAATTTTCCTCTCTCGCCACCTAGTGCCACTTTTGTATATTGCACTTTACAACACCTTTGAAGCATTTTATTTGTAGCTGAGTCCCCAGACAGGGAGTTCTTCCTCGGTGCCTCCTTCCGCGTTTCCGTACTGTAGTACCTGTCCCCAAACTACCTTCTTTGGCAGAGGAATAACCAGCAGCTACTTCTTTTCAGCCGCCATTCTCCAATGTAGCATGTGGAGGTTGGGCTTTGGAGATTCAGATCTTGAGCCCACCCTGTCCCATTCCTTTCCAGGAGCTATAAGGTTTCTCGCCCCTAAAGTTGCTTCCATGCTAGGACTTTTTGGCCCAGCTGAGGCTTCCCTTTCCCCTCAACCGTTTGCAGCCTTGCGCTAAAATAACAGCGCTTTACTCTGCAAAGCTCTGACTACTTCACACAACTATTTAATTTGTTGCTTCCTGCTCCTTCAGGCGGGGTTTGTTTTATTACTGGTTTCCCCTTTGCACACTCTTCCAATGTCGAATGCCAACCTTTTCAGGCTGCAGCTGAGCAATCCCACAAAAACTTGAGTGTGCAAAGTCTTGGGGGGGGGGCTTTATCGCTAGGGTAGAAGCAACCTCTCTAGCATGAGCAGTTAGGCTTTCCTTCTAAACACTTAACAAGACAACCCCACCTGCAATAATCTGGCTTGTTTTGTGGTTCAGCCTCTCGTACTTCCCAGGTTGTATTGCCTGCCTCTGGTACCCTGGATTCTGAATGTAAAGGGGGGGCCACCTCCTGCCCCCCTACATCTATTGCACCTGTCTCTCTTTCTTAATAGATTTGTAAATTTGCTGTTTTCTTTCGAAGCAGGGTTTGAGAAGTCAAATCGGAAATTTTCCTGGGACAGAGGAGGGCAAAATGAAATAATTTGGGAGGTTGTTTAGTACACACTCTGAAGGGATCTGGCGTTTTAGAAGGCTGTGCAAAGCTGGAGACTTCCTGTGCATCAGGCTTTGAAGTGCTGATTAAAAGATCTAGAGCTCTCCAACAGATTTTGTCAACGCAGTGAGCTGTCTTCCCGATTCCCCCACAATTGCTGTGTTTTGCTTGGCAATGTAATGTGCGACTGTACCTTTTGTTTTGAATTAAAATCTTGATACTACATAAATGTCCAAACCGATACTACACAGCGCCCGTAACCCAGAGGCGTGCGTGTGCAAGACACCTGGATGTACAATGAGCCATTTTGCCTTTAAAAATGTTATATATATTATATTTCCAGCTTGGGTGGGGGAGCCGCTGGAGAGAGAATGGCTTGGAGCGTCTCTCCTCTGACCCAATGCCCACTGCTACAATTATTGCTCTTAAATGTAAAATCCGTTTGCAAAGTTGTGGAAGGTGTGGTGAGTTTAGGCCAACGGGAGAAGCACACACTGAAGTTGATGGGGGGTTGTTGCATTGTGTACAGAAACACCCCACCCCCACCCCTAAGGCATTTGGGTGGCTTAAGGTCAAGCACAAGAACTTTCTCGAGATTCTGCATGGTCCAAAGTTCATATGCGTGACAAAGAAACCAGCATGTGCCTAAAGCAACGGAGCCCGATAAACGGTTTTATGTTTGCCGCTGTACTTCCGATGCAGATTTCCATGGGCTTCCAGGGTTGTCTGAATGAAGCCTTTCCAGTTCAGCCAAGCACTACAGACCTTTGCGTTCCTTCCCCATTTCCTTATGTTTTCTTTCTATTTTCAGTCGAAAACTGTTGTTCTCCCTGGTTTGCTTTCTGTGCAAGGCCCTCGCAGACTCCTTTGCCATTGCACAGACGATGCATCGACGTTCTTCCAATCTGTTAGAAGTAGCAAAAACCAGCCTTTCCCAGCCCGGCTGCCTTTCAGAAGTTTTGTGCTACAGTTCCCGTCCGCAGCCACGCTGGGAGTTGCCGTCCAAAACATCTGGGAGCTCGTCAGGTTGGCGGACGTTGTGCTGGACTTCATATCTTCACTGTTCTTTGCTGAGAGACTGGAAAGAGCGCTGTAATGCTGGGGCAGGATTCGAGGCTGTGTTTTCCTTTGGAGATGGCAATGTTGGAATAAATAAAAGAACTGGCATTTATCTACAGTGTGTGTGCATATGTTGCTGTGGCTCTGTCATTGGCAAGTGAGTCCGTTCACCACCGTGCATTTTCCACTCATGGGAACATGGGAAGGATCTGTGTGTGTGTACCATATTTTTCGCTCTATAGGAGGCACTTTTTCCCCTCCAAAAATGAAGGGTAAATGTTTGTGTGTCCTATGGAGCGAATGCAGGCTCCTTGGCTTCAGCGAAAGCAACGCGAAGCCTCCAAAGTGCAGAGAGAGCACTCCCTCCGTGCTCCAGAGGCTACGCATTGCTTTCGCTGAAGCCTGGAGAGCGAGAGGGGTAGGTGCGCACCAACCCCTCTGGCTCTCCAGGCGTCAGGGATAGCCGCCTCAAGCCTTTGGAGCGCAGCGGGACCTGCCTTGCGGAGGCTTGAAAGGCTGTCCCCAAATCCAGAACAGTAGTTTATACAACATTTGATTCGGAATATTTTTTTCCTTGTTTTCCTCCTCTAAAAACTAGGTGCGTCCTATGCTCGGGTGTGGGTGTGTGTGTGTACACACACACACACACACACATTTTTATTAATTTTTTTAACATCAGTTCCAACAGTCATACAACATATCTTCCCATCTTATATAATATTTTAGACTTCCGTCAACACCTCTGATGATTTTCCGTTCTTTATTACTTATTCTGCAGTTCTTAATTTCTATATTACATTTAATTGTCCTTAACTCCAGTTCTCTTCATAGTCTTTCTTGCAATGTTTCAAATAATCCACCTTGCAGAACTTCTTGCAGTCCTACTAGCGTAATCTGTTCGCCACAGTTACTTTCCAAATAGTTCATATATTTACTCCAGACTTCTAAGAATCTCTGATCCCACAGGTTTCGAATCCTTCCTGTTAATTTGTCTAATTATGCGTAGTCCATCAACTTCATCCTCCATTCTTCTTTCGCCAGTAATTTTTCTTGCTTCCATGAACATGGGAAGGATGTTAACAAATGTTGTGCAGCCAAAGGGGTCTTTCCTCCTTTAAGACCCCACCGAGGGCCTAGAAGCTGCTTTTGGCTCCTGTCCTAGGGTGCATTCAAACATGGGGAACAGAATGCTTGTTTTCCTTATTATAGAATCAGAGTTGGAGGGGACCCTAGGGGTCATCCAGTCCACCCCCTCCTATGCAGGAATCACAGCTGAAGAATCCCTGACATTTGACCATCCAACCTCTGCTTAAAAACCTCCAAGGAAGGAGAGTCCACCTCCTTCTGATGGAATCCATCCCACTGTCCAGTGGCTGTTGTCTTCAGAAGGTCCCTCCTGGTGTTTAGCCAGAATCTCCTTCCTTGCCATTTGAGTCCATTGGTTTGGAAGCAGCGGAAAACAAGCTGGCTCCATCTTCCATAGGAGAGGCTTTTAGATATCTGAAGTTGGCCATCCTATCACTTCTCAGTCTTCTTTTCTCCTGGCTAGATATGCCCTCGACCATTCCTCATCAGGCGTGGTTTCCAGACCCTCCTAAAATGGTGCTGCCCAGAACTGGTTACAGGACTCCAGGTGGGGTCTAGCCCAAAGAGACTAGAGCAATGCTATGACTTCCCTTGATTTGGACACCAAGACTTGAAGTCTTTCAGGGAAGGTGTGTTACAGTACACCAGATTCAGGTGGTCAGCTCCAGGAAAAGTGACCTTTGTGAGCTGTGCAAAAGCACTTATGGACTCTGCTCCAAAACCTGGCACCCAGGGATGAATGCAGAGTACACGCAACAGAATCTGAGCCGTCAAGGGGAACGCAACCCCAGACAAAATGGGCTGAATTCCCCCCTTCCGGCCCCCCTCTGAGAACTCGGGGGACATTCAGTGAACCTGAGTACTTGGAAGATTCAGGACAGAATTGTTTTAAATGACTTCACACAGTGCAGAGCTAAACTGTGGAACTCCCTGCCACAGGAGGCAGGGATGGCCACTAACTTGGATGGCTTGAAAAGAGGACTAGACTAATGAGGGAGAGGACTGTTGATGGCTACTGGCCAGGATAGCTCTGCTCTGCCTGCACATTCAGAGGAAGCAATGCTTCCAAATGTCAGTTGCTGGAGACCACAGGAGAAGTGAGGGCTCGTGTTCGAATCCTACTTGTGGGTTCCCCTTTGAGACATCTGGTTGGCCACTGTGAGAGCAGAACGCTGGACTAGGTGGACCATGGGCCTGTTCCTGCAGGAATCTTCTGATTTCTTATGTACTTTGTCTTTCTACTGAATAGGAGTCATCGTCTTCTTTGGCGATCCCTCATAGCCGAGTCAGATTGTCTTCCGTAAACATGGTTTTAACAATGAGTCCATAAGGGACTGTGGAGGCCAATTCTGGATCCACACGTCCTTCCACAGTGGGGACATTGGTTTCCGGACAGGAGTTGATCACAGTGTGGATTTGCCAAGCGTGCCTTCCTCTTAGCACGTTTCTCCCTTGCGTCCTGAGTTTGAGTGTTTTCAAAGCCCAGGACACAACATGACCAGTCTAAAGAAATGGATGTTGAAGAATCATTGCTTCAACACTGGTGATCTTTGCTTCTTCCCATACACTGGTATTAGTACGCCTGTCTTCCCAAATGATGTGTAAAAATTTCTGGAGACGCTGTTGATGGAGTCTTTTGGGTAGTTGGAGATGGCGTTTAGAAGTGGTCCGTGTTTCACAAGCATACAGCTTGTGAAATGGCGTTTAGAAGTGGTCCGTGTTTCACAAGGTTGGTAGTACAGCTTTGCCCCCAAAATCTGGCAACCTTGCTTCCAGGAATATGTGCTACCATTCCAAGGGGATCTAGGCCACAGTGACACCCTTGAGAGTGCAGGCCGGCCGGCCGTTTGGTGCGGGAGAAGCCAAGGACCCTGCTGGATCAAGCCCACTGCCCAGCGTGACATTCTCAAAAAGGCAAAGCAAAATAAGTATATACGAGCTGCCACTAGGAGGCAACCGAGGCATCTTAAATCTCTGGTTGTAGTGACTTATTTGCTCACTGCTATCAAGAGTGTTGATGGAAATTGGAAACAAATGCTCTGGGAAGGCTGTAATCCAGACAATACAGAGGGATCTTGAGTTTGGAAACTTGTTTGATGGAGGTCCCTCTTGGACTCCAGATGAGGTTCTGCTCTCAACTACTCCAGCAAAAGGCTGGCAACTCGGTACAGACTTGGTCTTCTTTGGCGATCCCTCATAGCAGAGTAAGATTGTCTTCCATAAACACGGTCTTAACAATGAGTCCATAAGTGACTGTGGAGGCCAGTTCTGGATCCACACGTCTTTCCACAGTGGGGACATGGGATTCTGGGTGGGAGTTGATCACCTTTGACTGGGCTTAACCATCCAGGGGTCCTTTACCTTTTACCTGCATGGGTCTAGCATCTCTCTGTCTGTCTTTGTCCCTTGCATTTTCACTTTCCATGCTTTGGCCACAGAGCCTAGGACTTGCCAATCAGAAGGTCAGCGGTTCGAATCCCCGCGACGGGGTGAGCTCCCGTTGCTCAGTCCCTGCTCCTGCCAACCTAG
Source organism: Podarcis melisellensis (assembly GCF_964234715.1). Classification (NCBI taxonomy): domain Eukaryota; kingdom Metazoa; phylum Chordata; class Lepidosauria; order Squamata; family Lacertidae; genus Podarcis; species Podarcis melisellensis. The sequence continues at coordinate 1,412,535 of NC_138537.1, read as the reverse complement.
CAGTTCGAAAGTACGTCAACGTGCAAGTAGATCAATAGGTACCACTCCAGCGGGAAGGTAAACGGCGTTTCCGTGCGCTGCTCTGGTTCGCCAGAAGCAGCTTAGTCCTGCTGGCCACATGACCCGGAAGCTGTACGCCGGCTCCCTCGGCCAATAAAGCGAGACGAGCGCCGCAACCCCAGAGTCGGTCACAACTGACCCTTGCGTTTTCACTTTCCCTGCTTTGGCCTCTCGGAATTGCTATTCTGGGCTCCTGCACTCAAAACGCATGATTCTCTGCCGCCCACATTTAAATTTTCATTTGGGGGGGGGATATATTCCAAACTGGACCCTCCTCAGCTCCTGCGGGATTCCCACCCCCGCTGCAACCCGTTCAAAAGCTGCTCTGTCACCTTTTTCATTTGCAATAAAATATACCCTGAACCAGATTTCTCCCCCCCATCTCCCTAATGATTATGTGCATGCCATAAAATGAAGAGAAAAGTTGGATTAAAAACCAAGCAGGTGTTGACACCACGTCCTCAGGACACCTCTTGCCTTCCCCTCCTGTGACAGGAAGACACACAGGATTTGCAGGCTGTAAATCAATAGCAGTTTGTTCTCACCCGCTTGTAATAGTGCAGATTTATTCCTGGTGATTCATCGCTTCATTGTGGAATTTACTACAGGGGACAAATTATTCCATTCTCGGGATGAAGAGGCTGCAGACATGTCTCTGGTCTGTCTGTCTGTCTGTCTGTCTGTCTGTCTGTCTGTCTGTCTGTCTTTCCCTCCCTCTGTCTCTCTCTCTGTCTCTCTCTCTCTCTCTCTCTCTCAAACACACACGGGAGGGGGGTGGCTGCCTGAAGACTTTTATTTTTGTTGTTGTTGTTGTTGTTTAGTCATTTAGTTGTGTCCGACTCTTCGTGACCCCCTGGACCAGAGCACGCCAGGCACTCCTGTCTTCCACTGCCTCCCCAGTTTGCTGAAACTCATGTTAGTAGCTACGAGAACACTGTCCAACCATCTTGTCCTCTGTGAACAAAGCGAACAGGTAAACTGTATAAAATATCCAGAATCCACACCTCAATTCCCTGTCTGCAAAATGAGATGCCTGACCTCAGACAGAAGGTTAAAACGAAAACACTTGTTTCAAAGCTCTCCATGCCTACAGTATAAACCAACCCACATATTGCTAATTTAATACAATTAAGGCATGCCTCTTCCTGTTCCACCAAAGCTCATCACTTGCCCCACCTCCAGAAAAAGAGAGAATAATAATCTGCAGACCACCACCTGGACTGCAACTGCAATATCCCCTATAATGGCCTGTTTTCTCCCTCTTTTCCTCATCTGAATAGGAATATAAGGAAGGAAGTATATCAAGCTTGTGTAAGGAGCTGAAGAATGGTGCATCTATTTATCAGGTTGTTTAAAAAAATAGCAAGTCAGATTCCGGAGGCTCTTGAGCAGGAAAGGAAAGCATTGCAAGGGTATATTAAACAGCGCATCAAATAGATAACAGCTATCAGGTATTGAAACCCATCTCTCTCTCTCCATGCAAGCCCCTCTCCATGAGCTTGGGAGTGTGTAGGCGGAGCTGGGAAGCTGCTATAAGCAGGGAGAAAGTCAACTTAAATTCATCTAAAGGCAAACTGGCCTAATTCACACTTTCTAAAACCGTATGCAATGCAAAGCAGAGCCGTCCTTTGAAATCCCCTTGTCTCCAGATGTTGTGATGCAGTTCTCCAGGCAACAACAATGGCCTAAAAACATTCAAACTCCCAGTAACTTTCTAAACCTCTTGGTTGTTGTTGTTTAGTCGTGTCCAACTCTTCGTGACCCCCTGGACCAGAGCACGCCAGGCACTCCTGTCTTCCACTGCCTCCCGCAGTTTGGTCAAACTCATGTTCGTAGCTTCGAGAACACTGTCCCACCATCTCATCCTCTGTCGTCCCCTTCTCCTTGTGCCCTCTGTCTTTCCCGACATCAGGGTCTTTTCCAGGGAGTCTTCTCTTCTCATGAGGTGGCCAAAGTCTTGGAGCCTCAGCTTCAGGATCTGCCCTTCCAGTGAGCACTCAGGGCTGATTTCCTTCAGAATGGAGAGGTTTGATCTTCTTGCAGTCCATGGGACTCTCCAGAGTCTCCTCCAGCACCAGAATTCAAAAGCATCAATTATTCAGCAATCAGCCTTCTTTATGGTCCAGCTCTCACTTCCATACATCACTACTGGGAAAACCAGAGCTTTAACTAGGCTTGTCTAAACAGGGATGTTTACAGCAGGTGCCCACAGGAGTGCAGTCAAGGTGCCTGCTTGATATCAATAGGCAGGGAGTTCCAAGGTGTAGATGCTGTCGCACTAAAATATTGAGTTCCTACAAATGCGGAGCGGGTCTTATGTGCCGCCCGTAACAGGGCTATTTCTGTTGACGGAAGCAGTCAAGTTGGGCACATTTGAGTAAGGAGAGGAGTCCGGCTGGTGAAGAATCACTCCCCCTCCTGCTGCGACAAGCTCCTCTCCCAGAACCAGAAGAGGCATGAAATGGGAGGAGCAAAGGCAGGCTGCCTGCAGGCCCAGTCTCCGTTTGCTTGGGGAAAGCCCTGGAGAAGAGGGGACTTAGACAGCTGTGGGGAGGCAGGGACTTCCAGTCGTGGCAACTGATCCATGGGGATAAGCTGCTGGGCTCATGAAGCCTGACTCTCTGTCAAGTCTGTGTAGATTGTGTTTTCGCCAGTGCTTTTTTCTGGGGGGGACGCATACCCCGAAACATTTTGTGAATTTAAGTGTGGCCGCATTGAGGGGCAGTGTTTCAATATGAGTAGGGAAATGAGAGTAACCCTAAACATTATTTTTTTTGGGGGGGGGGAGCACTGGTTTTTGCTAATAAAAAGTGAACTCCAACTTGAGTGGTGTGAATAAATCATATATATATATATATATATATATGCAGGTTTTGGTGTCCTCGGGTGTCTTCCCGTGTAAAAGTTGGGGTGTCTAGGCGACGTTATATATATATATATATATATATATATATATATATATATATATATATATATATATATTTGCTTTCGTAGATTTTCACGGGTACAGGAATGCAGGTTTTGGTGTCCTCGGGTGTCTTCCCGTGTAAAAGTTGGGGTGTCTAGGCGACGTTTCGACGAGATCTCACTCGTCATCTTCAGGCTGGTGCTTTCGGCTTCTTGTTACTGGAACAGAGCAGGATCTCAGTGTTTGAGTTCCTATAAATACTGTTGAGGGGGTGTGGTGTATAGCCTCCAATGTTCTGGGCAGAGAGGAAGTTCCCAGGCTAGTGTGCCTTTTCTTCTTTTGTTCCTTAATTACTTGAGGGATATCTTGAGTGATTTCTTGAGTGATATCCTGAGTACCACTTAGGTGGGTCATTAGGTGTGGATTAGTTGCTAAAGTCTTTGTGTCTTGACCTCTTGAACTTTGTGAAGAGTTTTTCTGAGAAGATGGCTGTACTGCACTTAGTTGTGCTCTGGCTTGGCTTCGTGTATAGGGGCGAGCTGTGGTTTTGTGGCCTGTGTCAGCCAGATCTGTGTAGGGATTGCAGGGGGGTGCAGCATCCGGAGGTGCCACCATGGTTTGGCTACTGGATGGTGTCTGTAATTTATCTGTGGAGAGGGTCTGGGTTTGGGTCTGGTGTGGTTGATTGGTGATGGCGTTCTGTGTGCCTCTGGATCTGGTGTCAGTTTTTGTGGGGAGGGCTAATTTCCAGATGTCTGGCAAGCGGGATGTGTCGTCACGCTTGTTCATGTTGTGAGGGTGTTTCTCTATCTCGATGGCTTCCATGATTATTCTCTTGTGGTGATGTTCCATGTTAAAGAGCAATTTGGAATCTGCAAAATTAATTTCGTGTCCTGTTTCTTTCATGTGTTGGAAAAGAGAGGAAGTTTTTTCTTCTTTTTTGACGGCATTCTTGTGTTCTGCGATACGTGCATTTATTCGTCTGGCTGACACAGGCCACAAAACCACAGCTCGCCCCTATACACGAAGCCAAGCCAGAGCACAACTAAGTGCAGTACAGCCATCTTCTCAGAAAAACTCTTCACAAAGTTCAAGAGGTCAAGACACAAAGACTTTAGCAACTAATCCACACCTAATGACCCACCTAAGTGGTACTCAGGATATCACTCAAGAAATCACTCAAGATATCCCTCAAGTAATTAAGGAACAAAAGAAGAAAAGGCACACTAGCCTGGGAACTTCCTCTCTGCCCAGAACATTGGAGGCTATACACCACACCCCCTCAACAGTATTTATAGGAACTCAAACACTGAGATCCTGCTCTGTTCCAGTAACAAGAAGCCGAAAGCACCAGCCTGAAGATGACGAGTGAGACCTCGTCGAAACGTCGCCTAGACACCCCAACTTTTACACGGGAAGACACCCGAGGACACCAAAACCTGCATATATATATATATATATATATATTTGCTTTCGTAGATTTTCACGGGTACAGGAATGCAGGTTTTGGTGTCCTCGGGTGTCTTCCCGTGTAAAAGTTGGGGTGTCTAGGCGACGTTTCGACGAGGTCTCACTCGTCATCTTCAGGCTGGTGCTTTCGGCTTCTTGTTACTGGAACAGAGCAGGATCTCAGTGTTTGAGTTCCTATAAATACTGTTGAGGGGGTGTGGTGTATAGCCTCCAATGTTCTGGGCAGAGAGGAAGTTCCCAGGCTAGTGTGCCTTTTCTTCTTTTGTTCCTTAATTACTTGAGGGATATCCTGAGTGATTTCTTGAGTGATATCCTGAGTACCACTTAGGTGGGTCATTAGGTGTGGATTAGTTGCTAAAGTCTTTGTGTCTTGACCTCTTGAACTTTGTGAAGAGTTTTTCTGAGAAGATGGCTGTACTGCACTTAGTTGTGCTCTGGCTTGGCTTCGTGTATAGGGGCGAGCTGTGGTTTTGTGGCTTGTGTCAGCCAGATCTGTGTAGGGATTGCAGGGGGGTGCAGCATCCGGAGGTGCCTCCATGGTTTGGCTACTGGATGGTGTCTGTAATTTATCTGTGGAGAGGGTCTGGGTTTGGGTCTGGTGTGGTTGATTGGTGATGGCGTTCTGTGTGCCTCTGGATCTGGTGTCAGTTTTTGTGGGGAGGGCTAATTTCCAGATGTCTGGCAAGCGGGAAGTGTCGTCACGCTTGTTCATGTTGTGAGGGTGTTTCTCTATCTCGATGGCTTCCATGATTATTCTCTTGTGGTGATGTTCCATGTTAAAGAGCAATTTGGAATCTGCACCATCCGAAGAGCCACCATCTTATGTGATCTCTTGTTCCTACGCAACTGCCGAGACAACAACTTAATTCCCACATGCTTCCAACTTAAATTCCATTCTAAAACCCCAGCTACCGAAAGGATCCTGAAACGAACTGAACTATCCCTAATCAGAAACGAACTACACAAGAAAAGATACCTACTAAACCAAACCAACAAAGATCTGCTCACTCTTCACCTCAAACTCTGTAACAAAATCCACCCTGCACTCTGGGACAAATGCAAACAACTAGCCGTCTGGAGAGCTGAAATGGAGACCTCACATAAGACAGACACACACACCAACAAACTCCACAAACTAGAGAAACGCCAGAAGCCCAGCCACCCTCCACAACAACCCATGAAACAAACAGTACATAACATATCAGACAGGATCCTCACCACAACTGAAACCAAAGTACTCTCCAAAGGTTTCAACTTTGCAGTCGCCCCGAGACGCATCCCCACGGAAAACATCATATGCGGAGTCGAAGCTAGCCTAACCAAAATCAACCCAGATGAAGCCAATAAAATCAGACTTGAAGTCACCAACATCCTCTGCTCCAGCAAACCACCCAGAAGCAATTTACACAAAGAAGAACAGAAAGCACTCACCAACCTGAGGAAAGACAACAACATAATCATCCTCCCAGCAGACAAAGGTAATGCCACTGTTGTGATGAACACATCGGACTACCAAGCAAAACTATCAAATCTACTCCAAGATCCTACCTACCAACCTATAAAAACAGATCCCACCACCTATCTGGAAAAAACCACCAAATCCAAAATAAAAGCCTCTCCTATCAGTGAAGAAATCCAGCTAAGAATCATCCCCAGAGAAAAATCATCCAGATGCCCCAAACTCTACGGCCTCCCCAAGATACACAAAGAAGGAACACCACTCAGACCAATAGTCAGCTCCATAGGCTCACCTCTACAAAATCTCGCTAAATTTCTCGCCAAGCAACTTCAGCCCTATGCAGAATCCATCTCTTCACACGTTCCAAACTCCTTCCAGTTCATAGAAACAATAAAGAAGCAAAACCTACATCCTAATGACCTACTTGTGAGCTTCGATGTTGTATCTCTCTTCACACAAGTGCCCATTAATGAAGCCTTGACAGCCATTCAAAACAAATACAATCCCCCCGAATACATCTTGGACCTGACCAACCACTGCCTAACCAACACGTACTTCATCCACAATGGACAAAGATACAAACAGATAGAAGGAGCACCTATGGGATCACCCCTCTCACCGGTCATCGCAAACCTGTACATGGAACACTTTGAAACCAATGCTTTAGACAAGTCAGAACACAAACCCAAACTTTGGCTCAGATATGTTGACGACACCTTTGTAATTTGGCCACACGGGAAGGAAAAACTGGATAGCTTCCTCACACATCTCAACAGCCTACACCCCAAAATACAATTCACTATGGAAATAGAAGCCAACAACCAACTTCCCTTCCTTGACGTCCTAATCTACAAAAAACCGGATGGCTCCCTAGGACACACTATCTACCGGAAAAAAACACACACCAACCGCTACTTACATGCACAATCACACCACCACCCTGCACAAATAAACTCCGTAGCCAAGACTCTCATCTCCAGAACCAAACGCCTGGCTGACAAAGACCACTTGACAACTGAGTTACAGAATCTCTCAAATGTGTTAATTGCCAATGGATACCAGCAAAACAGGGTTACGAAGCTAATCCAAAAAGAAACACCCCCCAAAAACCAAGACACAGAAGAAAACAATGGCATGGCCCTCCTTCCTTATATCAAGGGCACTACAGATAAAATTAGCAAAATCCTCCATAAACACAATATCAAAACAGCCTTTTGCACCAACCAAAAAATAGCCAATATCCTCAGAAACCCCAAGGATAAAATCCAGTTGGAAAACCAAGGGGTCTATGAAATACCCTGCAAAGTCTGCCCAGCCACGTACATTGGACAAACAAACAGACGAATAAATGCACGTATCGCAGAACACAAGAATGCCGTCAAAAAAGAAGAAAAAACTTCCTCTCTTTTCCAACACATGAAAGAAACAGGACACGAAATTAATTTTGCAGATTCCAAATTGCTCTTTAACATGGAACATCACCACAAGAGAATAATCATGGAAGCCATCGAGATAGAGAAACACCCTCACAACATGAACAAGCGTGACGACACTTCCCGCTTGCCAGACATCTGGAAATTAGCCCTCCCCACAAAAACTGACACCAGATCCAGAGGCACACAGAACGCCATCACCAATCAACCACACCAGACCCAAACCCAGACCCTCTCCACAGATAAATTACAGACACCATCCAGTAGCCAAACCATGGAGGCACCTCCGGATGCTGCACCCCCCTGCAATCCCTACACAGATCTGGCTGACACAAGCCACAAAACCACAGCTCGCCCCTATACACGAAGCCAAGCCAGAGCACAACTAAGTGCAGTACAGCCATCTTCTCAGAAAAACTCTTCACAAAGTTCAAGAGGTCAAGACACAAAGACTTTAGCAACTAATCCACACCTAATGACCCACCTAAGTGGTACTCAGGATATCACTCAAGAAATCACTCAAGATATCCCTCAAGTAATTAAGGAACAAAAGAAGAAAAGGCACACTAGCCTGGGAACTTCCTCTCTGCCCAGAACATTGGAGGCTATACACCACACCCCCTCAACAGTATTTATAGGAACTCAAACACTGAGATCCTGCTCTGTCCCAGTAACAAGAAGCCGAAAGCACCAGCCTGAAGATGACGAGTGAGACCTCGTCGAAACGTCGCCTAGACACCCCAACTTTTACACGGGAAGACACCCGAGGACACCAAAACCTGCATATATATATATATATATATATATATATATATATATATATATATATAAATTCAAAGTCCAAATATCGAGATTACTCTGATCTGAATTTCCTGACTTCCCTCCATCCCTTCCATGGCTCCTACTGATAATATTTACAACCGCATATCAATACTTATCCAATTTTTTATCCTTCTAAATTATCCATACTTTCCGTGTGGTTAAAATCCTGCCAATGTTTGAACTTGCTTGCAGTGGTCTCGTAAGTACATCATATACTTTCCCCATCCCATTCTTTAAAAAAGTTCTTAATTTCTGAGCTTCCCAGTTAATTTTGCCGTTTCACCACAGCCCATCAACTTGGTTTGCCATTCTTCTCTGGTCGGTGTTGTCTCTTCCTTCCATCTCTGGGCTAGTAGCATCCGTGTGGCTGTTGCCGAACACATAAACAGTCTTTTCTGGTCCTTTGGTGGTGTGAACATATCCTCCCAGGGAGTGCGGCTCAGTATTTTTGTTTCCCCCCCCTTTTATTAATTTTCAAAAAAATGACAGAAAAAGAAAAAGAAAAACAATAACAATACAAAAACAAAGCAAAACAAATATAGAAATTCAAATCATAAATCTTAACTCAGATGACTTCCCTCCGCTCCCCCTCTTGGTTCCATTGTGTTAACTTATTCATGCGCATCCATAAGGCCTTATACTCTTCACAATCCAATTTTCAAACGTTATTCATCTTAATACAAGGGACTTAAAAAAGTTCTACTAATGCAAAGGTCTGTACACAGCCCTTGAAAAATATGCATTAAACATTTCCCTTAAAAAAAAAAAAAGAACAATATCCTCTTTCTTTCTTGGGTTTCAAATTATCTAATATGTCCTGCATAGTTCATTAATTAATTTTTGCCAACCTTCTTTATCTTCTTTGGCGGTGGCTTCTTCCTTCTCTAGGGATGGGCTGATCTGTCAGCGCTCAGATGCAGGAACAAAATCATTCACTCTATAAGCACATCAAGTTCTGTGCATCTCAATACCATGACTTCAGGGGGTTTTTAACAACAGTCATTTTCCACATTCTATTCAAGTCTTTATATGTCTTTTCCCAGGCCTTTTTAATGATTTTACATTGCCACCAGATTCTTCTTCTTTGGTGATCCCTCATAGCCGAGTAAGATGGTCTTCCATAAACATGGTCTTAACAGTGAGTCCGTAAGTGACTGTGGAGGCCAATTCTGGATCCACACGTCCTTCCACAGTGGGGACATTGGTTTCCGTGGTGGGGGGAGTCAATCACGGCATGGATTTGCCAAGCATGCCTTCCTCTTGCGTCCTGAGTTCGAGTATCTTCAAAGCCCATGACACCTTTGGTAAAGGCTGTTCTCCAACTGGAGCATTCGCAGGCCAGTGTTTCCCAGTTGTCAGTGTTTATACTACATTTTTAAAGATTTGCCTTGAGACAGTATTTAAACCTCTTTTGTTGACCACCAGCATTACGCTTTCCATTTTTAAGTTCGGAAAAGAGTGGTTGCTTTGGAAGACGATCATCAGGCATCTGCACAATATGACCAGTCCAACAAAGTTGATGTTGAAGAATCATTGCTTCATCACTGGTGATCTTTGCTTCTTCCAGTACACTGGCATTAGTTTGCCAGTCTTCCCAAGTGATGTGTAAAATTTTTCGGAGACACCGTTGATGGAATCTTTCGAGGAGTTGGAGATGGTGTTTGTAAGTGGTCCATGTTTCACAAGCATATAGTAAGGTTGGAAGTACAATAGCTTTGTAAACAAGCATTTTGGTTTCCCTGTGAATGTCCCAGTCCTCAAACACTCTGCACTTCAATCGGGGGAAAGCTGCACTCGCAGAGCTCAGGCGATGCTGGATTTCGGCATCAATGTTGGCCCTCATGGAAAGATAACTGCCTAGGTAGGAGAAGCGATTGACATTTTCCAACATTACACCATTGAGTTGGATTTGTGGAGCTGCAGAGGGGTTATTTTGTACTCGTTGGTGCAGCACTTTGGTTTTTTGGATGTTGAGTGATAGGCCAAGCTTTTTGTAAGCTTCTGTTAAGATATTTAGGATGGTTTGGAGGTCATCCTCTGAGCGTGCGCACACTACATTGTCATCAGCATACTGAAGCTCTATGGTGGAAGTTACGGTAACCTTACTCTTTGCTTTCAGCCTGATCAAATTGAAGAGCTTTCCATCTGTTCAATATATGATTTCTACTCCGGTGGAGAGTTTCCCTTTGACAAAGTGTAGGATCATGCAATGAAAATAATGAACAGAGTTGGGGCAATAACAATAATAGAGTTGGGCCACCAGATATGGTAACCTTTTTGCTCTCCCTTCCTGTTTTTCTCTGTCGTAGTCAAAGCCTCCCAAATCATTTCACATGGGGTACAATTTTTATCTGCCCAACGGCTCTGCTATTTCAACCCCAGCCCTACCAGAACTTCCCAGTGCTGAAACAGAGGACCTTGGCCCCCTCCTGGAACAAACCTGGTCCATTCAATTAGCCGGGAAATGGCTTCCATGCCTGGCTGTCAAATATCTGTGGTGGAAGCAGAGGAGAGACTTAGGCGGGGGCTTAACCATGCAGCCTGCACAAGGCCTCTATTTACAATGACAAAGTAAGGGACTCTGCGGCACGGCTATTTGTCAAGCGGCTCATTTGACAGCTCCTTCCACTTCAAGAGTGGCACCGTGAAAAATCTCCTTATTAGCAGAGACAGCGGCAATGCTCTGCTCTCGCCCGCACTGCCTCTCTCTCACAGTAACAGATCAGAAGTCATTGGACAGGACTTGTGTGTGTGCACCCCTCCTGTCCGTTCTCCCACACAACTCCAATCCGTTAGGAGTCCAGCTTGTCCTCCAGAGACTCAGACCGAAAACAATGTCAGTCCAAGGGCAGCTAAAGGTCTCGCATCCAGCTTCAGCTGCAATGGTGGATGAGGCCCAGGACTTTTCCTAGACCTCAGACAGAGCTGCATTGCACAGACGGAGGGAGATGCTCCCAGATCTCTTGCAAAGTTACAGGTGACGCTGTTGTGTGTTCACAACACATGTTTATTTAATGTATTTTTAATCTTTTGTTGGAAGCCGCCCAGAGTGACTGGGGAAACCCAGCCAGATGGGCAGTTGTTCCTCCTCTGCCTCCTCCTCCTCCTCCTCCTCCTCCTCTTCTTTTTCTTCCTCTTCACAGCAGTGGCCTGTCTCTCGTGGATGTAAATGTAATGGCAAAAAAGAAAAGAAAATATGTCGCCTTAAGGTAAGCTTATATGATCACCTCAAGGCAGCTTACAGAGAAATAATAACAATTAAAATATTGGTGGGCGGGAAACAATAATTAAAAAAACAACTAAACAATAGAATTAAAACTCTCTCCAGATCTATATTAAAAACATACAGACAATTACTGTATATGGTGGACTTCTTGCAAGCAACACAGATCTTGAAGCGGCTACTAGAATTTTCAGGCCAGCTTTCCTAAGTGCTTTTAGAACAGGCATAGGCAAACTCCGGCCCTCCAGATGTTTTGAGACTACAATTCCCATCATCCCTGACTACTGGTCCTGTTAGCTAGGGATGATGGGAACTGTAGTTTCAAAACATCTGGAGGGCCGGAGTTTGCCTATGCCTGTCCTAGAAGAACAATATTCGTTCTGCATGAATCCGTGTGTGTGTTGTTGTTTTTTTAAATGAAATGTTGAACCGCCAAACAGCTCTTACTCTCAGAAAGTTCTTCCTGTTGGTTAGTCTGAATCTCCTTTCTTGTCATTTGAATCCCTTGTTTTGGTCCTCCCCTCCAGGGCAGGAGATAACAAGCTTTCTCCATCTTCCATGGAGCAGCCCTCATGGAGATCAGAAGATGACTTTCATAGCTCCTCTCAGTGTCCCTTGATCCAGGCTGGACATCCCCAACTGTTCCTCATCAGGCTTAGTTTCCAGACCCTCAATCATCTTGGTCGCCCTCCTCTGCCCACCTTCCAGCTTGTCAACATCCTTCTTAAATTGTGGCACCCAGAACAGGGCATAGGACTCCAGGTGTGGTCTGACCAAGGCAGAATAGAGTGGGACTAGGACTTCCCTTGATCTGGACACAAGACTTCTGTGGATGCAGCCTAGAATCGCATTAGCTTTTTTTACTTCTGCATCACAGTGAAACGTGTCCTGCTGAAACACTTATGGTACCCAGTCTTGCACGTTCCTCAGGAAGCCCCATAAGTACCTTTTATCCTGTGAAGAGGACTAACAAGGAGATATATGACCCCTTGACGTTGTGGGATATGATACACAGATGGCAGTCAAGTACAACATTCCCTGTTTTCCTAGAGTGGCCTTGCAAGGGGATGTTTGCTCCAGCCAGTCGGAACTTCCTGTTTCCTCCTGGGCTGGGACATCCTTCCTCTTGCATATGACTAGAGGTGGGCGTGATCTTACCTGTGCAGGTAACAAAACCACAAGGCACACAGCCCTCCTCCTCTCTTTCCTCTCTTCGACTTCCTCCTTCATTGGAGCAACAGCTCTTTTTAGCTAGAGATGCCAACAGAGGACAAAGGGACTATCTCCATATGGGGTAGTTCCACATGAATATACTTTGCAACTAAGTCTGCCTTCAGGGATCCATCTGTGAACTGAATGTGTGAGTAAACTTCTTTTATATACTTTACACAAGATTGTGGTTTGTCCATTCTTTTAAGAGGGATATAAGGGATCTTACCAGGAATCTAATATTGAGAGGTTTAAACAAAGCCTTCAACAAGCGAACCGCTGTGCGTTTAAAAGGGGAATGTAAAACTCTGCTAAGTTATAGAACTTGCTAGTGAAAGTAAGGAAGGATATTATTAAACAATATATCCTCTTCTGCCACCCTGAACATTCCCATAGATGTAAGGAAAGGGTGAGCACCTCAGGCCTCTCTTCACAAGTGCTGACTGCAATGAGGGCATTTCTAAACAGGTCTTGCCCACAGCCCACAAAACATGGTCACTGCCTTCCCCTTAAACCATTCCAGATGGATTTTAACCCAGTGCATGGTTGAAGTAGTGGTTTGTTGTTGTTTAGTTGTTTAGTCGTATCCGACAGGCACTCCTGTCTTCCACTGCCTCCCACAGTTTAGTCAAACTCATGTTCGTAGCTTCAAGAACACTGTCCAATCATACAACTTCCTCTTCCTTCTCCTTGTGCCCTCCATCTTTCCCAACATCAGGGTCTTTTCCAGGGAGTCTTCTCTTCTCCTGAGGTGGCCAAAGTCTTGGAGCCTCAGCTTCAGGATCTGTCCTTCCAGTGAGCACTCAGGGGTGATTTCCTTCAGAATGGAGAGGTTTGATCTTCTTCCAGTCCATGGGACTCTCAAGAGTCTCCTCCAGCACCAGAATTCAAAAGCATCAATTCTTTGGCGATCAGCCTTCTTTATGGTCCAACTCTCACTTCCATACGTCACTACTGGGAAAACCAGAGCTTTTACTATACGTACCTTTGTTGGCAAGGTGATGTCTCTACTTTTTAAGATGCTGTCTAGGTTTGTCTAGTAGTGGTAGGGGGTATTTATGCCATAAACCTGGCACCTGTTTGTCTCATATGACAATGGAGAAATGTGTGCCTTTCATGGATGAAGGCAAACTGTTGGAAGGTTGCACCTTTTAATCACATCCCAGCTGATCGCGAACAGGCATGTAATTAAAACGGGGCAGCAGTAAATCTCAGCTAGGTGGTTCTGGACTCTTAGCAGAGTGAGGAGGGTTGTTCCTTACCTATTGGCACAAATTTCATTTCTCATTAAGTGCGGTCGCAAGAAGCCTCCGCGCTAAGTGAAGGGTTCCTAACTCCAACCTTCTGATATATGGGCCTGATTATTTTCTGAGCGCTTCTCCCCTTGATTATTATTATTATTAATGAGTTATATAAGCTCCTCGAGCAAATCATTCAAGGGAGGGAGGAGGCAGGCAGGCCTGTTTCTGACATCGGGTGGAACGAACGCTCGAAAATTGCCACCCAAAATCAAGCCAAACCAGGATGGATGAGAAGAGCACACAAAAATCCCAATAATTATTGTATAGTGCTTCCTCAAACCAGTGCCCTCAGACTGCAGCTCCCATGGAATTATGTGGAAAACACTGGGAAGGCAAAGAGTCAGGGAAGCTTTTTTTGGGGGGGGATATAGCTTTGCAAATAAAAAAATGAAACATTTAAACTGCGCTTTCAGCTGCTGCTGTTGGCCCTTTGCAGCTCAAATTCACTCTCTGCAGCTGCTCAGAAAACGCAGAAGAAGGAGGATTCTTTCTGAGCAACTATCAGAGACCAGAATGTCTGAAATAATAATTTAGCTGTAAGAGAGAGGTGGGGAGGGGGGGGGGAGAAAGGGAGCTCTCTGGCATTTAAAGCCTGGAGTTAATTCGGAATTGCCTGTGTGGGAGAAAGCTCCTCTTTGCAAATGTGAGAGGTCCCTCCAAAAATGCTCAGCCGAAACAATTAAGAGGCTGTTAGCGTTTTATTTGGGACACTAAATAATTAAAGTCTATTCATTGTCACGGTTTTGAAAAATGACCGCTGCAGCCCAGGCAGATGGGGCTGGTGGGAGTCTGAACAGAAGCCAATGGGCAGCGCAAACACATTCGTGGTTTGAAAGACGCCAAACCTTGGAGGACAGAGTTGAGTGGACCAACCGGGAAAAGGAATATTCAGGCTTCTGTGCCACACAGAGCTCTTTGTCTGATAGCAAAGGGGGATCTTTTCTGTAGGCCCCCGCTCAGCTGACAGGAGTGTGCTCTTGTGTATATTAGGAAAAATTGATACTACATCACTAGTGAATTTTTGTGAGGTTGTTTTTGGTTTTGCTTAATGCAAAGTGCTGCAGAAATACAGAGAACTGAATTTAGGTTGGGGGGGGGGGTCAGAAACAGTGACAAAACCAAAACTGAGAAATTAATTGACCCCTATTTTGGATGATCACTCCTCCCATCCCTGCTTTGCTTTCTGAAAATTTTCCACTCAGAAGCCTTTTCTACATGATGGAAAATTTAAAGCCTTGAGCATCTGAATGCAAAGTTTGCAGGCTAGCCAGTTGCCCTCCAGCAGGCTTGATCTAGGCTGCGGGACGGAGGAGAGAAACAGCCCATCTCTGCCAGGGGTTCATCTCCGCTGAGATGTGATGCCCACCCTTTTTGAGAAACAGCCTCTCTGGCAGCTCAATCAGCCGCTGAAATGAATTGGAATGATACAATTGCAAACCCTTTGAGCAATTGCTTTCTGAAAGACTGGAGGGGTCAAGAAGGCTGGTGCGGAAACGTGTCTCTCGTCTGTAGCGCCACCTGGCACCACCAGGAGCTTGGTTCAGAGCTGAGTTTGGCTTCAGGCCGTGCAGACGCCAAAGCCCTCCAGAGGTGGGTGGAATTGGCAGCAGAGAGAAAAACCCTCTTGGGATACGAACGGTGCCCTCATATGAACGTAAGAAGAGCCTGCTGGATCAGGCCAATGGCCCACCTAGTCCAGCATCCTGTTCTCACAGGGGCCAACCAGATACCAAAAGGGAAACCAACCAACACTTACATAAATATATAAACCACATGTCTGAAGCAGCACAGGAGGACTGCCCTGAAACCATTTTCACTCCCAAACTGACCAAATGTTTTCTCTGCAAGGTTGAAGGAAAATGGAAAAGGCTCCCCATTGACTTTTCCTTCACAAATCCTGTCTTGAGGGTATGTCTGTGTATGAATAGGGTGAGCCTGTGACCTGGCTCAGGAACTAAGTATTTATCATTACAAAAGACTGGCCAGGCTCCCCAGAGTGTCCAATCAAGTGACCATTAACAGGTAACCTGCCAGACAGGAGGTAAACAATGCACTCAGATTTCTGTTGTAGACCGCCCTGTCTGTGATCTATGTATGATGTTTCTGGGGGTGATCTTGGACTCCAGCGCAGCCAATTTAAAATGTCTATATAAGAGCAGACACAACTTTCTTCAGGGTCCTCCTCCTTCTCCTGCGTGTGAAGGGGACACCCTTTTGCAACAGATCAATAAAGATCAGATTAGCTGCTTTGCTTCTCAATATTCTCTGCCTGGCCTCTGTTATTTTCTCCAACCGATTGAGAACCTGCAAAGGACTCTATAAGGGCTCTTGTGTTCCCCATAAGGGAATAAGGGCAGATTTACGTTTATTACACCACCAACTTAGATGGCTTTAAAAGAGGACTGGGCAAATTAATGGAGGTCAGCAAAGGCTACTAGTCTCAATGGCTAGGCTCTGCCTTCATGGTCAGAGGCAGCTGAATACCAGTTTCTGGAAAAACCCAAGAATGGAGAGTTGCTCTTCTGACTGAATCTACTTGCTAGTTTCCCATTGAGGCATCTGTTTGGCCACTGAGTAAACAGGATGCTGGACTCAAGGGGCCCCACTTGGCCTGATCCAGGAAGCTCGTCTTACTGTCTTAGATGCCAAAAGGAATGCATTCATCTTCAATTGACCACACAAAAAGGGCTCAGGCTGCAAAACCCTGCTTTCAGCCGAGCCTGAAATCCTTCTGCCACCAGTAGTCCAGTAGCCACAGGCCTGATCCGGCAGGAGCTTTTCGTGTTCTCATGCTCTTAAAGTCCTCCTTCACACAGCGCGTAATGAAACTGTGGAACTCGCTGCCACAGGAGGCAAGCATGGCCTCCAAACTGGACTGGACAAATTCTTGGAAAAGGAGAGGGCTAACAGTGGCTGTGATGCTTCTGAATCCCAGTGCTGGAAGAGGGATCTTGTTCTTGGATCCTGCTTATGGGTTTCCCACGGGGGCATCTGGTTAGCCCCAGAGAGAACAGGATGCTGGCCTGGGTGGGCAATCATTGGCCAGGTTCTCCTTAACGTTCTTCAGCTTAATGGCTTGGGCATGATGGATTGGTCCTGGGAGGTCGTGTGCTGGCGATTTTACGGCTGTTCTTGAAGGACACTAAACTTTATGAATGATTGCCATTGAGACATAACCAGCAGGCTACACACAGCCTCTCCTGGGGCTTTGCAAAGCCATGGCAACCCAAGAGGAGGAGGAGGAGGAGAGATGGAGAAGGAGGCAGCTTGCCCTTCAAACTGAACTGAAGCTGTTGAAGGTGCAGGAACCCTGCTGCTCTACACAAACACAGACACACAACCTGCCCTGGGCTGCCCTGTTTATGCCAGCTCACTCCTTTCCTCTGAAACCTGGCCAGCTTGATTGATAATCTGCTCCTAAGTCCCTGTCACTTAAAGAGGCTGGCGGGGAAGGGATCAATACCTGGCAGTCATCATAACCAAAACGGCTCTAATTTGCAAGAAAAAACGAGCTGGGCCTGTCTCCCCTTTGCCCTCTCGTGAAAGGGCTCCAGTTTTTCGGGCTGTTAATTTCTGTAGAAACTGTTACCCTTGCCCATTACTTGAGCTCTGGGCCAGGAGGATTTAAGGCTTTGGGGGAGACAGAGCTGGCTGCTGCCATATGATATAATTACATGGACATTTGCAGCTTGGGAAACTCAGGAGCACAATGTGGGGATTCCAATTACAAGGAGGGAGATTCCAATTAAACATGATAAATGTTTTTTTCCCCTTAATTGTAAGAGCTGTTTGACCATGGACTGGACTCCCTGAGAGGGTGGTGGACTCTCCTCCTTTGGAGGTTTTGAAGCAGATGTTGGATGGCCATCTGTCAGGGATGCTTGAGCTGAGATTCCTGCATTGCAGGGGGGTTGGACTAGATTGACCCCTGGTCAATAATTCTATTATTCTATGTAGGCAGGTATCAGCCTCTCTGCTGGCTCTGGGTGGCAATATGGGCACCATGCAAGCCAGAGTCAGGAACCACAGGCCCAATGTCCCTCTCCTTGCCTCTGTCCTCTCTGTCCAGCTCTGCGGACACCCCAGACCTCTCCTGACCCTGTTTGGCAGACTCAAGTGCTTTTGTGCCCTTTGGCTGGCCTGGCCTGGTGCGAGGAAACCCCTGGCTGCCATGCTGCTGGTGTGTCACCTACTGTGAGTCACATGTTTGCCTCTGGCCGCACCGAAGAGCATAGGAGAAGTCCTGCAGCTGGATCAGACCCAAGGCCCACCTGATTATGCAGCATCTTCCTGGCATGCAGAAGGTCCCACCATCCCCTTCCAAGCCACATCCAAAATTCATCTAGTCCAACCCTCTGCAAATGGAGGATTATTTTGCCCAAAATAGGGCTCAAACTCATCACCCTGAGATCAAGAGTCTCAGACAATTCATGGAGGAGGAGATGGCTTTTGATGTTTGCTAGTGTAATAAACAAAAATCTGCCCTTATTCCCTTATGGGGAACACAAGAGCCCTTATAGAGTCCTTTGTAGGGTATCCAATCAAGTGACCATTAACAGGTAACCTGCCAGACAGGAGGTAAACAATGCACTCCGATTTCTGTTGTAGACCACCCTTTCTGTGATGTATGTATGATGTTTCAGGGGGGGCTCTTGGACTCCAGGGCGGGCAATTTAAAATGTCTGTATAAGGGTGGGCACACCTGGGTTCTGGGTCCTCCTCCTTTCCTGCGTGTGAGGGGAGCAGGCAGGCTTATAGGCTGCCTGGGGGGCTTTTTCTGAACAAACAAATCTTATCTCCCAGTATATTGACTAAGAAGACTCTTAGCAGGGTTCATTACTGCTATTTCTGCAATTCGGAAAGCACCTGGAGAAGGACTAGCAACTCCTTGGCCTCCGAGTGGCACACTCTGAACATTCAGTTTCGGAACCAGTTCTGGGGAGGATTAATAGGGGCAGACGGGGGTGGGGTGGGGGTGCTGTTTAGAAAGCAATTAATCCTAGAATTACCAGCCATACTTAATGCTGGCTCCAGAGATGTTGTGAGTGCAAAGTTCAAAGCTTTGCCAAAGTTTGCACACCACAAAATTGCTGATCTTAAACCGCAGGTTCTTCTCTTCCTGCCTTGGCTTCCAGCTCCTTATCTAAGCCACTTTCCTTCAGATCGTAGCCAGCCTTTCAAATTTTGGATATTTTAAGGCATTCCACTTTGAGCATGGGATGGCTTGGCCCTCCTGACCTCTCGCGCTCCACTCACCCCTAATATGTGTGGGTTGAAGGAGGGGGGGGAGTGCCCTAATTCTTCCTCCTTCCTCTTTAATAGAGGTGTTTTAAATGGCATGAAGATAAGCTCAGCCTCTAGATGGAGCGAGAAACTTTAAAAGCAAAGAGTCTGTGAGTCTGCCTTATCTTATCTCCTCCTGTTCCACAATGTCTAGTGAGCCAAGCTGAACCAAAACTACGGATTTCTCTTCCCTGCTTTGTCTCTACCTGTCAGGATGCATTCACTGTGGCGGGAGAGAATTAACCCTCCAGTTCCACTGCTGTGCAAAGTTGCAGATGAAGCTCTCCACACATGTCTTCATTAAGCTGAAAGCAGGGGTGTCTTACCCATAGAGGCTAGTGGTGCAGGTTCTGGAGGGCGCCAGGGGAGAGGCGGAGGCTGGATGCGGCGCCTCCTGACATCAGCTCGCCGCCCTCGCCCACCTCCGCCATGCCGTGCCCAGAGCCTCTGCTGCCGTGGCCACCGTTGCATGAAGCGGCCAGCTGATCCGGGCACCACAGCGTCCAGCCTCTGCCTCTTCCCCGCCAGAGGAGTTGCCCTCCAGCCGCTGTCCACCTCCCCCAGCCCTGCAAAGCTGGGCGCATCACTGGCAGTGCTGCCTTCACCACAAAAAGGTCATCACCTCTGGGAAAGGGGGAGGGCCGCCGGATGGATCTTTGCACCATGGCACAGGATATGCTTAAGACGGCCCTGGCTAAAAGTCTCTCTTAGTCTACATTGTTATAAGAAAAAAAAACTGCTCCTTTTCCCTTATGGGGTATCCAAGAGCCCGTCTAGAGTCCTTAAGTGGGTTCCCTATTGGTAGGAGAAAATAACAGAGGCCAACCAGAGAATATTGAGAAGCAAAGCAGCTGGTAAGTCTGATCTTTATTGATCCGTTGCAACAGGGTGCTGCCCCCACACGCAGGAGGGAGGAGGTGAAGGACCAACCACATCTGCTATTGGGTCCCTGAAGCACAAATTCACAGAAAGCGGCAAAACGTCCTTGCAGGTTATTAACAGGATTTTATTTGAAGTGCATATGCAGATCAAAGGTACAGGGCGATAAGTATGCAACCTGCACACCCAGTCAGGGTGCGCCCCCTTTATATAGATTTGCAGAATAGAATACCATCTGATCTCTTGTAAGCCACCTGATTTCTGGGAAATCGAAATTTATAATAAGTTCCTATTACCATGTAAAGTCTTGGTTTCCCCTCCCTCCTTCCGGCAACCTCCCTCATCTTGGTATTACAATAAATCCTTGTTCTTTCTCTCTATCCGCCCAAGCTAGACATTCCAAGGAGAGGCCCATTTGCACTGTAACATTTAAGCAACAGAAAAAACCCCTGTCCTTCTGGTTGGTTCAGAGGGACCCAGAACAATGGTGCGCAGGGCCTTATACTTTTGAAATTGCCCACCCTGTAGATAAGAGCATCCCCCAAAAACATCATACACACATCAAAGAAGGGGTGTAACCTAAGACCACCCTCCACATACATCACACCTACATCACAAAAAAGGCAGTCTAAAACAGAAATTTGTTGTTTTTCTCTTGTCCTTGTTTATCTCCTGTCTGGCAGGTTACTTGATTGGATTGCCTGGGGAGCCTGGCCAGTCTTTTGTAATGATAAATACTTATTTCCTGGGCCAGGTCACAGGCTCACACCCTATTCATATCTTAAATGTGGCCTTAAGACAGGATTTGTGAGGAAAGAGACAGTGGGGAGGTTTCCCACTTTGACCTTGCAGAGAAAACATTTGGTCAGTTTAGGAATCAAAATGGTTCCAGGTTGGCCTTCCTGTGCTGATCTATGTATGTGCTTGGTTGGTACACTTATGAACATTACCATATATCTAAGACCTCAAAATTCCTATTACAGGGAGGAGGAACCCAGAACAATGGTGCACAAGCTCTTATATAGACTTTTGAAATTGCCCACTCTGTAGACCAAGACCACCCCCCAAAACATCATACATACATCACAGAAGGAGGCAGGTCTACAGCAGTAATCCTGTTTGCCAGGATACTTGATAGTGGTCACTGATTGCTTTACCAGGGCAGCCTGGCCATTCTGTTGTGATGATCAATATTTTAGTTTCCTGAATCCAGGTTATACGCTGTCAGGGGTTCAGGAGCAGAGACACAGGAGAGGGAGCAAATGGAGAGCGAGGAGGAGGAATCCGAGGGGGGAGTAGGCAGTGACAGTGGGCAGAGAGATTCCACGAGTCTCACCAGCGAATCGGAAGACTCACAGAAGGGAGCGCCCATGGCCAGGGTGAGGGGGGTGCCAAAGGGGAAGCCCCAGAAGGAAGGGGCCAGCGGGGACTCCTTGAGCAGCAGCTGGAAATCAGGACCAGCTTCCCCACCAGAGCACAGTAGGGGGGAGGAGTCCCAGGAATCGGGAACAGTGTTCTCACCACCAGCGAGAGGAGATGAGTCAGGGTTGACCACGCCCACATCGGAGAGCGGGGGAACGGTCAGGAGGAAGGTTACCGGCTGGGCGCGCGCGCCAAGTTCAAATGTACAGGCGAGCGGCACAGCAGGTAGCCCGGATGAGGAGCCAGGTCCTAAAGCCCGCCGGAAGGAAGGGCAAGACTCAGGAGGGTCAGCGTCAGAAGAGTCCAGGAAGGAGGAAACCCCAGGGGGCAGAAGGACCCAGCGGAGGAAGGAACAGCGCAGGAGGTGGAGCCGGGCTAGGATCTTAAACTGGTGCGGAAGGGGTAGTGATTCAGAGGGGACTTCGCCGATCTGAAGTCAAGAGGTAGGACTGCACGCTCTGGGGTTTGAAATGGAAACTAAACTTCAATAAAGACTTTTGTACATTAAATCAACTGGGCGTTGGTCCTCTGTGAGCTGGGACCTGGAGGCAGTCCTGACATACGCCCACCCTGTCCATACACAAACACTCCCTAAGGACAGGATTTGTAAGCAAAAAGACAATGGGAAGGCTTTCCCCATTTGCCTCCCTTACTGCAGAGGAATATTTGAGGTCACCAAGAGAGTCAAAATGGCTTCAGGATTGCTCTCCTGTACTATTTCAGACATGTGGTTTATATACTTATGTATGCGTTTTCCTTGTATATTTATGAACATTTATTTTGTATTTGGGACCTTAGAATTATTATAACAACATACATCTTGGGTAGCGGATGCGTTTGTGGGGTTTATATGATGATTTTTATAGTTGCAGGGTCTTTCAAGGCTAGTAGCCATTGATAGCTTTCTCCTCCATGATCCTCTTTTAATGCCATCTCTGCTGTGATAGGAATTTTGAGGTCTTAGATATATGTTAAATGTTCATATATGTACCAAACAAGCACGTACATAGATCAGCACAGGAAGACCGACCTGAAACCATTTTTGATTCCCAAACTGACAAAATGTTTTCTCTGCAAGGTCAAAGGAAAATGGAAAAGCCTCCCCATTGTCTTTTCCTTCACAAATCCTGTCTTAAGAGTATATCTGTGTGTGATTAGGGTGAGCCTGTGACCTGGCACAGGAACTAAGTATTCATCACTACAAAAGACTGGCCAGGATCCCCAGGGTATCCAATCAAGTAAGCAAGAAATCCAATCAAGTGACCATGAAACAGGTAACCTGTCAGACGAGATAAACAAGTCACTCAGATTTCTGTTGTTGACCACCTTTTCTGTGATATAGGTATGATGTATCGGGGTGTGTGTGTCTTAGCTTACACCCCTTCTGTGATGTATGGATGATTTTTTTTTGGGGGGGGTCTTGGTCTACAGGGGAGGCAATTTCAAATGTCCATATAAGAACTTGGATACCATTGTTCTGGGTTCCTCTCCTCCCTCTCTGCATGACACAACAAAACAACAACAACAATGTCCCTGAGGTGTCAAGTTGAGAGGATACATTCAGGCATAATATTTGTAACATTTAACAACTTTAAAGACCAGAGGCATTTTTGCTAGGTTTAGTGGGAAGAGAGATTGAAATAAAAGATCAGAACTTGTTCATGTATGCCACAGCCACCGCGAGAACTCTATTGGCCCAAAAATGGAAAACACAACATTTACCAACCATCCAGGAGTGGCAGGTGAAGATGACAGACTTAATTAGCCCAATTGACAGGGAGAATTCGGGACCATGAGGACCAGAGATACAATAACAACTGGAGTAAATTTATTGAATATTTAAAAGAGAACTATAAAAGTTTAAAGACACTAGCAGGACTGGAATAATGCCTTCAATGTAAAATAGTAGAGCTATGACAATAATATAGGCAATAAGTATGTGATGTATATACCAGCAGCTGGGAGGGAGAGAAGTCAAGACTCGGCAGAATCAAAGGGTTTATATTGTGATAATAAGGATTGTTGGGGAAAGGATTATATGAAGAAAACAGGAAGACACAGGATCTACCCACTCTGGAAGAATGGCAGATGAAGGTGATGGACTATATGGGATTGGCAGAAATGACTGGCAGAATCCGAGACCAGGGAGAAGAGTCGGCGGAAGAAGACTAGAAGAAATTTAAAGACTATCTACAGAAATATTGCAAAATTAATGAATGTTAGAACGATGTTGGATAGAAATTAAGTGGTTTCCAGCTGTAATGTCTTAAGAGAATATGGGGGGGGGGGGAGGTCTAGAAGCAGGTTAAAATTTATTGATAAGGATTTGCTGAACTAACAATCTGAATTGGAATACCAAAAAGGGAGGTACGAGGAGGTCTGGAAAATAAGTTAATGGAAAATAAGTAATCGAAACTTTGTGTGTTTTTAATTTTTTTAATTTTTGTTATTTTTTCTTTTTCTTTTTGATTTTTATTGTATTAATATTGAAAACTTTAATAAATATCTTTTTTTTAAAAAGAAAACAATAAAAATTTATTTGAAAAAAAGTAATAATAAAGATGTGGGCCCCCACCGTAACACCACCTATCAGTGTTTATTTAGTTGTATTCTTGCGTCACAAGGGGTTGAACTAGAGCAGTGTTCCCCAACCTTGGGCCTCCAGCTGTTTTTGGACTACAATTCCCATCATCCTTGACCACTAGCGAGGGATGGTGGGAGTTGTAGTCCAAAAACAGCTGGAGGCCCAAGGTTGGGGAACACTGGACTAGAGGACTGGGGTCTCCCTTCCAACTCTACAGTTCTATGATAGACAGCAAGTCTTCCAGGCTGGCTAGGCACATCCTCAATGATGCATTTTCTCTCTTTCCCCCTTATCCCCTCCCCCTACAGCTGGATAACCTGCCAATGTTCTCCCTCTTAATTATGGGGAGAAAAGGGCCTCCCCCAGCCCTGAGCCGTCAGCCGACACCCTTAAACCATGGGCTGGGATGGCTACATCGCAGCCCACCCAAACATCTGGTGTTTTCTCCTTTAAAGAGGGATCTCCTCCTTCTCTTCCCCTTCTAAACTTGGCAGCCTTAATTAACATCGCCCCTGTTCCCAGCTGCTCGGAGCTTTTTTCTTCCTAGGTAACATATTCTCTCTTCTTTTTGCATGAAATCTCTCTGCGGTGTCTTTTTAATTGAAGATGCAATAATGGCAAGTTGCTTTGCTGCAGCTGTTAAACAGTCAAAACCAAGGAGGGGTGTGGAGAATTCCATTAAAACTATCTGTATTATGTCAGTAGGCTCAATCCTGCTCTTGATTACCCCTGTAGCCCCCGGCAGAACTGAATTACCACCTACAAACACTCCAAAGGAGAGTGCCATAGTTTTTTATTTTTTTGAACCTCTTTTCCTGCACGCTGTTAATTTTGAACTGAATGGCTGAGTGATAATCCCAATGGCCTCTGCAGAACAGAGCTAACGAGAAAAGAGCTGATAAAAGGGACCCAATTCGCAGATTGCCATCGCCTCTCTCCTGAACGCCACATTGGATCCCAGTGGGAATCTGGAGAGGTTTTGCATCTGAGTTGTGGAATAAATCTTACAGTGTGAGGGGAAACAAAAACTCTGTGTCGATTCACCTGCCAGAGTTTTCCCATTCCCATCGGGATCTCTAGTTAGAAGGAAATCTAACCACAACATAATCATTTTAAAAATCACACCAGCGTATTTTATTTTTCCGACATGCCTATCAGGAGAATGGCTTTGCCCATCTGTGCTATGGGTGCTCTGAACATGGTACAAAGTGCAAAGCATTTATACAGTAGCATTTCAGTCACTTCCTCAAATATTCCAGAAAATTACAGAAGTTGCAACAAGTTTCTAAAACGTGTTTGTCCTTTTAAATCAGCTTACATGGCGGTCCTTCTGCTTTGCTGGTAATCTGCAGTTACATGTGCTTGAACATTTTTGCACAATCTTGCTATTGGCGGCTTTTTATTCTCCCCTATGAACCTTCCTGGGCTCTGAGATCTTTGGGAGAGGACTTTCTCTCCACCCCACCACCCTCTCAGACTCTAAAACTCCCTCCCTGGAGAAGCCCGTCTGGCTCCCTCCTTGTTGTGCTCCCACCAACAATCCTCACTTTGTACTAGGAACTGCCTGGTTTTTGCAGAGTAGACGGGAACAATATTAAAGAATATAAAACCGTGTGGAAAAAACGACAGTATATACAGTACAATGAGAATGATTAGAAGACTCGTTTTGTCATAAGTCTTTTTTATTTAAGTGTTTATTTAAGTATTAATTAGGAAGATTAAGTTTTTTGTGCACGTAAATCTGCTTTTTCTTCTTTCTTCTTTCTGTATTTCTTCTATTCTTTTTTCTTAATTGTTTTTTCTTTAATTTTCTTTTTGTAGTATGAGATTGTAAATTCTTTGTATATGTGCGTAATTTAAATTAATAAAGATTATTTTTTAAAAAGGAACTGCCTGTTTCTTATTTATTGATCTTTTATGGAAAAAAAATTCAAATATGCAGCAGTAAAGTGATACAAAAAGGGGGGGACAAACCCCCCCACCACTTTGTAAAGGGGAAAAAACCATTATATGAGTACCCTAACCCAGTCCTTTGAAGCCATTGTGAAAGTGTTGCCCACCCCCCATCATTTCCATGATGGAAAACTACTGGGGCGCCCTCTGATATTGGCAGCCACTCAGAAGCAATATTTTTCCAAGGATGAGACGTTCTTCAACAATTTCTTTAATGTATTGGGTCTAAATGGACCTTCCATCAAGATTAAGGCTTGGCATCTCTTTGCTCTCGCTGTCTCCCCAGAAAAACATATTTACTGAGCTCACGATGCAGAGCTTGCCATGTCAGATGCTATTTGTGACTCTGTTCTGCTCCTGATTGCAATCCTTCCATGCTGACCGGGGCTACCAGTGGCAGAAAAATTGCAGGCTTAGCTGAAGGCAGGACTTTGTCGACTGACCCCCAGCTTTTTAGGTGGTCTCTTCTTGTTGTTGTTTAGTCGTGTCTGCCTCTTCGTGACCCCCTGGACCAGAGCACGCCAGGCACTCCTGTCTTCCACTGCCTCCTGCAGTTTGGTCAAACTCATGCTGGTAGCTTCAAGAACCCTGTCCCACCATCTCGTCCTCTGCTGTCCCCTTCTCCTTGTGCCCTCCATCTTTCCCAACATCAGGGTCTTTTCCAGGGAGTCTTCTCTTCTCATGAGGTGGCCAAAGTCTTGGAGCCTCAGCTTCAGGATCTGTCCTTCCAGTGAGCACTCAGAGCTGATTTCCTTCAGAATGGAGAGGTTTGATCTTCTTGCAGTCCATGGGACTCTCAAGAATCTCCTCCAGCACCAGAATTCAAAAGCATCCATTCTCTGGTGATCAGCCTTCTTTATGGTCCAGCTCTCACTTCCATACATCACTAATGGGAAAACCTCTTCTTACACATCAATATATTCTGAGATGCCAAAAGGAATGTAAGAAAAGCCTGCCAGATTGAGCCAAAAGGATCTATCTAGTCCAGCACCCTGTCCTCACAGGGGCCAAAGAGATGCCCCCAATAAGACACAAGTTTCGGACACAAGAGCAGCTCTCCGCACCTGGGGTTTCCAGGAGCATTGCTGACTCCCAACATGGTGGCAGAACATGGCCATTGTGGCTGTAGCCCCCAATAGCCCTCTCCTCCATGAAGTTCTCTAATCCTTTCTTTTCTTTTCTTTTCTTATTAACCGATCAATCAAATCAAATCAAATCACATCACATAAATTCCGAATTACAAAGCCGAATTTTAAATTTTTGTTGGGGGGACCCATATTTCAAGACCCGAAGGGGGATTCCGATCATCATCTTGTTGCTGCGTTAATATCCACAAATCATCATATCAAGATGGTTTCCATATATCATCACTTTCATAAATAACAGCACTCTTTCCATCATTAGTCTCGCAAAATTGTCACCTTCTTTTGTCCCTCTGAGGAGGCTCACCTACAATATGAAAACAGATCTGTTCTTCCTCCCAGACATAAGTCTTTCGACAGAACTTGCCAATATGGAGACGGTATTTTTTGCTGCGTCATTCCAAAGCTCTTATGCTTTCCGAGATCTTCTTAAAACATGCTTTGTTTAGAAAATTATCTCCATACAGTCTTAAATCCACAGCTTATGTCATTTAAACGGCATTTCTGACTTGTGACTTTCTAATCCTTTCTTTCACAGAATGGCCAAGGGCCACCTAGTCCAACCCATTGTGATCTCAGCCATTCAATTTCAAACAAAAACCATTCCGGCTTGTTTTATTACACATTTAATTCATTGCAGAATAATTCAGAATAAGTGTACTTTAGAGAATTGGTAGCTTTTGATATGATCTTTGGTAGAAAGTCGAAGGGGGCACCACATGAGTAGGGAGGTCCTGGAAGCATGGGATTGGAGAGCTGGAAGGGCTGCAGTGCAGAAATCTCAACGAAAGTACCCAGGTCAATGGTCAGATTCTGCAAATGCTAAACTCCATTGTATCCTGTGAAATATAAAAAAACAAACATCCCTGGATGTCAAGTAGCAGCAATTCAATATATCTAGGGTGTATCTGATAGTGAATATTGCACTTCAAAATTCGGAGGGCAATTTTGAGAATCTGGTAGGAATAACCTTTGCTTGCCTCACTCTCCTTGGTAAAGTCCTTTTTGGATACACTGCTCCCAAACATAAATGATTTGCTGTTGACATAGTAACCAGGATTAATGTATTATCTGTTTGTACAGGCAGTGAGAAATGAAACAAACAGAAAAAATGAAGCGAAAAGCCTCTTCTGAATATTGAAGCATAAATGGAGAGAAATGAGGTTACAGAGTACAATTTAAGAGTCACAGAAATGTCAGTTAAGTGGCTGAAAATTGTGGTCACCTGAGAGTAAGCCTCATTGAAATCAATGGGACCGAGCAGATGTAAGAGAACACATAAAAATTGAACGAACACAAGTCGAGCCAGAAGCTGGGTGCCCAATAACTGAAGGTTGCTCCTCATGAGTAGAATGTGTCCTTTTATTTAAAATGCATCTCTGGGTTATTTGTGGGGCATAGGAATTCGTTCTCCCCCCCCCCCAGAAAAAATATAGCCTTGCCCCCCACAAGGTCTAAAGGACAGTGGACCAGCCCCCTGCTGAAAAAGTTTGCTGACCCCTGCAGCCTAAATCATTTTGGCTGCACTTTTCTGAACCTTTTCCAACTCTACAATGCCTCTCTCTCTTAGGCAAGTCCCCCAGATCTGTACATGCCGGTTGTATTCCAAATGTGGTCACAGCCAAGATTTGAGTCATGGAGTAGACGGATGAAAGGGCAGATTCCTTGTATAAGGCAGCTTCATAGATAACTTGGAGGATAACTTGGCCCCCCTCTTCGGTTCCCGGACCTTGTTTACCGGTGATCTGCCTGGCTGGCATCCCCGCAAGTCCAGCGTAGATCTTGATAGGCGACATCTCCCAGAGTGGAAAATGCACCCCCCCTCCCTCCTTGCATACCAGCAAGAGAAAGGAGATAGTCAGAAAGTCTATTTACATCTTGTTTATTTCTGACTTTACAGCACTACAGAAAACATGTCCGATCAGTTCAGACTTCTTCTAGCAAGTCACTCAAACTTCCTTTACATACGCAACAGGAAGGTCTCATATTACACACTGAACAAAGCTTTGTGAAACCTGTGAACTTCCGGGAAGATTCTTTCCCACAGCTAGCCACATCATGGGATGTTTTCACCGTGCTGCCAGTTTGCAGCTGCGTTGCTCTCATATCGTAACACTTTAAGCATTGGCGTAGAGGCAGATTCGGGTTCCTTTGTGATCACAACCATCCCCCTTCTAAGATTACCCACTACAGTGGCACCTTGGTTCTCAAACGCCTTGGAACTCAAACAACTTTGAACCTAAACACTGCAAACCTGGAAGTAAGTGTTCCAGTTTACAAACTTTTTTGAGAAGCTGAATGTACTCTGTTTTGAGAGTTACACTTCCGTTTTAAGCATTGATTTGAGTGTTACGCTGGTCTGACTGTTTTTGCTATTTATTTTGCCTTTTTGTTTTTGCAGTTTTTTGTTTTGTTTTTGTGACTGCAGTACATTGTTTATTGCTTTCATTTTGTGGATCAATTGTCTCACTGAATAGTAAAATTCATGTTTTAGGGATTGTTTTTAAAAGTCTGGAGTGGATTAACCTGTTTTGCATTACTTTCTATGGGAAAGTGTGCCTTGGTTTTGGAACGCTTTGGTTTTGGAATGGACTTCCGGAACAGATTTAGTTTTAGAACCAAGGTACCACTGTAATCGGGGCACAGGTGGCACTGTGGGTTAAACCACAGAGCCTAGGGCTTCCCGATCAGAAGGTCGGCGGTTTGAATCCCCACGACGGGGTGAGCTCCCGTTGTTCAGTCCCTGCTCCTGCCAACCTAGCAGTTTGAAAGCACGTCAAAGTGCAAGTAGATAAATAGGTACCACTCCAGCGGGAAGGTAAGCAGCGTTTCCATGCTCTGCTCTGGTTCGCCAGAAGCGGCTTAGTCCTGCTGGCCACATGACCCGGAAGCTGTATGCCGGCTCCCTCGGCCAATAAAGCGAGATGAGCGCCACAACCCCAGAGTCGTCCGTGACTGGACCTAATGGTCAGGGGTCCCTTTACCTTTACCTTACCACTGTAATCATATAATTATGCAACAATAACAATGTATTGCAATGATCAACACAGATCTCCGCATGCTGCCTTGCAGCTAGATTTGCTGCATGCAAAGCAGTAGCTCAACCTCTGAGCTGCAGGTTTGCCTGTATCTCCATCCCTGGGGCTTCTTACCCCCCCCTGTCACTCAGCGGATAGGATCACGGGCTGCATGTCTTTCTAAAACAAGTTAAATAAGCTGCCAGGGTTCTCTGCTTCATTGCCACCATACACGCACCCTGCTTTCTTGACAGGGGAGGGACGACTGGCGCTGAGTCCCTCAGGGGAGGATGCTGAGGCTGTTTGGGAACCCAGCTTGTCCAATCTGTTCTCTTGTCCTGCCAACTGTTCTTGTGAAATAATTGGTACCATCCATCTTTATACCCCACAGCTGCAGGTGACTGGATGAGGGCATCCCCACTTCAAGGCAAGCCAGGCTTGGGTGGTGGAGGTGGCGGTTGGAAGTGCAAAGACTCTCAAAATGTGTTCTTCTCCTGCCCGGGATGAAATCAATACGTTATTAGCGCACTCAGTAACTCTTTCCATGTTAACAGTCTATCACCTTTTAAAGAGATGGGCCTTATCCTAGAATGGTAGAACTGGAAGGGATCCCCAGCGGTCATCTAGTCCAACCCCTTGCAGTGCAGGAATCGCAGCTAGAGAGTCCCTGACAGAAGGGCATCCAGCCTCTCTTTAAAAAACCCATTGAAGGTGTTACGGAAATGACATGGGGGCCCCCACATCTTTAAAGTTGTTACAATGCTACAAATATTATGCCTCCGTGTATCCTTTCGACTTGACAGCTCAGGGAAGATACCCAGCTTTATAAATTCGTAGGAAATCCATACTTTAGCCGACTCTCCTCATTCCAGTGCCATTTTAACCCTTGCAGAAAGGGGAATTTGGGCTCCACCTCCCTCCATGAACCAAGAAGCAGGAAGTCATGCAGGCAGCAGGAACAGGGCATCCCACCATAATTCCCCAAGCGTGAGAGCACAGACATGGCCCCCCACCCAGGGAGTGACCAGGGGGGCAACACTAGACATCCCCAGAGGCAGCTGAGCAAGTCCGGTGTTCTGAAAGCCCATCTCCAGACAAGTCCTGAGGGCAAGGAGATGCCAAGGGTTTTATTGTTCTTTTGGTGATGGGGACTTGAGAGGTGTTGGGAAAGGGGTCTGATAATGTGACCTAGTGTTGGACTTGTGTAACCCTTGTAGACCCCTCTTGTGTAGACCCCACTTGTGACATGCTAGTGATGTAGTGATGATGTATCAGTGATGCCTCTCAAAGTGTATTCTGGGGGAAAGAGGGAAGTTTTAAAAGAGGACGTCACCCCATCCTTGGGGTTCTCACTCCTGGGGGCACCTGTTGCACAACAATAAAGATCATGGTCTACTGACCGCTGTTTACTTGGCTGGACCTTCCTTCTTTTACTGAGTGCATGGACCAGCGGGGAATTTGCACTCCGACCAACTAGGCTCTGGAGTAGTCTCTCACCCTGGAATTGTTTCCTTCCGAGGCCCTCCATTAAGTGACAATTGCAGACATCCTGAGATGTAAGTCTGAGAGCGCCCATTCTGCAGCCCATGACTGCAGAAGCTGCCCATCTGGTCACCAGACCCAGAATTGCAAGAACGTGGGTGACTTCCTTCTTGCGTGCCATCTTTGATGTGGCGTTTTGTCGGAGCTGTTCTTTCTTTTGGCCTCCTGTGTGTGTGTTTTCTTTTTTCTTTCTTTCTAAATGCAGGAGCGAAAAATCCCCAAACCACTGTATAGTTTCTGCCCCCTTGGTTCCATAAGCTCAACCCCAGTGCCCCCCACTGCACAAGAAGCAGTATTCAAAATAGTGGGTTGCAAGTCTCACTAAGGAAGACAACAGCACAAGATAATTCAAAGGGAAATTCAGGAACAATTAATGGCAGCTTGATTCAAAATCCAATTAAAATGATTTAGTCTAATTCAGCAAAATTCATGAACTTGATCCCACAATATCAGCCTTTCAAAGTTTGATTTGAAATGGTAAGATTTTTAATGTGTTTGCATGGGTGTGTTTGCATTTATATAATTTGTGAGCTGCCTGGGGGTGCCATTACTTTTTGGCCCAAAGATGCCATATAAATGATTAAACCTTTAACAAAGGTGTGTCCTCCACTGGCCATTCTCCTCTCCATCCCATCTCCAACCACGAACCCAGGAATTCCCTCCTGGAACTGTGGCTTGCCTTTTGCTTTTGGACATGTGTGTTTCTCCCTGTTACAGAAATTACAGGGGGAGGGCACATCTTTCAAGTTGTTAAATGTTACGAATATTATGCCTGAACGTATCCTTTCGACTTGACAGCTCAGGGTTACCTAGTTACCTAGCTTTAAAAATAATATAAAATCAACTCCTTTGCCACTTTCCTCCATTTCAACACTATTTTGCCCCTAAGAAAACTACTCTTTTCCTTGCCACCTACCCAACTGTGAGGACATGTATACACACCTCCTACCCAGGAAGTGCCCAGAGGTGACAATTGCTGAGCTGATTGTTGGCCAAGGAAAGCCCAATCCCATCACCAGACTTGCCAAGGGGCAAAGGAAGTTCTATTGTACTTTGGGTGGAGGGACTTCAGAGGTGTTTGCCTCTTCTCATCTTATTCCTGCCATGTCTGCTTATGCTAATCTTTTACCAAGGACATTTTTGCCAAGGTAAAACTAGTGTAACCCCTGTCTACCCCTCCCCTTTTGTGACATGTCAGTGATGTAGCAATGATGTAGCAATGATTCTGTACGAACTGTATTCTGGGATATGGTGGGAATTTAAAAAGTCTTTGTCACCCCATCCTCAGGGTTCAAAATTCCTCTTTGAACCTGTTGCGCAATAAACTTTGATCTACAGCTATTTGCTCCAGTTGGTGGCTGGACTCCTTCCTTTATTCCGCAGGGACCCGTGGGCTCTGCCTGACCAGCTGGGGGACTGAGCAGCCTCGGACCTAGATTTTTCCGTAACATCCCGAAATGCCCCTGAGTGTGACTTGCATTATCAAGAAATTGGAGACTTCCCCTCACCACCCACAGGAGGTTAATAGTCTGTGCTCCCTGCCTTTGCCTTATTTCCAACCTGAAATCATCCAGCCGTATTTTCCTGCTGTCACTTTGCATTATTGCCTTTCGCTGAAAATGCAGTCAGGGTTTCTTTCAGGGCCATTCGCTAGAAGAATCCCACTCCCCACTCCTTCGGGGTCCATCCTGTCCCCTGGAACTGGGACCCAAACTCAAGCAAATGTCTGCAACTCCCCCCAAGCATTGCTTTGCTCCTGAATGCAGAGAGTGCTCTCATTTTGGAAACTGCCTGGATGTGCTGCCCTCTGCCCGGAAAACCTGCCAGACCATGTTTTGTAGGAATTTTCTTGCTTCCTTTCTTCCTGGAGTTCATTCCAGGACAAGGGAGAAAACGTTAACAAAAAAATATTTTTGGAGGGAAGCAATAGTGCTGTGAAACTATCTCTCTCCTTCAAACAGTCACACAATGCTGCTTTCACTCCATAGGCATTGTTATTGTTATGAGAATTATAAAATCTAAGATACATAATAAATGTTCATAACTGTACCAGCAAACACATACATAAATATATAAACCACATGTCTGAAACGGTACAGGAAAACAGACCTAAAGCCATTTTGACTCTTTCAGTGACCTCAAATATTCCTCTGCAGTTTGGATGGAAATGGGAAAAGCCTCTCCATTGTCTGTGTGCTCACAAATCCTGCCTTTAAGCGCACATTAGAGTATGAATAGGGTGAACCTGTAACCTGGACTCAGGAATTAAGTGTTTATAATGGCCAGGCTGTCCAGGTAAACCCACTAACAGGTTTCCTGCCAGACAGGGTTCTGCTGTAGACCTGCCTCCTTCTGTGATGTATGTATGATGTTTCGGGGGGGGGGTCTTGAGCTACAAGGTGGGCAATTTCAAAAACCTATATAAGGGCTTGCACACCTTTGTTCTGGGTTCCTCCTCCCTCCTGCATATGGGGAGTGAGGAAACTGTTGCAACAGTTCAATAAAGACCAGGCTTACTAGCTGCTTTGCTTCTCAATATTCTCTGCTTGGCCTCTGTTATTTTCTCCTACACACAGAGAACCTACATAAGGACTCTATATGGGCTCTTGGATACCCCTAAGGGAAAAAGGAGCAGTTTTTTCTTATACAGTCATACCTCAGGTTACAGACGCTTCAGGTTGCGTTTTTTTCGTGTTACGGACAAGCCAAAACCCGGAAGTACCGGAATGGGTTACTTCCACGTTTTGGTGGTCACGCATGTGCAGAAGCGCTGATCACAACCCGTGCATGCGCAGACGTGGTGCTGCAGGTTGCGAACACTGTGGGTTGCGAACGTGCCTCCCGCACGGATCATGTTTGCAACCCGAGCGTCCACTGTAACAGCATTAAACCAGAGTGGAAAGAATAAAAAAGGGTAAATCAGTCTCCTGTGCATGATCTGCAGCCTTAAACTGTGGCAGTTCAGCATGTGACTCCTCTGAACTCTTCCCTTTGTGGGGTAGAGGCTGCTGCATCCTTCGCAGTGCTCTGGGAAAGTCCTCCTGCGCTGACTCACTGGCTGCCCAAATGAATTTTGTTATGTAACCCTCAGGTAGCCTCTGAGCCGAGATTTGCTTTCTGCCTCAGCGGCTCCATAAATATTGGGGGGGGGGGGGGAGAGTCTAATTCATTTGTTGGACTTGAGTTGAGAGAGGGGAAAGGCTCCCTTTGCGATCTGCTTTTTGCAAAGCTCCTTTGCGCTCCCTCCCTGCCTTTCTCCGATCTGAGCTCTCATTGGTCTGCCTCGCAGACTCTTGGTGGCACTGCTATCAAACGAAGAATCCAAAAGGAAGAACGGAGGGGGAGCAAGGGAAACTCCTTTCAATCTTGCTTGAGGTGGAGTTTGCTATCGCACTGTGTTTCACCGGCATAATTCTGCCCCTCAAATGAGCACACCACTCTTGTGTGTTGGTTCAGTTTTGTTTCACTTTGGTGCTGCATTTTTGCTTCCAACATCTGGGTTTTAGAAGCAAGAATAAACAGAGGCATTGAAGACTGTTACAGGTATTCTAAGGTCTTCTATATAAAAAATAAATGTTCATAAATGTACAAGGCAAACACATACATAAGTATATAAGCCAAGTGTCTGAAATAGTACGGGAGAACAATCCTGAAGCCATTTGACTCTCCCAAACTGACCTCAAATATTTTTCTCTGCAAGGAGGAAGGAAATGGGAAAAGCTTTCCAATTGTAGGTGCTAACTGTTGTAGTTGTGTCAGTGCACTCCTGTCTTTCGTAGGTGCTAATACCTCCCTGTAAATACAGTCTGGCAAGTATCTGTTAAGCTGAGCACACTCTCAATATGCGTATGCGATTCAGAAACTAAGGATTTACCATCTCCAAGGAATGGCCCAGCTACCAGAAAAGGCAATCATATAAGGCAGGATCAGGTATCCTGGCAGACAGGAGAGAAGCAACACACTCCAATTTCTGCTGGGGACCACCTCTTTCTGTGATGCATGTATGATGTTCTGGGGGGTTGGTGGTCTTGAGCTACAGGCAGTGGCGTAGCGTGGGTTGTCAACACCCGGGGCAAGGCAAGTAATTTGCGCCCCCTAACCCGTGGATTTGCGCCCCTAACCCCCAGATGTTGCGCCTGGTGCGGCCGGCCCCCCATGCACCCCCCACGCTACGCCACTGGCTACAGGGTGGGCAATTTAAAAAGTCTATATAAGGGCTCGCACACCATTGTTCTGAGTTCCTCTCCTCCCTCCTTCATGTGGGGAGTGAGGACCCTGTTGCAACAGTTTAGCAAAGATCGGGCTTACTAGCTGCTTTGCTTCTCAATATTCTCTGCTTGGCCTCTGTTATTTTCTCCTGCTGATAGAGAACCTACATAAGGACTCTATGCGGGCTCTTGGGTACCCTATAAAGGAAAAAGGAGCAGTTTTTTCTTATAACGAAGACCAATTCACTGCTCTAACAGATGCACCCTGTCTTTAACATCCGCAAATGATGGTCAAACTGCAAGTTCCACAAAAGTGTTGTTTCCATCTCATCTTTCCACCATTGCCTGCAAAGAAGGCAAAATATGATGCCAAGACCTCTGTTACCTAGTTGCTAACACAACCTGGCCAGAACAATGGCGTGTTAACTTTCACAACAGCTTGACATTGGCGTTCAGTGGTGCGACGCCTCTTTAAACCTGGACTCCTGCTTTTCTGTTTGTTAATGTTGTTTGGGTTTCTGATAAATGCTCCTCGGTTATGTTATTGTTGCATTATCTCGGTGAAATTGAATATCGATTGCATTTGCTTCGATGGCTTTCTAAGTCCATCCTCAGTTGTAGCGGACGCACAGAGAAGTGTTTAAAAGTGATGAAGGAACCAGTTTGCCAGTTAGTCCTTTGCGAAGGAGATTTAATGTGGGTTTGCCTACCTGTGTCCAAATGGGTATTTTCACCCCGTGGTCCTTAGTGTCATTACCGGATGAATGAGCATGAAGTGTCTGCAACAGGGAGCCAAACTAGACATGATGCATGAGGGCTGGGACTGATCCAGTACGTAGTTAAACTATGGAACTCTGGAGGCAGGAATGGCCACCAACCTGTGTATTTCCTCCACACCCACAGCTAACTGCCAGGAGCCAGCTGTTGACACTACCTTCCCTGTGGAAGATTCAGGACAGTATTGCTTCACACTGTAACCTCTGAAATAAGAATAAAAATGGGGTCCCTTCAAAGGGTTCATCTTCTTAAGGAAGACTGGACCTTCAGAGAGAGTGTACCTTTTAAGGCTCAAACCAGTCAGGAAATGAACAGAGACCAGACCAGGATATGCAAAAGCAAAGCGGCTATAAGCCTGATCTTTATTAAAGCTGTTGCAACTGGGTGCTCCCCCAACATTCAGGAGAGAGGACGACGAGGTGTGCAAGCCCTTATATAGACTTTGAAATTGCCCACCCTGTAGCTCAAGACCAACCCCCAGAAATGTTATACATACATCACAGAAGGGGTGTAAATCTGGGTGTGTTGTTTCTTCCTGTCTGCCAGGTTACCTGATTGGATTACCTGGGCATCCTGGCCACTCTTTTGTTACTCCATTCCTGAATCCAGGCCACGGGACACAGGCTCACACCCTATTCATATCTTAAATGTGCCCTTAAGACAGGATTTGTGAAAGAGAAGTAGGCCTGTGTTGGCAACCTACGTTCCTAAGTCCTAGCGCAGGCACAGATGGCACCAAACTTGGAGAACTCTGCTTGCATTTGCCCACAACAAAAGCAGGCTTCTAAGCACCCAGCACTATTCATAATGCGAATCTCTTCAGAGCAAGCAAGGGGACTCAATTTCCGTTGTAAGTGTAATAAGATGTTTGCTCAGCCAGGGTGGGGAAACAGCCCTTCTAAATAAAGCCTTCATTTGAAATGCAGCGAATGCCAGAGAGGTTTGCCTTCCCTGCAAATGGAGTTCTTTGCACAGGGAGCTGATGAATATTTAAACCTCTCCTCCTCACATTAGACAGTTCCCTTCCATAAAAAAACAAATATCTGTCTTGTTAAGGAGCAGAATCATTTGCTCCCTCCTTGCATCCCAAATGAGCCGAGAGAGAGAGAGAGAGAGAGAGAGAGAGAGAGAGAGAGAGAGAGAGAGAATTTGAGGGAAGACACTCTTCCCAAGCCTTTTCCATTTCCCCAAGACATGCCCTAGCAGCTGTGTCTGACTGCTGATGGGTCCCTCAGCCCTGGCTGCTAAGTCAGTAGGATTCTCCAGAGGCCGGTGGAACATGGATGAGCTTTAAGGAGGGTTGCAAGCTTTAACCGGTATGGTAGATTTTTACGAAGAAAAGATTTAGGTCAAAGCCCACCTGAACATCCTTCTGCATAAGATAACACAAGAGCACAAATTTCCTCTTGTGGGAAGCTTTATCTTCTTCTTTAGTGATCCCTCGTAGTCGAGTAAGATTGCCTTCCATAAACACGGCTTTAACAATGAATCCATAAGTGACTGTGGAGGCCAATTCTGGATCCCCACGTCCTTCCACAGTGGGGACATTGGTTCCTGGGTGGGAGTTGATCACAGTGTGGATTTGCCAAGCGTGCCTTCCTCTTAGCACGTTTCTCCCTTGTGTCCTGACTTTGAGTGTCTTCAAAGCCCAGGACACCTTTGGTCAAGGCTGTTCTCCAGCTGGAGCGCTCACAGGCCAGTGTTTCCCAGCTGTCAGTGTTTACACTAATTTTTAAAAAGTTGACTTGAGACAGTCTTTAAACCTCTTTTGCTGACCACCAGCATTATGCTTTCCATTTTTAAGTTGGGAATAGAGTAGTTGCTTTGGAAGACGATCATCAGGCATCTGCACAACCTGACCAGTCCAACGAAGTTGATGTTGAAGAATCATTGCTTCGACACTGGGGATCTCTGCTTCTTCCAGTACACTGGCATTCGTTCGCCTGTCTTCCCCAGTGGTGTGTAAAAATTTTTTAGA
Organism: Podarcis melisellensis; assembly: GCF_964234715.1. Taxonomy (NCBI): domain Eukaryota; kingdom Metazoa; phylum Chordata; class Lepidosauria; order Squamata; family Lacertidae; genus Podarcis; species Podarcis melisellensis. Next base: position 1,373,865 of record NC_138537.1, on the reverse strand, counting down.
TTTGCCTTGAGACAGTCTTTAAACTTATTGTGTTGACCACCAGCATTATACTTTTCATTTTTAAGTACGGAATAGAGCAGTTGCTTTGGAAGATGATTGATGCATTCTGGGTTGATTGATCAGAGCAGGTTGGCATTTTATCTGGGGCTGCAACTTTATTCGTGTCTCTGTGTTTGTTTAAGACTGTATTTTCCTTGAAGCTGTTATTGGGAAAGTGCAGAGGCTCACGTCAAATTCCCAGTCGGTCAGAATGTATTCAGTTATGCAGAGCTGGACAGAGTTCAGAGAGTCTGCAAGAACTTTCCATCAGGACACAATTTATAGGCAAAATCTGCATAATCTTAGCTCTTTTGTCTTCTACCCAATCACCTTTTGCTGCCCCAGAACCTCACCATTTCTTCATCTGACTTTTACTCACTGTATTTCACTGTATCTATTAGAACCTTCCTTGTATCTTATCTGGCATTGTTTTTTTACTTTAAACGACAGTCGTTAGATTCCTCCTTAATGGCTTCTTACCCGTTTAGTGGTCAGGCTGCACACTTGCTTGTGTGACACTAGCCTTGCAGATCATGGGTTTTGCAGAAATTCCACCTCACTGCAATAAAGTCATCCCAGTCTTCTGTCGGAGTCTCATAAAGGTGCCTTTTCTGAGGTTTGCCAACTGCTGCACATGCCCAACTTCAGTAGCGGTGACCACCTGCATTTTCCTTCTAAATGACAGAAGACCTCAGGGTGTGAGAGAATGGTAATATTTGGGTTTATTTACAAATGCAGAAGCTGAGAGCCTGGGTGGAGACAGACAGCATAACTATAAAAAGTCTCAGGGAGTGTCTAGTAAAAAAAAGGGGGCAGAGGGTTGTGTGTGTTTTTCCCCAGTATGATTTGATTTCATATTGTATACGGATAAGGAGGCATGCCGACAAATGGTGTAATAGTGTAGGTTACATGAAAATTCAATCAACAAGATATAGAACAGGCTTCACCCACTTTCTCTGTCCCATGCATAATGTTACAAACTCCCATCATGTTGCCTCTGACTCGCCTGTTCTCTAAACTAAAAAGTCTCAAACGCTGAAACCTTTCTTGACAGGGGAGCCGCTCCACCCTCTTGATCATTTACTGAAACTTTTCCAATACAGTGGTACCTCAGGTTAATAATAATAATAATAATAATAATAATAATAATAATAATAATAATATAATAATAATAATAATAATAATAATAATAATAATAATAATAATAATAATAATAATTTATTATTTATACCCCGCCCATCTGGCTGGGCCTCCCCAGCCACTCTGGGCGGCTTCCATAAAAACCAAAAATACAGTAAAATATCACACGTTAAAAACTTCCCTGAACAGGGCTGCCTTAAGATGTCTTCTGAATGTCAGGTAGTTGTTTATCACTTTGACATCTGCTGGAAGGGCGTTCCACAGGGCGGGCGCCACTACCGAGAAGGCCCTCTGCCTGGTTCCCTGTAGTTTTGCTTCTCGCAATGAGGGAACCGCCAGAAGGCCCTCGGCGCTGGACCTCAGCGTCCGGGCAGAATGATGGGGGTGGAGGCGCTCCTTCAGGTATACTGGACCAAGGCCGTTTAGGGCTTTAAAGGTCAGCACCAACACTTTGAATTGTGCTCGGAAACATACTGGGAGCCAATGTAGGTCTTTCAAGACCGGTGTTATATGGTCTCCCAGTCGCCGCTCCCAGTCACCAGTCTAGCTGCCGCATTCTGGATTAGTTGTAGTTTCCAAGTCACCTTCAAAGGTAGCCCCACGTAGAGTGCATTGCAGTAGTCCAAGCGGGAGATAACCAGAGCATGTACCACTCTGGCGAGACAGTCTGCAGGCAGATAGGGTCTCAGCCTACGTACCAGATGAAGCTGGTAAACAGCTGCCCTAGACACAGATTTGACCTGTGCCTCCATGGACAGCTATGAGTCCAAAATGACTCCCAGGCTGCGCACCTGGTCCTTCAGGGGCACAGTTGCCCCATTCAGGACCAGGGAATCCTCCACACCTGCCCGCCTCCTGTCCCCCAGAAACAGTACTTCTGTCTTGTCAGGATTCAACCTCAATCTGTTAGCCGCCATCCATCCTCCAACCGCTTCCAGACACTCACACAGGACCTTCACCGCCTTCACTGGTTCTGATTTAAAAGAGAGGTAGAGCTGGGTATCATCTGCATACTGATGAACACCCAGCCCAAACCTCCTGATGATCCCTCCCAGCGGCTGCATGTAGATGTTGAAAAGCATGGGGGAGAGGACAGAACCCTGGGGCAGCCCACAAGTGAGAGCCCAGGGGTCTGAACACTCATCCCCCACCACCACTTTCTGAACACGGCCCAGGAGGAAGGAGCGGAACCACTGTATGACAGTGCCCCCAGCTCCCAGCCCCTCAAGACGGTCCAGAAGGATGTTATGATCGATTGTATCAAACGCCGCTGAGAGATCCAGCAGAACTAGGAAACAGCTCTCACCTTTGTCCCTAGTCCGCCGGAGATCATCAACCAGTGCGACCAAGGCAGTTTCAGTCCCATGATGAGGCCTGAATCCCGACTGGAAGGGATCCAAATGGTCCGCTTCTTCCAGGCGTGCCTGGAGTTGTTCGGCAACCGCTCGCTCAATCACCTTAAGTACTTAATTCGTTCCGGAGGTCTGTTCTTAACCTGAAGCTGTTCTTAACCTGAAGCACCACTTTAGCTAATGGGGCCCCCTGCTGCCGCCGCGCCACTGGAGCACGATTTCTGTTTTCATCCTGAAGCAATGTTCTTAACCTTGAAGCAATATTTCTGGGTTACCAGAGTCTGTAACCTGAAGCGTATGTAGCCTGAGGTACCACTGTATCCTTTTTGAGCTGAGGCGACCATTAGGAACCAGGCAGAGAGCCTTCTCGGTGGTGGTGCCCTCCCATCAGATGTCAAGGAAATAAACAACCACCTGACTTTTAGAAAACATTTGAAGGCAGTCCTGTTTTCGGACGTTTTCAATGTTTGATATATTTATCGTGTTTTTAATATTCTATTGGGAGTCGCATTATTATTATTATTATTATTATTATTATTATTATTATTATTATTATTATTATTATTATCTGCCCTGCTCCAGAGTGTGCTGCCTTGGTGCAGTTTCCCAGTGTTTTGAGGTATCGCATTCCCAGGTGCAGCTTGCCTGTAGGCTTGTGAAGATTGAGAAGGCTGACAAGAAATGAGTTTGCTTAACGAAAGAAAAAAGCACACAGCAGAGAGTTGAGAGCTGGTTATTTCTGACTGGAAGGGATCTTGCAGGGCATGGAAGAGGTGTTGGTAGATGAATCTTTTGAGACAGATCTCCTGCCCCAGGAAGCACCAAATATACACATATATTTGTCTTCTATCAACACTGACAGGAGGTGGGGTGGTGAATGTTGCAAGCTGCATCGCGTCTGTCAGGGGTTCAGGAGCAGAGGGACAGGGAAGGGAGGAATTAGAGACCGAGGGAGAGGAATCCGAGGGAGAAGTCAGCGATGATAGCCGTCCGAGGTCTCTAAGTCTCTCCAGCGAATCAGAGGATTCACAGAAAGGGGCTCCCGTGATCAGAGCAAGGGGGTTGCCAAGGGGAACACCCCAGGAGGGAGGGGCCAGAGAGGGCTCAGAGAGCAGCAGCTGGAAATCGGGACCAGCTTCCCCACCGGAGAGCAGTAGGGGGGAGGAGCCCCAGGCATCGGGAGCAGGCAGCTCTCCGTCAGCGGAAGGACAGGAGTCAGGGTTAGCCACGCCTGCATCAGAGAGCGAGGAAACGGTCAAAAGGAAGGTCAGGGGCAGCGCGCGCGCGCCAAGTTCAAATGTACAAGAGGGTGGCGCCATAAGCAGCCCGGAGAGGGAGCCGGGTCCCAAAGCCCGCCGAAGAGAGGGGGAGGAGTCCGAGGGGTCCGCATCCGAAGCGTCCAGGAAGGAAGGCACCCAGGGGGGTAGTAGGACCCAGAGGCGGAAGGAGAAACGCAGAAGGTGGAGTAAGGCTAGAGTGTTGAACTGGTGTACAGGGGGCGGAGACTCAGATGAGGCTTCGCTGGTCTAGGGTCTAGACGTAGAGATGCACGCTAGGGTTTGAAAATGGGAACTAAACTTCAATAAAGACTTTGTACAGTTCCGCTGGCTAGCGTTGGTCTTCTGTGAGCTGGGACCTGGAGGCAGTCTCTGACAGTAAGCCTCATCTCTAATTTTCACCGGTTTTCTTCGCCTCAAGCATCGCTACGGGAGCGAGGCAGGGAGGGCAGAAGACTGGTGCCTTGCGAGCTCACAAAAGTCAGGCGAGATGACTACAGAACAGAAAATAGCTTCCCTGCAAGAAGCGGTGACACAACTCAGCGCTGAAATAATCGCATCCAGGAAGAGAGAGGAAGAAGCGGCGGCTGCCTGCAGAGATCTTCAAGCCAGGTTAGAGGGGCTTGCGAAGCAGGGGCTACCGGGACCCAGATCCGAGGGGATTGGGTTGGGGAAAAGAGGAGCCAGCATTGTATCTCATTTTGATGGGAATTTGCAGCAGTACCCCAATTTCCGAGCAGACGTGCTGTTTGCGCTGCAGCTGTTGGAGAGAGACTTTAGAGATGAGCAAGAGAAAGTGGGGTTCATCCTGTCCCATTTGCATGGGGACGCGAAAGCATGGCTGCGAAATCTGTGGAGGGACAAGGATCCAGCGCTCCAAAGCGCAGATGCATTCATTAAGGCGATGGATTCCTGTTTCTTATCAAACATAGACATTGATATTGCCAGAAAGGACATATTTGGGCTAAGACAAGGGAAAGCCAGCGTCAGGCAGTATCATTCCAGGTTTTTTGCATTGGTCAACGCGCTGAATTGGGATAAGGATTCTCCGCCAGTTAGAGACCTTTTTTTGGAGGGATTGAGCCCACAGATCAAAGATGAGATGGCACGGGGAGAGAGACCCACAACCACTCAGCAAGTGGTGGAAAGAGCGCTGTCGATTGGGGTGAGGCAGGAAGAACGGCCATGGAGCAAAGAAGAAGGACGTTGGGGACGCACACCAGGGAGGGTGCCCCCCCTCTTGTCTAGAGAGACAGCGCGTGCGCAGTCCACGCCTCCACAGGGAGGGGGCGAAGAGCAGATGGAGATTGGAGGTGCTAGGGCTCTCTCAGCTAATAGAGCCTTAACACCGGGAGCAGTAAAACCGAAGCTGCCTAGAAGGAACAGGAAGTGCTATATATGTGAGAGTGAGGAGCATCTGGCGAAAGAGTGTCCCCAGAGGCTCCGCAAGCAAACTGCAGCCTCAGTGACAGTATTGGAAACAACTCAGCAGAGAGAACCACAGCAGGGAAACGACGAAGTCTGGCTGGAATAGGAGGCACTGGGGCCCAGCCAGACAAGTCAGTGAAGAAGTCCCCGGAGATTTTGCAGCCCACAGACCCCCTCCCGCCCAAACCAGTGGTGCAGCTCACCGCATCGCTCCAGCTGCCCAATGGACTCACCTTAGAAGTGCCTATCACAATTGACTCTGGCAGTAATGCAGACTTTATAGGACTGGAGTTCATTCAACGACACAACATAGCTTTACTGCCAGCCACGCTGCCCCTGAAGGTTGTCACGGTGGATGGCAGGGAACTGCTAGGGGGGCAGGTGGTGCAGCAGACGCCGCCGATGGTGATGCAAATTGGGAATCACCGGGAGGTCATCAGCTTCAATGTCACCCAACTGTCAGACACGCCTGTAGTATTAGGCATGAGTTGGCTGCACAGGCACAGCCCAGCGTTGGCTTGGTACCAGCGCCAACTAACGTTTGGATCCTCCTACTGTGCAGAACACTGCATCATACCCAGCCCAGAGGAGGAAGAGGAGGACCCGCAGTTACAGTTGGGCACGCTGCAAGCAGTACCCCACAAGTATGCGGAGTTTTTGGAGGTTTTCTGCGAGAAGGAGGCGGACAAGCTACCTCCTCACAGACCCTATGATTGCAAGATTGACCTCCTGCCGGGGGCGACGCTGCCAACGGGGAAACTGTACTCCATGTCTGAGGATGAACTGCAGGAACTCAGGGAGTTCATAGATCACAATTTGCAGCGTGGGTTCATCCGGGAGTCGAAAGCGGTGGGAGGCAGTCCAGTATTCTTTGTGAAGAAGCGGGACACGCCCCAACGGAGGCTGGTGGTGGATTTCAGGATCTTAAACTCGAAAACCAAGCCCTCAGCTTTCCCCATGCCCAAGATAGACGACCTGCTCGCGACGGTGCGGAAAGGACGCGTTTTCACCAAGTTGGATCTACGTGGGGCGTACAACCTGATTCGCATGCGCGAGGGCGACGAGTGGAAGACGGCCATGTTCACGCCACTGGGCACCTACGAATACAGAGTTATGCCCTTCGGATTGCAAAATGGCTCTCACACTTTCCAAGCCTTTATGCATCATGTGCTGGCGGGGCTCCTTTACAAGAAGTGCGTATGCTTCCTGGACGACATCCTGATTTTTTCAGAATCGCGCGAGGCGCACGAGAGGGATGTCAGGGAAGTTCTGCAGAGACTGAAGGAGCACAGGCTGTACGCCAAGCTGGAGAAGTGCCAGTTCGACGTGACGGAGGTGGATTTCCTGGGCTACAAGCTGTCAGACAAGGGGCTCGCCATGGACAGCGCCAAGGTTAGCGCAGTTTTGGACTGGAAAAGCCCACGCAATCGGAAGGAAGTCCAGCGGTTTGTCGGCTTTGCCAACTTTTACCGCAAGTTCATCAAGGGATTTGCCATGCAGACAGCGGCCATCACCGACACGCTCAGCTCCAAGAAGAAGAAATTCATCTGGACGGAGCAAGCGGAGCAGTCCTTTCAGAGACTCAAGCGGCTCTTCGCGTCAGAGGAGCAGCTGCTGCATGTGAATCCCAGCAGACCCATGAGGGTGGAGACAGACGCCTCAGACAGAGCCGTGGGAGCTGTCCTGTTGCAACAAGACCAGCAGGGGGACTGGAGGCCGTGCGCCTTCTACTCGAGGAAGCTCAGCAAGTCGGAGCAGAATTATACCATCTGGGACAGGGAGTTGCTAGCCATCCATGCAGCGTTCAAGGCATGGCGGCACTTCCTTATCGGAGCCAGACACACAGTGCAGGTCCACACGGACCACAAGAATCTGGAGTACTGGCGCACGGCTAGGTTCCTCAACCAGCGACACATTAGATGGGCGGAGTTCTTCGCGGACTTCGACTTTAAGATAGAGTACATTCCGGGCGACAACAACGTGATGGCGGATTCTTTGTCCAGAAAGCCGCAATACCTGGAGGAGGCGGCACCGCCGGCGGCCAAGCACATTTTCGCACCGGAAGCGTGGGCATGCGCGTCGGCAACCGTGGACCTGGAGGCCGTCCGTCGAGCGCTGCGGGAAGACCCCTTCGCACAGGCCAGGATGGAGGAGGTGCACAGGGGCACAGCGAGGGCCGACGAGTTCCAGATACGCGATGGGTTGCTCCTCCACAAGGGAGCACTCTACGTGCCGGGAGACGACCTCCGCGCAAGGGTTCTGCAGCAGCTACACGACGCTCCCACAGCCGGGCACTTTGGCAAAGAAAAGACTGTCGAACTAGTAGCCAGAGACTTTTGGTGGCCCAAGATGCGGGGGGAAGTCGCGGATTACGTCGCGAGATGTGACACCTGCCAAAGGGCCAAGTCAGTTCACAAACCGCCGGCGGGATTGCTGGAACCGCTGCAAACACCGGCTGAACCGTGGGAGAGGGTGGCCCTGGACTTCGTCACGGATCTGCCCAGTTCGAGGGGAAAGACAGCAGTGCTAGTGGTGGTGGACATGTTTACTAAAATGGCACACTTCATTCCGTGTGCGAAGGTAGCCACGGCAGAGCAGACCGCCAAACTGTTCATTGACCACGTGTTCAAGGTTCACGGTCTGCCACGATCTATTCTCTCCGACCGGGGGCGACAGTTCATCTCGAACTTCTGGCAGAAGCTGATGGGCATTCTGAACGTCAAAGTCAATTTGGCGTCGGCGAGACACCCACAGACCAACGGACAAGCGGAGAGGGTCAACGCCATCATGCAGCAGTACCTGAGATGCTACGCCAATCAGCAGCCCACGACATGGGTGGACTACCTGCCACTCGCTGAGTTCGCTTACAACAATACGAAGCACGTGTCGACGGGGGTGACGCCGTTCTTTGCCAACAACGGGAGGCATCCCAGAACCTTCCCGAGTTTAGAGAGAGTGGGGGAGGGGGAGCCACAGGCAGCGGAAGCCTTAGCGTCGGAGTTGCAGGAAGTCCACGAACAGCTCAGGAGGCAGTTAGAACTCGCAAAACACGCATACAAAGTGCAGGCAGACAGACACAGAAGAGTTGGGGAAGACATACAGGTGGGAGACTGGGTCTGGTTAGCAGCGCAAGCAGTGCCGACCAGATCGTTAGCGAAGAAGAAGCTAGGACATAAGCAGCTAGGACCTTACCAAGTCCAGGCACAGGTCAATCCAGTGGCCTTCCGGTTAGCGCTTCCGGAGGGTTCCAGGATGCATCCGGTGTTCCATAGATCAGTGCTCACGCCCTACAAAGCACCTCATAGATTTCAGGAGCCAGACACAGCACCGGACCCGCCCAGAGAAGGGCCCAGACAGGGGGGGTCGCCAAGGAGGGGGCACATCAACGAGGTCACAGAGATTTTAGACTCGAGATGGGGGGAAGAAGGAGTAGAATATCTCCTAGCCAGAGAGGGTACCCCGGCCACTGCGAACAGCTGGGTTCCGGACTATGCTTTGGAGGAGCCTCTGCTCAAAGAGGAGTTTCATGCCCTCTTCCCACACAGGCCCATGCCAGCCGAGTATTTCGACGACTGGCTCTTCACAACCACTCTTTCGGCCAGCACATTCCAGGGGTTCGACTCGGACGAAGAACAGGCCCCAGTCCCGAGCTCCCGGGTGGGTTCGCCACCGGGGTCTGCCTCAGACAGCTCTTATTGGTGGGACGATCGACCAGAGGAGCAGTGGCGCAGGAAGTGGCTGAGTGGTCCTTGGCTGGGATCACCCGAAGAGGGGGAGGGGGGCGAGACGGACATGGACGTGTTGGGGGAAGACGTGGGGTTCGAGCACGGAGACAGAGAGATGGAAGCAGAGGAGAGAGATGTCGACGAGTACATGGGGGACGAACTGTATCCTGCACGCACCCCCGCTACGACGGAGCACCCAGTACCCACACCGGAAGGAGGGGAGGGGGGAAGGGGGGGCTTCGAGGGGGGGATGGATGTCAGGGGTTCAGGAGCAGAGGGACAGGGAAGGGAGGAATTAGAGACCGAGGGAGAGGAATCCGAGGGAGAAGTCAGCGATGATAGCCGTCCGAGGTCTCTAAGTCTCTCCAGCGAATCAGAGGATTCACAGAAAGGGGCTCCCGTGATCAGAGCAAGGGGGTTGCCAAGGGGAACACCCCAGGAGGGAGGGGCCAGAGAGGGCTCAGAGAGCAGCAGCTGGAAATCGGGACCAGCTTCCCCACCGGAGAGCAGTAGGGGGGAGGAGCCCCAGGCATCGGGAGCAGGCAGCTCTCCGTCAGCGGAAGGACAGGAGTCAGGGTTAGCCACGCCTGCATCAGAGAGCGAGGAAACGGTCAAAAGGAAGGTCAGGGGCAGCGCGCGCGCGCCAAGTTCAAATGTACAAGAGGGTGGCGCCATAAGCAGCCCGGAGAGGGAGCCGGGTCCCAAAGCCCGCCGAAGAGAGGGGGAGGAGTCCGAGGGGTCCGCATCCGAAGCGTCCAGGAAGGAAGGCACCCAGGGGGGTAGTAGGACCCAGAGGCGGAAGGAGAAACGCAGAAGGTGGAGTAAGGCTAGAGTGTTGAACTGGTGTACAGGGGGCGGAGACTCAGATGAGGCTTCGCTGGTCTAGGGTCTAGACGTAGAGATGCACGCTAGGGTTTGAAAATGGGAACTAAACTTCAATAAAGACTTTGTACAGTTCCGCTGGCTAGCGTTGGTCTTCTGTGAGCTGGGACCTGGAGGCAGTCTCTGACAGCGTCCCTACGGATCTGTAAAATGGCCGGTAAGATTGAAGCAATACACACGCCGTAAAAGAGAGAAATGGGTTTTGTTGGCAGGCACAGCTGAGCGGTGCACCGATGAAAAGAGCTCAGAAGTTTGCTTCTTTTAAAAAATAATTTTTATTGGCTTTTCAGCACAGGGCGCATAAGATGAAAACAAGGCGCAGAAGAAATAAATCTCGCATGAACACAAGGAAGCACAGAACTCATTGTAGCCAAAGATAGGGGAAGCAAATCTAAGGGAACGGAAAGTACAGCTCTTATCACAAGGACCCATTGCATTCCAGTCTCAGAAGCATCCCTCTTTCAAAATCTGAGCTGCACAAAATGTTACTCTTTTTGTAAAAAAAAATTTATTAAGTTTTCAACAAAAGTAACTAAAATAAAAAGCCCATAACAAATACAACAACAACAACAAAGAAAAATATTCACAAAACAGTATCAAATACATAAAATGGGATTCTCCGAATCCCATGACTCCCCCCATTCCTTAAATTTCCTATTCAACTGCAATTATTTATATTCTAAATTATTTTTGCCTCAAATTTCCTGTATTATCTGTAAAATTACAAGCGTTCTTAAAATCCTGCCAATGTATTAACCTGCTTACAATACTTTTGCAAATACCTAGTAAACATTTCCCATTGCTTTTTTTAAATTATTGTCATCTTGATATCTGAGCTTTCCAGTTAATTTTGCCATTTCAGCATAGTCCATTAATTTGGTCTGCCTATCTGCTTCCTCTTTCCAATCCTGTTTAACACCTGATCCCACTGTGAATGGTTCCCTTTGAGAGTCATGGTTATCCCAAAGAAGGGAGTTGTACAAGAAAAGGGCCATGTCATCTGACTCCCACCTTCAGGGCTGAAAGTTATCACCGTCCATTTAGCAACAATTTCCCATCAAACATGATCCACAAGTAAGCAGCTTGAATTGGGGTATTACATGAATACAAATGTTTCACAAGGAATTCCATTTCTGAGGGAGGAAAGGGCTGCTTATAACTGAAGCCAGCTATAAATTCATCTCCTTAAGGGATTAGCGATGCCACCCTATAAACGTGGAGGAATCCAGTTTCTATCAAGAGGGTTAGAGGGAGATTTTATGTCTATCCTGTCCAAAATTAGGATGCACTCATCTGGTGCCATCTATCTAGCACTGATCCCAGTTCATGGCTAAGGGGGAACTGCTCTCTGACATCAAACTTTTAACTTCCACTAAGAACATTTGCAAAGCTAAGCAGGGTCTGGCATTGTTTCAAATTGGATGGGAGACTGCAGGTTGGAGTTCCTGCACTGCAGGTTGGAGTTCCTGCATTGCAGGGGGTTGAATTAGATCAGGGGTCAGCAAACTTTTTCAGCAGGGGGCTGGTCCACTGTTCCTTGTAGGGGGCCAGACTATATTTTGGGGGTGGGACAAAATAAATGAATTCCTATGCCCCACAAATAACTCAGAGATGCATTTTAAATAAAAGGACACATTCTACTCATGTAAAAATACTGATTCGTGGACCGTCCGCGGGTTGGATTTAGAAGGCGATTGTGCCAGATCCGGTCCCCGGGCCTTAGTTTGCCTATCCATGAATTAAATGCTGCTTGGGATTGTTGCAGACACCCCCCCCCCAATCATTCAGTTTGTACAAACACCGCCACACACATACTCACACACGACATACACAAAGTTTCTGTTATAAATTCATAGTAAATCAACCATACACCGCTCCACTTTTATTTTGCTCCATGAAGGAAGGACTATCAAAGGGGGATGGTTTGATACAGGATGGCCATAATCCCTTAAGTGTACCAACATGTACTCAGGAGCCCTACTCAGTTGGCATGACAACCTTGATGGTCCCAGACAGAAGACCATCAAGGTCACAAAGGACTTGCATATGGGAGTGGATTCAACATGGCCCGGAACAAAGGTCAATGACCAGCTCTTCCCTCTGGGGGCAGGAAACTGCCAGGGGTGCAGCTTGGGGGATTAGTAACTGTCAGGGTTTCAGGGAGAGAAGGGCAGATGGGGGAGGAGACAGAGAGCGAGGGGGAAGAATCCCAGAGAGACGAGGAGGAGGATGACAATGACCAAAGGTCGTCCGTGAGTCTGTCCAGTGAGTCAGAGGACTCCCAAAAGGGAGCCCCCCTGGTCAGACCAAGGGGACCCCAAGGGGGAAGCAATCAGGAGCAGGGAAGCGAGAGGAGAGCCCCCAGTGAAAGTGGGAGATCGGAGCCGGTTTCTCCGCCGGAACGGAGTGAAGGGGGTGGAGTTACCAGTGTGTCAGAGGGAGCAGAGCAAGAAGGAGACAGGGGGAGGAGATCGGAGCAGGGCGCTCTGCCGGAAGGGGCAGAGAGTAGCACCGGGAGCAGTGTAGCGGTCGAGAGAAAGGTCAGGAGCAACGTACGCGCGCCAAGTTCAAATGTGGAGGCGCGCGGAAGTGAAGAGAGCCCTGGGGAGGAGCCCGGCCCCAAAGCGCGAAGGAGGGGGGAAGAGGTGTCAGAGGATTCAGCCTCGGGCGAGTCCCGGCGGGAGGGAACCCAGGGGGGCAGAAAGACCCTGCGGAAGGGGAAGGAGAGGAAGAGGTGGTCCAGCACAAGCCTCTTAAACTGGTGTAGAGGCGGTACCGACTCAGAGGGGACTTCAGCGGTCTAACGTTCAGACGTAGAGCCACGGAGATGGAACGTATAAGGAGCAATGATCTTCAATAAAGACTTTTGTAAATAAACTGGATTGGACTTGGGTCTCTTGTGAGCTGGGACCAACGGGTGGCTCTGACAGTAAGTCCCCTCTCACAGAACGCAAAATTTTTTTTTGCAAAGCTCACCAACGGTAGCAGCCATGAGTACGGAGGAACAGCTGCTAAAGCTGAGGAATCAGGTTACCGAACTCACAGCTGCGGTCATTGCATCTCAGAAGAAGAATGACGAACTGGAGAAGGCTTCCCAGGACCTGCGAACAAGGTGGGAGCATGCAGGCGGGGCAGGGGTCCCGGGATCCAGATCGGAGGGAGTTGGACTTGGACGGCGGGGGGGCACCCTGGTTACCCACTTCGATGGCAACCTGAAAAACTACCCTAACTTCAGGGCAGACGTCGTGTATGCACTGCATTTGCTTCGCAATGATTTTAAAGATGAGGAAGAGAGAGTGGGGTTTATAATTTCGCATTTGCATGGAGAGGCTAGAGCTTGGTTGCGCAATTTGTGGCGCGAAGATGGCCCTGCCCGCCGCAATTCTGATGAATTTATTAAAGCGATGGATGCTTGTTTCCAGTCATCTGTAGACGTGGATATTGCTCGTAAAGAGATGCACGGATTGCGGCAAGGCAAAGCCACTGTACGTCAATATCATTCCAGATTCTTCGCATTATTAACTGCGTTGGGCTGGGAGAAGGACAGTAAACCAGTAAGAGATCTGTTCTGGGAAGGTCTTAGTGGCCCCATTAAGGATGAGATTGCCAGAGGAGACAGACCCCAGACCCTAGAAGACGTGGTGCAGAGGGCTCTTGCGATCGGAATACGACACGAGGGGCGCCCTTGGCACGAGGGGGAGGGACCCCAGGCGCGTGCACCAGCGAGGACGCCTCCTTTTGTTCCCAGGGACTTCAGCCAGACGCACCCCTCGCCCTTGGGGAGGCAGGGAGAAGAGCCGATGGAAATTGGTGGTGCTAGGGCTCAGACACCATCCAGAGCCCCTGTTTCCGGTGCAGTAAAGGCGAAGCCTCCTAGAGGAACCAGGAAATGTTACATCTGTGACAGTGCACAGCATATGGCGAAAGAGTGCCCCCAGAGGCTCCAAAAACACACTGCAGCTCTAGCAACAGTGGCAGCGGAAGTGGTGCAAAGAGAGCAGCCTCAGGGAAACGACAGTGCCTGGCTGGAAGCGGAGCTACTGGGGCTCAGCCAGGCGAATCTGTAGAGCAGTCCCCAGCACCCTTGCAACGCACAGACCCTTTACCACCCAAGCCAGCAGTGCAGCTCACTGCAACGCTTCAGCTGCCGAATGGATACACCCTGGAAGTTCCTATCACGATTGATTCAGGGAGCAATGCCGATTTTGTGGGAATGCAATTTGTCAAGCAGCATCGTATAGCGCTCCTGCCTGCAACGACGCCTCTGAACGTAGTTACGGTGGACGGCAGGAGATTGCTGGGAGGGCAAGTTGTGCAGCAGACGCCTCCCATGGTGATGCAGATTGGAAACCATCGAGAAGTCATTAGCTTCAATGTCACCCACCTGTCAGACACGCCCATCGTATTGGGCATGAGTTGGCTGGAGAGGCACAGTCCCGCTGTAGCGTGGTACCAGCGTCAAATCACCTTCTGCTCATCGTATTGTGCTCAGCATTGCATCCAGACCAATCAGGAGGAGGGGGCTGAGCAGCAATTGCACCTTGGCATGGTGCAGGCAGTGCCTCGCAAGTACGAAGGATTTTTGGAGGTTTTCTGCGAGAAAGAAGCTGACAAGTTACCGCCTCACAGGCCTTACGACTGTGCGATCGACCTGGTGCCGGGGGCGCAACTGCCAACTGCAAAGCTGTATTCCATGTCTGAGGACGAGATGCAAGAGCTCAGAGAGTTCATAGAGCATAATTTGAAGCGCGGTTTCATCCGGGAATCCAAAGCAGTGGGAGGCAGTCCTGTTTTCTTTGTGAAGAAGAAAGACACGCCTCAAAAAAGACTCATTGTGGACTATAGATTCATAAACAGACTGACTAAGCCCAAGGCCTTTCCCATGCCCAAGATTGACGACCTCCTAGCGACCGTTAGGAAGGGTAAGATCTTCACCAAGTTGGATTTGCGTGGAGCGTACAACCTCATCTGCATCCGGGAGGGCGATGAGTGGAAGACTGCCATGTTCACGCCTCTGGGCACGTATGAATACAGAGTTATGCCATTTGGTCTCCAAAATGGCAGCCACGTTTTCCAAGCATTTATGCATCACGTGCTGGCGGGACTCCTCTACAAGAAGTATGTGTGTTTTCTCGACGACATCCTGATTTTCTCGGAATCGCCGGAAGCTCACGAGAAGGACGTAAAGGAGGTCCTGCAGAGGTTGCGGGAGCACAGGCTCTACGCCAAGTTGGAGAAGTGCCAGTTTGATGTGACGGAGGTGGATTTCCTCGGCTACAAGCTGTCCGACGAGGGATTGGCCATGGACAGCGTCAAGGTCCGAGCGGTGTTAGACTGGAAGAGCCCACGCAATCGGAAGGAGGTCCAGAGATTCATCGGGTTTGCCAATTTTTATCGCAAATTCATCAAAGGTTTTGCAAAGGAGACGGCAGCAATCACGGACACCCTCAGTTCCAAGAAGAAGAAGTTCGCTTGGACGGAACAGGCAGAGCGCTCCTTTCGGAAGCTCAAAAGCCTCTTCGCCTCCGAGGAGCAGCTGCTGCACGTGAATCCCGGCAGGCCCATGCGGGTTGAAACCGATGCGTCCGACAGAGCGGTTGGAGCCGTCCTTCTGCAAGAGGATCCGCAAGGGAATTGGAGACCTGGCGCCTTCTACTCCCGAAAGCTCAGCAAGACGGAGCAGAACTACACCATATGGGACAGGGAACTGTTGGCCATTCACGCAGCTTTCAAAGCGTGGCGGCACTTCCTCATAGGAGCCAAGCACACAGTGCAGGTCCGCACGGATCACAAGAACTTGGAGTATTGGCGAACAGCGAAGCTCCAGAGCCAAAGACACATGCGCTGGGCAGAATTCTTCGCGGATTTCGACTTCAGAATAGAATACATCCCGGGGGATTCCAATGTTATAGCCGATGCGCTCTCCAGGAAACCACAATATCTTGAGGAGACGGCACCAATAGCAGCGAAGCACATTTTCGCACCGCAGGCGTGGGCGTGCGCTGCCATCGCAGTCGACCTGGACGCGGTGCGACGCGCTTTGCAAGTGGATCAGTTTGCACAATCCAAGATGGAGGAGCTGCGCAGGGGGTCACAGAGAGACGATGAGTTCCAGTTGCGAGACGGGCTCTTGACTCGCAAAGGTGCTCTTTACGTACCAAGCGACGAGCTCCGCGCGAAGGTTCTGCAGCAGTTGCACGACGCCCCCAGTGCGGGACACTTTGGCAAAGAGAAGACAATAGAATTAGTGGCCAGGGACTTTTGGTGGCCCCAGATGCAGGGAGATGTGGCGGATTATGTCGCCAGGTGTGACACCTGTCAGAGGTCCAAGCCAGTACACCAGAAGCCGGCGGGGTTGCTGGAACCGCTGGAGACGCCGCAGCAACCGTGGGAGAGGGTAGCACTGGACTTTGTTATTGATCTGCCCAGCTCCAGGGGCAAGACGGCGGTACTGGTGGTTGTGGACCTGTTCACCAAGATGGCGCACGACCACGTGTTCAGGGTGCATGGGCTGCCGCAGTCCGTCCTATCCGACAGGGGGCGCCAATTTGTTTCCCATTTTTGGCAGAAGCTCCTGGGTATCCTGCACGTCAAGATCAACCTAGCGTCGGCGAGACATCCACAGACCAACGGCCAAGCAGAGAGGGTCAACGCGATCATGCAGCAGTACCTGAGATGTTACGCCAATCAGCGACCCGCAGCGTGGGTAGACTACTTGCCGATGGCTGAGTTTGCCTACAACAGCACGAAGCACGCATCGACGGGGGTGACGCCGTTCTTTGCGAACAATGGCCGTCATCCCAGAACCTTTCCGACGCTCGTGGAAACGGGAGAGGGCGTGCCACAAGAGGCCGACCAGTTCGCCGCAGAGTTGCAGGAAGTGCACGAGGAACTGCGGAGACATTTGGAGCTGGCCAAACAAGCCTATAAGGTGCAGGCGGACAAACACAGAAGGGCGGGAGAAGACATCCAGGTGGGGGACTGGGTATGGTTAGCGGCCCAAGCGATGCCAGCCAAATCGTTAGCCAAAAAGAAGCTAGGACACAGGCAGCTGGGGCCATACCAAGTTGAGGCTAGGATCAATCCTGTAGCATTTCGCCTGGCTCTCCCAGAAGGCTCCAGAGTGCACCCGGTCTTTCATAGGTCGGTGCTCACTCCCTACAAGGCCCCACACAGGTTTCAGGAGTCAGAAACAGTACCAGCCCCACGCAGAGAGTCGCCCAAGAGGGGGGGTCACCTAGGACCGAACCGCTCAACGAGGTCACAGAGATCCTGGACTCGAGATGGGGGGCAGAGGGAGTAGAATACTTTCTCGCCAGAGAAGGTGCCCCAGCCAGTGCCAATAGTTGGGTGCCAGACTACGCCTTAGACGAACCTATTCTAAAAGACGAGTTCCATGCCCTTTTCCCACATAGACCCATGCCAGCCGAGTACTTTGATGACTGGCTCTTTACGCCCACAGTTTCAGACAGCACTTTCAGGGGTTTTTCTTCCGCCGAGGAAGGAACACCAGAATCAAGCCCGCCCAGGGGATCGTGCTCGGGGGTGGACACGGAAACCCCTTATTGGTGGGAGGAGCAACCAGAGGAGGAATGGCGTAAGAGGTGGATGATGGGTCCTTGGCGGGCAGCACCAGAGGAAGTAGCAACGGAAGAAAAGACTGAGACTGCGCTGGCTGAAGAACCCGAGTTCGAACACACATACACAGAACTGCCAGCAGAGAACATGGACGTAGACGACCTGTATCCTGAATCTAACCCCGAAGAGCCGCAGCTCCCACGACCTGCACCCGACAGGCGGGAGGGGGGAAGGGGGGGCTTCGAGGGGGGATGGATGTCAGGGTTTCAGGGAGAGAAGGGCAGATGGGGGAGGAGACAGAGAGCGAGGGGGAAGAATCCCAGAGAGACGAGGAGGAGGATGACAATGACCAAAGGTCGTCCGTGAGTCTGTCCAGTGAGTCAGAGGACTCCCAAAAGGGAGCCCCCCTGGTCAGACCAAGGGGACCCCAAGGGGGACGCAATCAGGAGCAGGGAAGCGAGAGGAGAGCCCCCAGTGAAAGTGGGAGATCGGAGCCGGTTTCTCCGCCGGAACGGAGTGAAGGGGGTGGAGTTACCAGTGTGTCAGAGGGAGCAGAGCAAGAAGGAGACAGGGGGAGGAGATCGGAGCAGGGCGCTCTGCCGGAAGGGGCAGAGAGTAGCACCGGGAGCAGTGTAGCGGTCGAGAGAAAGGTCAGGAGCAACGTACGCGCGCCAAGTTCAAATGTGGAGGCGCGCGGAAGTGAAGAGAGCCCTGGGGAGGAGCCCGGCCCCAAAGCGCGAAGGAGGGGGGAAGAGGCGTCAGAGGATTCAGCCTCGGGCGAGTCCCGGCGGGAGGGAACCCAGGGGGGCAGAAAGACCCTGCGGAAGAGGAAGGAGAGGAAGAGGTGGTCCAGCACAAGCCTCTTAAACTGGTGTAGAGGCGGTACTGACTCAGAGGGGACTTCAGCGGTCTAACGTTCAGACGTAGAGCCACGGAGATGGAACGTATAAGGAGCAATGATCTTCAATAAAGACTTTTGTAAATTAACTGGATTGGACTTGGGTCTCTTGTGAGCTGGGACCAACGGGTGGCTCTGACAGTAACTAATAAAAGTTGTGGTCTTCTTTTGTTGGGGGCTTCCATCTTGTTCCACCTGGTGGCAGGTGGGAGTCCTGTTGCGACAGTCTTCAATAAAGACCAAGCCTACTGGCTGCTGTTTTGCTCTGGTATTCCTGGCTGGTGTCCTTGTTTTTTCTTCAAGGGAGCCCTCGAATTTCTCCATTAACAGGATCCCTTCCAACTCTGAAATTCTAACTGTCTGACTGAGATCGGTGTTTGCAGATTGGCATAGCTGGTAATGATATGAAAAGCAAACGGTTCACAGGGCCATCTTCTTCTTGTTGTTCAAGGGTAAAACATCCAGGTTTTTTATTCAGAACCTCTGATTAAAAACTAAGCACCCCATTAGCAGAAAAAGTGAAGGTGCCGCCCACACATGCCACAAATTGTGCTGAAGTTCGGCCTGCATTTGGAACGTTCTGCTACATGCAGAGGATGATAAAAAAAATTTGGAAACCAAGCATGGAAACTGAGGAAGAGCTGAAGGACTTGGGTATGTTTAGCTGGAGACTGAGAGGTGATCTGAGAGCAACCTTCAAATATCTGAAGGGTCTTTGGACAGAAGATGGTTCAAGCTCTGCTGTTCCAAAGGGGAGAACTGAAACCAAAGGATTCAGAGGACAAGAATGAGATTCCAGTTAAACAGCAGGGAGGACTTTCTGACTGTAAGAGCTCTCAGAAGATGGTGGACTTTCCTTCCATGGAGGCTTTTAAACAGAGGTTGGGTGGCCACCTGTAGGGGATTATTTAGCTTGGATTCCTGCATCACAGGGGGCTAGACTAGATGACCATTGGGTCCCTCCCAACTCCACAATTCTGTGATTCTGCTCCTTCCCATTCTCCAAGCTTCAGGTGAATCCTCCTTCAGTGCAGCCTGAGAGCTAGCTACCTGTTATTGAGGCATCTAATCATAGCCTGCATTTTTATCCAGGCTATATATATATTGATCAGGATCTGTATTTTAAAATGAGCTTAAAGATTTTCAAATGTTTCATGCCAGGAAGACCAGCTGCCTAAGAACCTTGGCAAGATGTTTATTCTCCTGGACAAGGGGCCCCTTGATTTATAGCAGAAAACAATTCTCAAAGTCGTAAAAAGGGAATTACAGGCTAAGAGCAAGGTTACACTGACCCTACAAATTAAGCTTGGTAAATAATAAAATGAGCCATATCTTCTTCCTAAGGTTAAAAAGGCCAAGAGCAAATGGAAAAGAAAGCAACTGGCTGGAGAATGGGGTGTAAACAGAAGAAGAGGCTTTTTTCCTATTTTATTTTGAGGCTGTAAACTGTTCCTTTTTACTTTGAGAAGGTTTATTCTGTTAAAAGGCTACCTATGATAATGTATTAAATATATTAGCTTAAATGTAATTATGCAAAGGATCTAGAAAGAAAGAAATGTTAAATTCTTATTTCATAGAATCATGGTTATAGGAGACCAGAGGGGCAAATGAGCCCAGCCCCCTGCCAGACAGGAGACGCCATCGAGCACCCCTGATATATAGTTGTCAGGCCTTTGTTTAAAGACCTCCAAAAGGAGATCTTTCATTGATGATGCATGAGAATGTGAACTCAAGATCCTTGATATCTGTTTAAGATAAAAATTTAAAACCATTAATGATTTGTTTTGGAGGGCAATAGGGCAAGGAGGGCAAGAGGTGAGCTGGTAATTAAGGTTCCTTGTTGAGATAAATGTAAGACAAATGACTACTTATTTGTCATTTATAGATAGAAGAATATATAGCTTTTGCCTCCCATAAAAGGTAATATGAAATGGGTGTATCTTTTGTGATTGGTTCTAGCAAACAGCCAATGGGAATTTCAACCAGGCTGATTGGACAGAGGCAGCCAAAGGAGGAGCAAGGAGGCTGGGCTGAGGGAATATAAGTGCTGGCCATAATGGCAGGAGCCCAGGCCAGAGCTTGTTACCATATACCACTGAGCCTCTCATTTATTTGTCCGACAAATAAATTATTATTTTAATTTCTCTATTGCTGCGTTGAATATTTCATTCCAGCTAAGCGTTAACCACAAGCAGAAGGTGCTACATTATGAGAATTATAAGGTCTAAGATATAAATGTTCATAAATGTACCAGGCAAAGTAAAGGTAAAGGGACCCCTGACCATTAGGTCCAGTCGTGACTGACTCTGGGGTTGCGGCGCTCATCTTGCTTTATTGGCTGAGGGAGCCGGCGTACAGCTTCCGGGTCATGTGGCCAGCATGACTAAGCCGCTTCTGGTGAACCAGAGCAACGCACGGAAATGCCGTTTACCTTCCCGCTGGAGTAGTACCTATTTATCTACTTGCACTTTGACGTGCTTTCGAACTGCTAGGTTGGCAGGAGCAGGGACCGAGCAACGGGAGCTCACCCCGTGGCGGGGATTCGAACCGCCGACCTCCTGATCAGCAAGTCGTAGGCTCTGTGGTTTAACCCACAGCGCCACCTGCGTCCCCTGTACCAGGCAAACACATACACAAATATATAAACCACGTCTGAAAACAGTACAGGAAATTAGTCCTGAAACCATTTTGACTCTCCCAATTTAACCTCAAATGTTTTGAAATGGGAAAACCTCCCCATTGTCTCTTTGCTCACAAATCCTGTCTTAAGGGCATATCTGGGTATGAATAGGGTGAGCCTGTGACCTGGACTCAGGAACGGAGTATTTACCATCACAGAAGTGTAGCAATACTGCCCAGGGAAAAGCAATCTGTGACCATTATCAGGTATCCTGGCAAACAGGATTTCTGCTGTAGACCAGTCTTCTTCTGTGATATATGTATGATGTTTTTTGGGGGGGTGGTTTTGGGTTACAGGGTGGGCAATTTCAAAAGTCTGTGTAAGAGCTTGCATACCATTGTTCTGAGTTCCTCCTCCCTCCTGTGTGTGGGGAGTGAGGAACCTATTGCAACAGTTAATAAAGATCAGGCTTACTAGCTACTTTGCTTCTCAATATTTTCTGCTTAGCCTCTGTTATTTTCTCCTACCTACAGGGAACCCACTTCAGGACTCTACACGGGCTCTTGGATACGCCGTAAGGGAAAAGGAGCCGTTTTTTCTTATAACACTACCATTAAAAGGGAATGTGTTTCTGCAGCAGTTACAAATAATGGGAGCGCTAAAGGCCATGAGCTAAAGAGAGAGCACGAAAATGAGGAAGTCTTCAAAACCTTGTCTCCATAAAGCAGATAATGTGAAAACATACCAGGCAATTAAAGCTCCACTGTACATGTTTCAGAAGGAAGCGACTTCGCCCCTGCTCAGGGAACTTGTAATTGGCAAAAAATCAAAAGGCATGAAAAGGCAGCTTGAATGGCGGGGGGGGGGGGAGCTACAGAGACATTGGATCTGGATCCGAGGCACCTCCTCACAAGGTGCTGTGACATCTCCCATGTGCTCCCTGGTGTGACTGTGTCTACTGCCTTCAGAAGTGGTTGTGAGTCGAGGACGCTCCGCCCGCATAGGAGTATAATAAGAGACACAGACACATTGTTTTAGGTTAATGGGCAAAATTAGGCCACAACTTTTATTGGTTACAGTGGTACCTCTGGTTACCTAGGCTTCAGGTTACATACGCTTCAGGTTACAGACTCCGCTAACCTAGAAATAGTGCTTCAGGTTAAGAACTTTGCTTTAGGATGAGAACAGAAATCGTGCTCTGGCGGCGCAGCCGCAGCAGGAGGCCCCATTAGCTAAAGAGGTGCTTCAGTTAAGAACAGTTTCAGGTTAAGAACAGACCTCCAGAACAAATTAAGTACTTAACCCGAGGTACCACTGTACAGCATGTGAGTAGTATTGGCTTAGGCATTGGATGAAACAGCAATACAAGACGCCACGGGAGTCATATCAGGGTTAACAACCAGTGGGAGGAGCTTGTTGATGCAAATTCAACTGGAAGCTACCCCATGATGTCACCGGGGGTCGTGCCATGGCCCTAGCCACCAGCAGGGCATCGGACAGGATCCATGACCGCTGGTTTCCTTTAACGGAATACCCAAAAGAGGAGGGGTAGTTGATGGCGCATGCCCAATCCTCCAACACAGCACACATATTCCAGTGCCTAACCGCCAATACCAGAAAGTTGTGACGAATTGCGGAAAAACCAAGAGGCTGGTGCCAATTTGCCAAATGGATAAAAAAGTCCTACCAGGCCCCTTGGGCAACCAAGGCAACCAACCGAAGTCCATAGCAAGGTCAATACGCAAAAGCAGCTGACCTAAGAGGGAGGGAGGACAGGAGATGCAAAGAAAGCAGGAACAGACTGGGAGCAGAGCGCTGCCACAGCTGTTTAAATGCAGCTAGTCCCGCCCACCAGCCGGCCCTATTGGTCGGCTGGAAGGCTTGGCCGCGGCAGCAGAAGCAATCAGGAGCAGGGAGCTGAGCACGCCTCCCTGTCCCAGCGGGAAGCTGCTCCTGCTCACAGGCCCTTCCCTCTGGGAGGAGCAGAGGCCTTGCAGAGGCAACATTCAGATAGAGGAAGAAATTCTACCCCTTGTGTGTTTAAGAACAAAAAACATAAGAAGAGTCTGCTGAGCCAGGCAACTGGCTTATCTTGCCCCACATCCTGTTCCCACAGTGGCCAGCCAATCACCCCTGGGAAACCTGCAAGCACAAGAGCAACTCTCCCCCTCTGCAGTTTCCAGCAATTGGCTTTCAGAAGACACTGCTGTCCCTGACTGTGGAAGCAGAGTAGAGCCATCCTGGCCAGTAGCCGGCAATAGCCTTCTCCTCCTCCACGATTTGGTCTAATCCTCTTTTAAAGGCACCCGTGTCGGTGGCTGGCACTGCCTCCTGCAGTCATGAGTTCCACAGTTTAACTGCACGCTGCATGAAGAAGCCCATCTCTGGGCTTGGCAGTGCAGTTCTCCAGCCAAGTACCGTATTTTTCGCTCCATAAGATGCATTTTTTTCCTCCTAAAAAGTAAGGGGAAATGTCTGTGCGTCTTATGGAGCGAATGAGGGGTCCCTGGAGCCGAATTGCCCAGGGGCAAAAAGTAGGTCGTTCTTTTATTTTTAGAAAGAAGGAAGGGTGTGTTGAAACAAAGTCGCTGAGCAGCTGATCTGCAAACAATCTGGAGGGAGATAAGGGACTCTAGAGGTAAAGGAGGCTGCCTGGGAGGGGGGAGGTAAAAGCACATGGATCCTCAGGATTTTTGCATTGGGTCACCCCCAATTCACCATCAGATCACATAACATGTCCATGGCTACAGCCTGCACCAAAAAAACCCACACATCCACTGTTTCCTGGGGCTGCAATGGGTTACGGGTAATGCGTACAGGAATGTGTATACCAGGGCAAAGTGTGCATAAAAATGCAAATGTTAGTGAAAACAGCACACAAAAACGTATTATATGAGGGAGATTTGCTTTGCAAAAATGTGTCTGTAGGGAGATTTGTGCCCTAAAAGCAGAATAGTAATTTAAAAATAAATAAATTGCAAACTTTCATGGAAATGTGCAGACCTGAACTGGGGATTAGAAAAAAGGAGAAGCCGAGAGAAACCATCACTGGGAGGATTCCCCCCCCCCCCCCGGCAGTGGCCCCAGCTGAAGGAGCCATTTGCCTCCCACGCCTGGCTTTGCATCACTTCAGCTAATGGCCAAAGTCTCTCTGTTCTCCCCTGAACTGTGTGTGCACATCGCTAATACATTTTGGAACTGGTTTGGCTCACAGCCCAAAGATTACTGAGACAAACTGTTCAGCTGCCTTTCCCAGGTTTGCATAATGTTTCGCGTTCTGAAGAGGGGAGGGAGAAAAGAGCCTTTAGGCCAGTAGCTCCCACATTCTTTTGGCCTGCCTCCTTATTGGTTCCACAAGCCCACCCCCCAGTGCCCCCCACCCTTCAAAAAGCATTATTCCGAATAGCAGTTTGCACAACCCACTCAGGAAAATATTGACACAATAAAATTCAAAATGGGAACAAGGAACCCTACATTGGTTCAAAGTCCCATTAAAACCATTTAGTTGAATTAATTCAATGAATCTGATGAACTTGATCCAGTGACGCCAGCTTTGCAAAGTCTGGGAATCATTTACTTTGACAAGCATCAAATTCGGTGGCTGATGGAGGGAATCTTCCACAGCCAGCCCCTTCACCTGTTTGGTACATCAAAGGTAGGGTTGCTGTTGCGCTTTGGGGGGGGGCAAATTGTTGAGGTTTTTTTTTTGAGAAAGTTGCTGGCCTTTTGGGGGGGAATAGTTCAGATGTATGGCAGCCCTATTCAAAAGGGAGCCAGCGTACAGCTTCCGGCTCTTGTGGCCAGCATGACTAAATCGCTTCTGGTGAACCAGAGCAGCGCACAGAAACGCTGTTTACCTTCCCGCCAGAGTGGTACCTATTGATCTACTTGCACTTTGACGTGCTTTTGAACTGCTAGGTTGGCAGGAGCAGGGACCGAGCAACAGGAGCTCACCCCGTCGCAGGGATTCGAACCACTGACCTTCTGATCGTCAAGTCCTAGGCTCTGTGGTTTAACCCACAGCGCCACCTGTGCCCCAGTCAGGACAGTAGTCAGAGCCCATTTTCCTAACCCAGCCTCTTTCTCTAAGCGATGGCTTTGGCTGACTAGCGAAGTGCCACGATTGACATAACAAAAAAGATTGCTCCTTGCTATAGACTGAATGCAAGATCAGAGGAGATTGGCCCGAGTGGTGTGAGAGAACTGAGCTGGAAGGAGGCTGGAAGCTGGAGACAGAGACCCGCTTGCTCTGGGCTGGATCCCAGGCTGTGACTGAAGGAGATGGAAGATCTGCTGGGGTGTTAATGTACACTCAGGTTGTATATATGTGTAGCACCACCCACATCCCTTTCACTCAGCCTCTTGGGCTTGCCGACTGGTTGGCGGTTCGAATCCCCGCGAGGGGGTGAGCTCCCGTTGCTGTGTCCCAGCTCCTGCCAACCTAGCAGTTCAAAAGCACGTCAAAGCGCAAGTAGATAAATAGATACCACTGTGGCAGGAAGGTAAACGGCATTTCCGTGCATTGCTCTGGTTTCCTTCACAGTGTCCCATTGTGCCAGAAGTGGTTTAGTCCTGCTGGCCACATGACCTGGAAAGCTGTCTGTGGACAAACGCCGGTGCTCTAGGCCAGAAAACAAACCCTGGCACCTTTGGAGTCTCACCACATTATCTCCCGCTTTGGAGTCTCAAGTTATCTCCCGCTTAGACTACTGCAATGTGCTCTATGTGGGGCTACCTTTGAAGGTGACTTGGAAACTGCAACTAATCCAGAATGTGGCAGCTAGACTGGTGACTGGGACTGGCCGCTGACACCGGTCCTGAAAGATCTCCATTGGCTCCCAGGACATTTCCGAGCACAATTCAAAGTGTTGGTGCTGACCTTGAAAGCCCTAAACGGCCTCGGTCCAGTATACCTGAAGGAGCGTCTCCACCCCCATCATTCTGCCCAGACACTGAGGTCCAGCTCCGAGGGCCTTCTGGCGGTTCCCTCCCTGTGAGAAGCCAAGTTACAGGGAACCAGGCAGAGGGCCTTCTCAGTAGTGGCACCTGCCCTGTGGAACTCCCTCCCACCAGATGTCAAAGAGATAAACAACTATTTTACTTTTAAGAGACAACTGAAGGCGGCCCTGTTTAAGGAAGTTTTTAATGTCTGATGCTGTATTGTTTTTACTATTCAGTTGGAAGCCGCCCAGAGTGGCTGGGGGAACCCAGCCAGATGGGCGAGGTCACCATTTAGAGACTGGTGTGGCATGTTATGCTATGGAAGACCTGAGCTCCATGAGAGAGGGTCTTATGATACACTGTCCCCTCTGAGCATCTGGCTTCTGCTGTGCTCTAATATGAAGCATCCCGCTTGTGTTCTCATTTTCCTTCTCCCTCCTCTGCGCCTGCTGTCAGCTCTTTTTCCTGCCTTGGCCCCCGGGCAGCGAGGACCATTTTGGGCCAAGAGGCGAGTGGCATTGCGCTAGCCTCTTCCCTCTTAGCCATTCTCCCCACACGCTCGCACAGACGAGAAAAGGCCCTCCCTGTGCCTCTTGGGTGATTGATTCCAGACAGCGCCACACTGCTGGGCGTGGATTCCCTGCCTTTCGGATGTCTAGGACAAAACGTCCAAAATGCAGATGGAACGCTGGTGGCGATGGCAGGGCTGTCTCACGTCGCGGTGGCAGCTTTAATTAAGGCTAAATGGCGCTGGTCGTATTTTACACGACACCCACGCAGGAGGCGCTTCTGAACTTCAATCCTTTTAGCAAGCAGGCTGCGACTCTCGGCCGGCAAAACTCAGCGGCTTCCCAAAGCTTTCAGGCTGATGGTGAGTTTCCCCTCTGGGGTTGCCAACAGAGCTTGCGGTGCCTGGGCGAGGGCTCTCTGCTTAATGCCATTGCTCTGGAATCGTGGCATCTGTCCTCTGCCCCGTTTGAGGGATTGGGCCCCCTGTGTAAACTCAAATATTTGCTCTTTTTTAAGAATATTTTTATTAAATTTCAACAGAAATAACAAAAATAAAAAACAAACAGCAAACACAACAACAACCACAAGCAAAGAAAAATATACACAAAAGCAATATCAAGTCCATAAAACGGGATTCTCCAAATCCCTTGATTTCCCTCACCCCCCCCCCCTTCCCGGTTCCTTAAATTTCCTTTTCAGATTCATATCATTTCTACTCCAAATTATTTTTCCAACCCAACTTTCCAGTATTATTTCTAAAATTACAAGTGTTCTTAAAATCCTGTCAGTGTATTAACCTGTTTTCAATACTTGAGAGCCAAGGACCCCCAGTGTAAGCTCAAATCTTTGCTCTTAGGCCTGTCCCATTAACTCCCCCAGGGGGAGAAATTTAGTTTGGCCCACTGTGTGTCTCCCCACTGCCAGAAATGTTCCGTGTAGAACATCTTTCTTGGGGCAGGCAAATGCTGGAAGCTCACCTTCCCAAAACCAACTTCGTATTTTAAGGGTGGGGAAGGGTGCTCAGGTTGCACCTGTGTGCAAATATATGCTAAAGATGCCACCGTTTCTGCAGACCTTTGTTCCGAGTAAGCCAAACCCTGGCTAAGTGTCTGGAACCCCTTGAATTTATCACAACTGCTTGGAGATTGGGGGTGGCGTATGATATTATAGTAGTTTCAGATTTGTAGACATCCAGTGGAACTCCCTCCCACAGGAGACAATGATGGCCACCAACTTGGATGGCTTTAAACGAGGATTGGATAGGTTCATGGTGGAGAAGAGGGCTATCTCTTCCCACTGCACATTAGGAAGAACTTTCTGAGGGTTCAGCAGTGGAATAGACCAAC
Source organism: Podarcis melisellensis (assembly GCF_964234715.1). Taxonomy (NCBI): domain Eukaryota; kingdom Metazoa; phylum Chordata; class Lepidosauria; order Squamata; family Lacertidae; genus Podarcis; species Podarcis melisellensis. Next base: position 1,346,129 of record NC_138537.1, on the reverse strand, counting down.
TTTGAAGGTGGTGGGCTCTCCTTCCTTGGAGGTTTCTGAGCAGAGGTTGGATGGCCATGTGCCAGGGCAGATTCCTGCATTGCAGGGGGCCAGACTAAGTGGCCCTCAGTGGCCCTTCCAACTCTATGATTGTAAGAGGGAGGCTGAGAATGCAGCCCTTCAAGGGAGATGGAGACCCGTCATCTGTGGAGAGAGACACGGTCCGTAAGGGACGCACAGACTCCCGCTGGCATTTGAGATTCCGATGGTGGCCTCCAATTCTGCGGACCAAGGCCAACTGGAGGAGGGCTGAGCACCGGAAATCAATAACAGACTCCGATTCTGCAGCCAAATAAACGAAAATCAAATCAAGCCCTGCAAACAAGTTAGAGGGAGGAAAAACTCAATGAGCTGAAGGACAGGCAGAGCTGGGAGCCAAGAGGGAACAGGAAGGTGGCAGGATCCTGCTCACAGGAGGTTTTTAAGCAGAGGTTGGATGGCCGTCAGTCAGGGTATTCTGCAGCTGAGATCCCTGTCTTTTTTTATATGGTTTTTATTGCATTTTATTGTTTATTTCCTTCACATCTGATGGGAGGCGTTCCACAGGGTGGGCGCCGCCACCAAGAAGGCCCTCTGCCTGGTTCCCGGTAGCCTCACTTTTCTCAGGGTGGGAACTGCCAGAAGGCCCTCAGAGCAGGACATCAGTATCCGGACAGAACAATGGGGGTGGAGACGCTCCTTCAGGTCTACTGGACCCAGGCCGTTTAGGGCTTTAAAGGTCAACACTTTGAATTAAAAACTTCCCTAAACAGGGTTGCCTTCAGATGTCTTCTCAAAGTTGGTTAGTTGTTTATTTCCTTGACATCTGATGGGAGGGTGTTGCACAGGGCAGGTGCCACCACCGAGAAGGCCCTCTGGCTGGTTCCTTGTAACTTGGCTTCTCACAGGGAGGGAACCGCCAGAAGGCCCTCAGAGCTGGATCTCAGTGTCCGGGCTGAATGATGGGGGTGGAGACGCTCCTTCAGGTACACTCCTTCAGGTATACGCCTAGCCACAGAGGACTCTTGGGCCTTGAGTGACAGAGTTCTATCTTAGAGCACCCCTGAGTGACACTCTTTCTCCTTCAGAGGGAGAACAACTCCATCCAAAACAGGTCACCTGCCTGTCTCCCAAACATGGGAACTGTGGGAGAAATTCCTCTCGGGGGTTCAAGTATAGAGGTTCACACCAAAGTCCTAGTCGATTTCAGCAATGCATTACTGGGCAGAGTCCAAAGAGTCTGCAAGGACATTGCCCTATATAGGACACACCTTATGGAGCCAAATGCATGGCAAATCAGCTGTCTGCCCTCTACCCAACCCCCTTCTGCCACCCCAGCACCCTGTTGGAATTCTGCTACCCGGTCATCGGTATGTGCCTATCTGATCAGGCACCGGCTGAATTCCTTAGACCTCCCTCCGGCGACTCCCGGCAGGATAAACAACACGAGGTCCGTTCCGGCGATTTTCCTCAGGCTGTGAGGAAAACACACCAACTGCTTCTCCTTCTCTCCTCCTCCCTGCATATCCCCAGGGAGGGGAATCAGACACAGACAGTAACGTATCTACATGTCCTTTTATTTGTGTCTTTTAGCAGTCATACAGTAAAACATGTCTGCTCTCTTCAACATACAGAGTGAAACTCCTCACTCCACCCATGTACATCCTGTACTGGTCATATGACAAACCCACTGAGCTAACATCCGGTGCTCAGTACAGAATGGACTGCCCCTTTGTTTCCATGGCAACAGTCACAAACTTCCTGTTTGGCTTTCCAGCCACAAGCAGCAGACTGTGCTGCCTTTGCTTGCTGCAGCTTTGGTGCTTTAGAATAACATCCTCCCCCTAAAGTATCAATGCGTGCTGCAAGCAAAGCGTCATCCAGAGAAGAAAACAAACAGTTGTTATACTTATAACATTCCCCTGTTGTTTCAGTTCCACCCTTGGAACTACCCGCCACTGGTTTTACCAATGTACCTCTCTGGTTGTGTGACTTCCAAGGAATGAGTGCTTCTGCATTACCTTGGTTAACAACTCTCTGTTGTGCCTTTGTCTCTGACTCAGACACAGCTTCAATCTGACCTTGGTCGTTTACAACAGCAACAGTTAGGTAAGCAAACTCTTGTGAATACCTCTTGGGTGGTACACCCTTCGTTGCTCTCTCAGACCTACGTAAGAGGTGCTGCTCTTCTTTGCTTTCTGGTTCAGCCTTTGAACTCTCTGGAGAACCAGTACTAAGCTTAATCAGTGGTTCATCCTCCTCTTCTGAGGGTCTAGTCACTGTGTGAGATTTCCTCTCAATGACTGTGACAACTGAGCTGTCTGAGCTATCGCTGTCATCATCAGTACTACTGAACTCAATAAAATCAACATCATCATCATCATCAGAATCATCATCACCTGTGGGAAATGTGTGAACAATCACTCTCTCCTGTTCAGGAGCACTCTCTAGAAATTTTGTGAGAATCACCTTTCCAGATTCAGACAAAATTACTCTGTAGAGACCCTTTTCATAACCCACAAAAATGCCTCTGGCATTCTTTACTCCACCTGGAGCTTCTGTTCTCACATGAGACCCAAAAACCTTGAAATGGGCAACAGAAGGTTTTCTGTGGAACAGTTTCTCAAAAGGAGAACTTCCCAACTCTTTTGAAAACTTTCTCAACCACGTGTAACAGAATGACATTAGCGATTCAGCCCAGTACTCATGTGGCAGATGTGAACTTAGCAATTGCGCATGCATTCCCTTTTGCAATTCTTTGTTCACCCTAACACAAACACATCTATTCCAAGCTTCTTCGGAAGCTGCAAGTTTGTGTCTTATCCCTTTCTTCTTCAGGAACCTCTGGAACTCCTGTAAAAGAAAAATTGGCTTCTCATCTGTGCAAAGACAATCTATGTCAGCATCATGCATATTTTTAACCTTGTCACAAAACTCTTTAAACCTTTCTAAGGCTTCTTTCGGTCTCTCCAAAAGATAAATCCAGACAAAACCTGTAAAAGAATCAACACATATTAGGTAATACTTTGCATTGCCTCTAGATGGTTCTAAAGGACCAATCACATCAGCATACACCCGCTGAAATGCTCTCTTGTTGACCCTCGAGGTGACCTGCTTGGCGTTTTTCTCAGCTACACCTGCAAAAGAGATCATGTTAGAATCACAAGAATTACATTTCATGTAATCACTTTGATCAAAAATCAACAAATACAGTCCATCTTTCTCTTTGGCAGAAAGATACAACTCTCCATCTTTGTAGATCTCGCATTTCTCATCATCATAGGACAGTTTCAGTCCCTTCTTGGCAATCTGCGAAGCGCTGAGCAGATTGTACTTCAATTCTGGAACCAAATAAACATTGCTTATAGTCAAGTTCAGACTTTTAAGATACACAGTCCCAATTCCGGTCGCTTCCAGCTTTTGACCGTTGGCTTGTTGTACAGCGAAGCTTTGCTTCTTAAACGTAGAAAACAGTCCTCTGTGTCCCGTCATGTGAACTGTGGCTCCAGTATCGATGACAAAGAAATTTCCCGCTTCTGGTGTGGCTTTTAGCGACATCAAAGCCTTTGCAGTCTTTGCCTTTGGCTTGGTGTGACCTTTGTCTGACGCCTCAGACCTTGTGGAGCTCGCCTTGGCTCCTTTCTTCCGACGTGGCTTCGTACAGTTCCGCTGTAGATGCCCAGTCTGGTCACAATTGTAACATCGGACAACGTTCATAGCTACAGCATCTCCTCCAGTAGCTTGAGCAGTGGGGGCGTTAGAACTCCGTTCTTCCCTCCCTCTGTCCTTCACGTCCAGGGCGGCAAGTCTGTCATGTTCATTCAACACGACGGCAAAGACCCTCTCCGACGTGAGATCAGCTGCTGGGAGGGACCCCAGCTGACTGGCAACCGTTTTGTAAGTCCGATTCAGGCTGTTGATCACCATGAAGCAAAACACTTCCTCCTGCAGACGGAAATTGCGTTCCACCATCTGTTGACGCAGAAATTTCATTTCCGTCAGGTGCGCTTGAACATCCCCATCAGGCGCAAGCCTCAGGTTGGTCAGCTTCTCAAAATACAGCAACGCTGAAGAACCTGCATCTCTCTGATGTGTCCTTCTTAGCGTGTTCCAAACATCTCTCGCGTGCTCTAAGCCTTGTATGTGTATCAACTGCGAATCTGACACGCACAGAATTATAGCAGTTCTGGCTTTCACATCCTTTGACTCCCAAGCACGCGTTGGCGCTGCAGGAATGGGGTTCTCAATCACTGCAAACAGTCTCTGATTCTGCAGCAGGGCCTTCATCTTAATAGACCAAGATGCATAATTGTCACTGGTCAAAAGGGGCGGAGAAGGCAGGGCTCCCCCCTTCTTGTCATCCATTTTGAGTCCTTGCATTGACTCTTTAAAACACAAGCCTCTAAAATCCAAAAGCTGGCTTGTTTACACTCTGTGCCACCTGGCAGCTCTCAACGCTGGCTGCGTTGGAAATTTCCAGGAGCTCCTCAGACTTCGTAGTCAAAACATTCTATTGTTGCTTTCACTTCTCCTCTATGAGGATTAGCCTTCACTGAAAGGCGTCGCTTAGCAACAGTACATTCCAATCCCTTGGAGAAGAAACCACAGGAATGTTTGGTATGCGGTTTCACTTTTAACCGGAGCCGTTTCCCAAACGCTGCTCCCTCGAAGCAGAAAATAACTCAATCTGCTTCCACTCTTCTAAGCCCGAAAATCACATACCTGGGCTCCGTGGCTTTTGCTTCCAGCTTGCTCTGGTCAGCTTCTGGCTGCAGAGAATCAGCTTTCTCAGGTCAGGCATCCATGGAAGCCACCTCTTGATGCAGAGGGCGATGAAAACAGCAACCATCCTCTGCTACCAATGTTGGAATTCTGCTACCCGGTCATCGGTATGTGCCTATCTGATCAGGCACCGGCTGAATTCCTTAGACCTCCCTCCGGCGACTCCCGGCAGGATAAACAACACGAGGTCCGTTCCGGCGATTTTCCTCAGGCTGTGAGGAAAACACACCAACTGCTTCTCCTTCTCTCCTCCTCCCTGCATATCCCCAGGGAGGGGAATCAGACACAGACAGTAACGTATCTACATGTCCTTTTATTTGTGTCTTTTAGCAGTCATACAGTAAAACATGTCTGCTCTCTTCAACATACAGAGTGAAACTCCTCACTCCACCCATGTACATCCTGTACTGGTCATATGACAAACCCACTGAGCTAACATCCGGTGCTCAGTACAGAATGGACTGCCCCTTTGTTTCCATGGCAACAGTCACAAACTTCCTGTTTGGCTTTCCAGCCACAAGCAGCAGACTGTGCTGCCTTTGCTTGCTGCAGCTTTGGTGCTTTAGAATAACACACCCCACCATCTCTCCTTTAACCACTTACTCAACTCATTTTTCACTGCACACAGGAGAACCCTCCTTGTGCCTTACACTAAGGTTACCAGATTTTTTTTCAATGAATCTGGGGAAATAGATAGATAGATGATAGGTAGGTAGATAGATAGATGATAGATGATGATAGATGATAGATAGATAGATAGATAGATAGATAGATAGATAGATAGATAGATGATAGATAGATAGATAGATATAGATAGATACTACACGTTCAGGATGTTGATGCTGTAGCAATGGCAGTGGCAGAGGGGCGGCCACTGCCTTGACCTCAACTGCCACATTTCCCCTTCCTCCAACCTTCTATCTCATTTCACCATGAGCCTGGGCAGCCCCTGAGTTGTTGGTTCTTCGGTGGTGGTGGTGGGGAAGCGGTGCACAGTGGGTCAGGCATGGAAGGAGGAGAAGGAGGGCCAAGAGTGGCGGTGGCTGTGAGGCTCAGGCAGCGCGATGCCTCCCTTCCCATCGGACAGCCCCAAACCCATTCCTACTTGCGTGCAAACAGGAAGGGGTGGGGATCCCTCAGCTGGGAAGGGAGGCTATCTGAGAGATCCCTGCCCCCTCCTGCTTGCACTCAAGCTCAGAAGCCCGGAAGTTGCATCTTAGAGCCCCTGCACCACCATCATATGGGGACTTCCCAGCAGCTCCTGAAGCCAGCCAGAGCCAACTGCTCTGGGCATAGCTGTCAACTTACAGATTTGAAAATAAGGGAACATCAGCCTCAAAAATAAGGGATCAGCAGCCAAAATAAGGGATTTTCCCAGCACAGGTATGTTCAGCTTCTGAGCCCCTCCGAGCCAAAGGCAGAAAGCCCAGCCAGCAGCCAAACGAAGCCTCAAGTGGTGGTTCCAACAGCGCAGCAACCCAGCAAAGGGGATGCAGCAAGGAAAACCACCGTCACCTCTCCGCTGGGAAGCGCTGAGCAAAGGCGAGCCCCCAGGCTCCACCCCCCAGTCATTCTTAGACTCCTTATTGGGTGAGCATCGCAGCCAAGCAACACAGTTGGAGCCTCCCTCCTCCCTGGACAGCAGGGAGGGAGGGAGAGGAGCTGCTTCCTTTGAAACCTGGGAAATTTAAGGGACATCATCAATAAGGGACAGCAGAGGGACACAGTGCTGAGATAAGGAACTTTCCCGCCAAATAAGCGACAGTGGACAGCTATGGCTCTGGGCTGCTGAGACTGCCACTGCTGCATTTCCCGGGGACATTACATGAAATCCGGGGACATTCCGGGGATGGAATTTGTCCAGGGACTTATTTGCAAATCCGGGGACTGTCCTGGGAAACAGGGACGTCTAGAAACCTTACCTTGCATGGTGTTGCTTTTCACTTTTGCAGCCAGATGTCGATTTTATTTATTCGTTTGTTTCATAAAATTTACACACCGCTTGACTGCAGGAAAAAAACACCCTCAAAGCAATTTCCAAAAAAGAGAAAACAGCAAAATTTACGACCGTAATTTAAAACATACATAAAGTTAAAACCACAATAGACTAGTCTAAAATAGAATAAAATTTCTTTAACTGGTTCCTATCAGTCTTGTGGTCAGGTCTCGTACCTGCCTGTGTGTTCTGCAAATGACACGTTGCAGAAGAACATATCGAAACAAAAAGCGCAAAATCTTTCGGCTGCCACACGTCTCTTTGCTGCTGCGCCGAAAGCAGTCTGTTTAGGCAACGCTTCCCCCCTGCCCCATTGCATTAGATTTTGCACTGTGGAAAACAAAACAAAAATGAGAAATGAACCTCTTCTTCCCCTTGGGCTGGGATCTCTCTCTCTCTCTCTCTCTCTCTCTCTCTCTCTCTCTCTCTCTCTCTCTCTCTCTCTCTCTTGCAGAAGCAAAGGGCAGCTCAACTCTGGTTCAGCTACTCTTCCTACTCCTTTCAAAACTGACATTTCCCTCCAAGATCAAAAAGTTATAGCGTTAAAAGGCTGCATACAATTGGCACAAAGAGAAAGGAAAACTGTCCTCCCGCCTTCTAAGCAGCAAGGGAGAGGCACCCCCACATCGAAAAACAATGCAATAAATACATCAAAAGGAACATGTCTTATTAGAAATTTCCAGCCCTCTAAACCACACACAAGGGTAGCGCTGTGGGTTAAACCACAGAGCCTAGGGCTTGCCAATCAGAAGGTCGGTGGTTCAAATCCCCGCGACGGGGTGAGCTCCCGTTGCTTGGTCCCTGCTCCTGCCAACCCAGCAGTTTGAAAGCACGTCAAAGTGCAAGTAGATAAATAGGTACTGCTCCGGCGGGAAGGTAAACGGCGTTTCCGTGCGCTCCTCTGGTTTGCCAGAAGCGGCTTAGTCATGCTGGCCACATGACCCGGAAGCTGTATGCCAGCTCCCTCGGCCAATAAAGCGAGATGAGTGCCACAACCCCAGAGTCGGCCACGACTGGACCTAATGGTCAGGGGTCCCTTTACCCGTTACCTTTAAACCACACACAAAAAGAGACCCTTTGTGTCTTTATTAATTTTTGAGTTTCAAAATAAAATCATTGTGTGGTTCTCCCCCACCCCCCATGTTGTAATGTTCATTTAGTTTTATTTCATGAGCAATATAATAATGTGCTTGTCTGGTCTTGAAAACCTTTTATTTGTTTCTAGTAAATACCTCCTTTTTATGGCTCTTCATGTAACTTACCCCCCAATTCTGTGTGTGTGTGTGTGTGTGTGTGTGTGTGTGTAGATGATAGATGATAGATAGATAGATGATAGATAGATGATAGATAGATGATAGATTGATAGATTGATAGATGATAGATAGATAGCAGCCCATTCAACAGGCTTGCAAAACAACACAGAATTCAGCTCTGGTTAATTTTAAATGAACATCTCTACCAGAACTGAATTTTTTGTCATACAAACATGTGCACAAGACAGATAAAAGAAAGTGCTTCATGCAGCAGATGGTTGAACTGTGGGACTCCCTCCCACAGGAGTCAGTGATGGTCACTTGGATGGTTTTAAAAGGGGATGAGGCAAATTCATGGAGGAGGAGAGGGCTATGGATGGCTTTGCTTGACTTCCACAATTGGGAGGGGGCTCTTGTGGTCAGACCTTGCTTTTGGGTAACTGTTCAGCCACTGTGAGAAGAGGATGCTGTCCCAGATGGACCACTGGCCCAAAGCAGCAGGCTCTCCTGAAATTCTTATATACACAAACACTGTATCCGTAACCCTAATAAAAACTCCATAACACCATTGAACATCCCGGCGTTGGCACAACACGATGATGCTGAGCTTTCTGAGCTCCTTTCATTCTCCCCGCTCCAGCGTCACATCAAACTGGGGCACTTTCCCGATGCAGCAGGCAAGCGGCGGAAGAGACACTGTCCCTGCCGCTTAGGTGACAATTTGTTAGGGTCTCCAAACCCAGAGGAAATGGCCTGCGAATGATGGATGAAGCTGTATGGCCAAACTGCCACTCCACAGCGGAGGCATTAATCAACTGCCAAGCTCACTGAAGCCTGCAGCCGGGGGAAACCTTGAAAATGGGGACAACCCTTTCCAGGCGAACTTGCCTGCCTCCGCCACCCCGTCCTCCTGGCAAGAGACACAGGCTGCAGAATATAGGGTCCTGTTCACGCTTAGTTGCTGAGCCGCCTCCTTAAGATCTGCAGAATTCCTCTGAAGATGTCCCAAATGCCTCTACTTCTTGATGACATGAACTATCTCTCCAAGAATTCCCTAAGGGCAAAGCACCTCTGAGCATGTGCAGAGTGATGAGGACCAACTTTTGCCTTTAAATAAATCCCATACGAAGAACTACAGGGGAGAGTTTGCTGGCACCACCAAGGGCAGTCTTTTTCACCTGCTTGCCCCACCCCATGCGAGGTTGGGCAGAGGAAGGGTGTGTGGTGGGGGTGGTCTGCCCTGGGTGTCACCACTGAGGGGTGACAAAATGCCAGGCGGCACTCACCTTGGGGCCTGCAGAGCACCCGAGCCACACGTCTTTCCTGGGAGTGACGCAGTGGCTTGGGTGCTCGCAGGCTCTGCGCTGCCCCAAATGGTCCACCCGCCACCACCTCTCCCTAAGCTGTAGGGTGGCTGAGTGTGAGAAGGCAGGCAGACTCCTCAGAGGCCCCACGGAGCATCCTGCCCCAGCTCACCCCGCCCTGCAGGTGGCTGGCCACACACCCCGGGCACTACCCCAGGTGCCCGATCGGCTTGCCTCCGCTACTATCTAGAATCATATAGCACTGGTCCTGAAAGACCTCCATAGGCTCCCTGTACATTTCTGAGCACAATTCAAAGTGTTGGTGCTGACCTTGAAAGCCCTAAATGGCCTCAAAGGCCCAGTAGACCTGAAGAAGCATCTTCACCCCCATCGTTCAGCCCGGACACTGAGGTCCAGCGCCGAGGACCTTCTGGTGGTTCCCTCCCTGTGAGAAGTGAGGTTACAGGGAACCAGGCAGAGGGCCTTCTCGGTGGTGGCACCCTCCCATCAGATGTCAAGGAAATAAACAATTCCCTGACTTTTAGAAAACATCTGAAGGCAGCCCTGTTTGGGGAAGCTTTTTAAGGTTTGAGGTTTTATCTTGTTTTATATGTGCTGGAGGCCCAGTCAGCACCAGTCAGATAGGTGGGGTATTAACAGCAGCAGCAGCAACAACAACAGTATTGCAACTGTTTTTAGATTTATGCAAATAACTCAGTTGCCATTCACAGCAGCTAGAAGAAGAAGAAGAAGAAGAAGAAGAAGAAGAAGAAGAAGAAGAAGAAGAAGAAGAAGAAGAAGAAGAAGAAGAAGAAGAAGAAGAAGAAGAAGGTCATTCCTTGCACTGCTATGTTAAGGGCCTGAGGCAGAGGTCTCCCCATTCGCCTTCCTGTTCAGTGCAGTGTCGTGGTCACAGTTTTGGACAAGGTTCTGGGAGACCAGGGTTCGAATCCCCCCCCCCCCAAGACATGAATCTCACTGGGTGTCCTTGGGTTACGGTCACTGCCTCTCCGCGTAACCTACCTCTCAGGGCTGTTATGGCACCTTGAGCTCCAGGGAGACAAGGCGGCATCAAAATGCAATCAATCAATCAATCAATTACATAAAAGATTAGCAGAAATATTATGCAATAATATTTAGGTAGGAATAAGAAGAATGTGTGTTAGAGACATTTAGTTAATTAATTATCATTTCTGATCCATATGCCAAATATGTAGCCCTCTATATACCTATTTTTATCTACTTGGGCGATTCTCTAACTAAGAAGAGAAAGCAATCGCAATTTTGAGCACGAAAGGGCAAGAAGCCATCTTGGCGCCAAAACGGTTTCATAAGTGGACACCTTGAGAGCCCTGAGCATCACGTCCTTTTTTGCTCGGTGACTTCCTTCCTCCCAAAAGCTGAAAGCCTTGACAAGCCCTGGTCTGCTTCTTCTGAGTTGGAGCCCGGGCAAATTCCAGTAGATCAGCTAATCTCGCCCTCCTGACAGCCTCCTTAATGGCTCTGGCTCCGCGGATGTTTATGGCTGTCTAAGCCAGCCGGCCATTTAATGCTGAGTTGTCCTTTGGGATGAGCCTTGGATGGGAGGGACGTTTAATATCCCCAAAGGATGCAACCTTAAGTTTAAGGGTAGGAGTTTTGTTTGGGGGGTGGAGAATCGCTTAGGAACCTACCACTGTGCTTTGGAGAGAAGCTCACCTCATCTGGTTGAATGACCATCTGTCAGGGATGACTTGCCTTGCGATATCTAGGCTAGGCTGTTGAGTAATAATAATAATAATAATAATAATAATAATAATAATTTATTATTTATACCACGCCCATCTGGCTGGGCTTCCCCAGCCACTCTGGGTGGCTTCCACAAAGACCAAAAATACACTAAGATGTCACACATTAAAAACTTCCCTGAACAGTGCTGCCTTAAGATGTCTTCTGAATGTCAGGTAGTTGTTTATCCCTTTGACATCTGATGGGAGAGCGTTCCACAGGGCAGGCGCCACCACCGAGAAGGCCCTCTGCCTGGTTCCCTATAACCTCACTTCTCACAGGGAGGGAACTGCCAGAAGGCCCTCGGCGCTGGACCTCAGCGTCCGGGCAGAACAATGGGGGTGGAGACGCTCCTTCAGTGGTCTCTCACCCAGGATTTCCTCCCCCCCCCCATAACAGCAGGAACTCCAATATTCCTCAGATGAAAATAGGGACATTTCTCACTCCCCCCAACTGACCCTCCTCAACCCCCCATTTTTTTGTGTCCCCTCCACCCCCACAGAAGCATTTCCTATCAGAAGATGAGCAAGTCCCACTGACTCTGCGCCAACAGGACTCAGCAAAAACGCCTTTCTCTTGGGTATTGTCGGCCAATTGGTGCCAAAGAAGGATAGAACATTCTTTATGTATGCTACAACAGCAGCAAGAATACTCATTGCAGAGTATTGGAAGACACAAGACCTACCCACCTTGGAAGAATGGCAGATGAAGGTGATAGACTACATGGGACTGGCAGAAATGACTGGCAGAATCCGAGACCAGGGGAGAGAGACAGCGGAAGAAGATTGGAAGAAATTTAAGGACTATCTTAAGAAACATTGCAAAATTAATGAATGATAGAACGACGTTGGTTTAGAAATTATGTGGTTTTCAGCTGTAATGGATAAGTAAAAAGAAAAGAAAGGCAAAAAATTAAATGAAAATTAAGGGAAAGGATTTGCTGAAGTAATAAATAGAAATTGGAATACAGAGAGGGGAGGTATGAGGAAGTCGGGGAAGTAGGTTATAAGAAAATAAGGGATTGAAATTATACTTGTTTTTTTCTTTTTCTGTTTGTTTGTATTATGGTTTTGTTTTGTTTATGTATAATTTTTGAAACTTTAATAAAAATCTTATAAAAGAAAAGAGTTGGAAGGGACCCCCTGGGGTCATCTAGTCCAACCCCCAGCAATGCAGGAAGCTCAGCTAAAGCATCCAAGACAGATGGGCTCCATCTTTTGCTTAGAAACCTCCAGTGAAGAAGAGTCCACAACCTCCCGAGGGAGCCCGTTCCAGTCCTGAACAGCTAATACCCTCAAAAAGTTGTCCCTGATGTCCAGTTGGAACTTGAAGCCATGGGTTCGAGTCCTGCCTTCCAGAGCAGGAGAAAACAAGCTTCTTCCTTCTCCCATGTGACAGCCCTGGAGATATTTGAAGATGGTTCTCGTATTTCCTGTTAGTCAGTCTCCTCTTTTCCAAGCTGAACATACCCAGCTCCTTCAACCGTTCCTCATCAGGCTTTGTTTCTAACAAACAATGAAGAAAAAAATCATTCTGCATTTAAAATGTTCACTTGAAACATAGTTAGTACTGAACTGTCAAGATGTGGGCAGAAAACACACACCAGACTAGCTCCTGAGGTTGTATTTCTTGTATTACTTATTCAAGTAGTGCTTATTTATATCAATTTAATTAATAATAATACTATGGAACTCCCTGCCACAGGATGGCCCCCAAGCTAAATGGCTTTAGAAGAGGATTGGGTGAATTTGTGGAGGAAGAGAGGGCAATGGATGGCTACTAGTCAACATAGCATTGCTCTGCCTTCCACTTCGGGAGGCAGCCTGGTGGGCATAAATCGGAATGGAGATGATAGATAGATAGATTAGATAGATAGATAGATAGATAGATAGATAGATAGATAGATAGATGATAGATAGATAGATAGACATACACATCGTATTTTTTGCTCTATAAGACGCACCAGACCACAAGACGCACCTAGTTTTTGGAGGAAGAAAACATGAAAAAAAATATTCTGAATCTCAGAAGCCAGAACAGCAAGAAGGAAAGCAGCAATTGCAGCGAAAGCAGCAATTCCTCTTGCTGTTCTGGCTTCTGGGATAGCTGCGCAGCCTGCATTCGCTCCACAAGATGCGCACACATTTCCCCTTACTTTTTAGGAGAGAAAAAGTGAATCTTATAGAGCAAAAAATACGGTATATATATACACAAAGGAAACAGATCTCAATAACTCTGAGATGAAGTCCTTGCGTTGACGGTCCCCACCCATGCCTTTTTGCTGATTCTGCGTCTCTGCAAACAGAGACTAAGCGACGTCTGTCTGAATAGGTCTTATCACAGCCAGCGGAAGATTAATGTACCCATTAATTATTATTAATTACACTCCTAATCTTACGGAGATTAGAGCATGTCCATAAATTAGCAGGCAGCTGAGAAACACAGAGCGGCCTTGAGGCGCTTTGTGCCAAGCAGATCTATGGGACTCCCTGATACCAAGCGGAGCTGGGTCTCCATCGATGTGGACATGTATCCAGTGGCATCACAAGGGGGTGGGGGGCGGTTCGCCCTGGGGGGGTAACAAGAAGGCACCCCGTGGGCTGGGGGTGCCGCCACCGTCCGTACGGTGCTTGAGCGGTGCTGGCGACAAGCCGCAACGTACAACGCATGCGCAGTTTCGGACACATGTGCTGTGCATAGCGACGCCATGCATGCGCAGCTGGCGGTTTGCCGCACCCTGGGTGTTGCTTAGCCCTTGTTCGCCTCTGCTTATATCGGGGTGGGGAGGGCTTGATGGTCTCAACTCCTTTCTTGGGCAAAGGGCTGACCTTTTGGCCATTTGTATCCAGGTCTTGAGGCGCAGTCCATCACCGTCTAATTTGTTTTTGCAGAATTTGTGAGAGGACCTCAGCAGCTACAGGAGAGTTGCGGTTAAGGAGATCCTGGTTGTGCTTCTTCCAGCGCAGTGCAAATAGATTCTTTATCTTTTAGACGTGTGGCACCATCTGTTGAGCTTCTGAATGCCGGTTGCTAGAAACAAGCAGGAAGGGAGAGTTGCCCTTGTGTTCGAATCCTGCTTGAGGGTTTTCCTTTGGAGCATTTGGTGGGCCACTGTGAGAACAGGACACTGGACTCGATGGGCCATTGGCCTGATCCAGCACAGGTTCTTCTGACGGTATCAACTGGTCAAAGCTACTGAGCCAGACTTTTAAGGCCTCGTCAGATCCAGCAAGACCTTTGTTATAAGAATTTAAGCTCTGATATATAACTTTTGTTGTTGCTGCTGTTTGGTCGTGTCCGCCTCTTTGTGACCCCCTGGACCAGAGCACGCCAGGCACTCCCGTCTTCCACTGCCTGTCACAGTTTGGTCAAACTCATATTTGTAGCTTCAAGAACGCTGTCCAACCATCTCGTCCTCTGTCGTCCCCTTCTCCTTGTGCCCTCCATCTTTCCCAACATCAGGGTCTTTTCCAGGGAGTCTTCTCTTCTCCTGAGGTGGGCAAAGTCTTGGAGCCTCAGCTTCAGGATCCGTCCTTCCAGTGAGCACTCAGGGCTGATTTCCTTCAGAATGGAGAGGGTGGATCTTCTTGCAGTCCATGGGACTCTCAAGAGTCTCCTCCAGCACCATAATTCAAAAGCATCCATTCTTTGGCGATCAGCCTTCTTTATGGTCCAGCTCTCACTTCCATACATCACTACTGGGAAAACCATAGCTTTAAGTGTACGGACCTTTGTTGGCAAGGTGATGCCTCTGCTTTTTAAGATGCTGTCCAGGTTTGTCATTGCTTTTCTCCCAAGAAGCAGGCATCTTTTACTGGTAATTTCATGGCTGCTGTCACCATTTGCAGTAATCATGGAGCCCAAGAAAGTAAAATCTCTCACTGCCTCCATATATAACTAGGGGACCTCATATTGCTGAGTATAACTAGAGGACCTCATTCACTAAATCAGGGGTTGGCAAGGTTTATTTTGGCTCGGCTGGATCGGTTCCACGGAGATCCCTCCATGGGCCAGATCGCTCTTGTGAGCACATACGCCCACGATTTTCTGCATCTGTGCAGACGTGATTTCCAGCGCCGCGGAAGCGAGTCCCTGCTCTGTGCTGTGCCAGTTTAGTGCAGCGCAAAAGCAGACAGCTCGGGGGCCGCTCAAACGACCCCCGGGGGCTGCTTCCAGCCCATGGGCCTTAGGTTGCTGCCCCCTGCACTAGATGCACAAAAAATGACTAGCTATATCAGATTTTCCTTTTTTTTAAAAAAGGGGGGGCTGGGAGTCCACAGTGATGGGGTGGGGGCACAATAAACGGTTCCCACTCTGCTCTGGAACCAGCAGCTGAAACGTCCTATGACATTTCAAAGTAAGGCTGGCTGTGAATCATTTTGACAGATCTCAAATTATATTGATTTCTTTTTCTTTTTTTTAAAAAAAGAACCCTTTGATCCCCAAGAAAGCAGATAAGGGAAGCTTAGAAAGGGGAGTGTAGATGTTCTACATACACAGGAAGTTCTGCAATGGGGGGATAAGGTGGAAGCCGCAGATAAGATGCCGCCCCTGGCAGAGCCGCTATCTGTGATTAAATCTGCCAGCCCTGGAATTGCTTCAAAAAAGAGGGAATTGCGGCTTGAAGACAGAGCCTGATCCTGCTACCAGTGACGTTCCTACAAAGTGCCGCTGTTCCTAATAGGACTTAATTCCACGAGGCCAGTGGAGGAGTCCCTTTCTTTGCCAAGCTGCAACACAGGACAGGGCGGGGGGGGGGGGGCTGCAGGGCTCTTCTCCTTCACCATCTGGCGTGATGGACAGAGGTTGGGGTCCTTTTTCCAGGCTGGCCAAAGCTTAGAGCAAAGGAGAAGTGTGTTTATTTATTTAAAAAAGTATTTGTATACTGCTGTGCCATACAAAACATTCCAAAGCAGTTGGTGATGTTTTATAGCGTTTTTAATATTCTGTTGGGTGCTGCCCAGAGTGGCTGGGGAAACCCAGCCAGATGGGTACTGCATTAATAATAAATAATAATAATAATAATAATAATAGGAGCTCCTGTTACCAGCTTCATCCATAAATAGCAACACCTTAGGGGTCCCGGGCCCTAAGGAAGTCAGATTAGCCTCAACAAGAGCCAGGGCCTTTTCAGTGATGGCTCCGGCCTGGTGGAACGCTTTGCCTCGTTGATCCCTGCGGGATCCGATTTCTTTCCACAGGGCCTGTAAGACAGAGTTGTTCTGCCTGGCCTTTGGCTTGGAGTCAATTCCCTCCCCCTCTTTCTTTTTTTCTTTCTCCTCCTGTGAAGAGGCTGCATCTTAATGTTTTAATGTTGTATTTTAATCATTTTTTAAAGTTGTATTTCAATAATCAACTTGTTTTATTATTGGTTGTTAGCCGCCCTGAGCCCGGCCTTGGCTGGGGAGGGTGGGGTACAAATAAAATTTATTATTATTTTATTATTTGCCAACTACAGGCATTCCTGGAGAGGGGCAGCCTGCCCATTGTAGTCCTTGTGTTGGCACCCTCGAGGCTGGACAACTGCAATGCACGCCCTGTGGGGCTGCCCTTGGACTGGGTCCAGAAGCTGCTGCTGAAAACCTTCCTCTTCCATCCAGCCCTGGCTGACAATTAAGAACACATTTTTCCGTGAAATCGGTAAAGAACTCCTGGGAAATGATGTATAATGAGATGAAAAAGATGTTGAAATATACATTTTTTAAAAAAACCAGAAGCATTTTTACTTGGTATTATAGGTCAGGACATTAATAGGCAAGATGTTAAATTGTTTTTATATGCAACAACTGCGGCAAGAGTATTGTTAGCCCAGAAATGGAAGCAAGAATAAATTCCGATGAAAGAAGAATGGCAGATGAAATTAATGGACTATGCAGAATTGGACAAAATGTCAGGAAGGATTCGAAACCTGCGGGACCAGAGATTTACAGAAGATTGGAAGAAGTATATGAATTATTTGAAGAGCAACTGTAATCAACAAATTACGCTAGTAGGACTACAAGAGGTTTTGTAAGGGGAAATATACGAAGTGTTACAAAGTAGAAAAAGATGGAGATATTGGTTATGAGTTTGAAATGTAATAGGGAAAATAAGAAATGCATACTGAGAGATTAGATTGGAAAATTTTCAGACAGGATTGATGGAAGTCAAAAATTTTGAATAAAATGTAAAAGTATGTTTAATTACTGTTAAAAAAAACTAATAAAAAATTATGTTAAAAAATAAAGAACACATCTTTCCACAACAGTTAACTGGTTTATGAAGAAAGCGCAAGGGATAAAGGGGACAGACGCTGACCAAAGGATTTCAGCGGCTGGACTTGGAGTAGTTTTCAGATAGATTCATTTGTGCTGAATCCATCCACATTTTGCATTCCTGTCTGAATCCTCCGGCTCTTTGGAGCTCTCTGATGGTCGCGTCATATCTCTGCTTTGGAGACGGTGGCAGGTGGCTGTTGCTGACTCGGGACCTTGTCTCCCGCCTCTGATTTAAGCTGTTGGGCTAACACTTGGTCTTTTCCTAAGAATTCAGTGGAAATTTAGCCTGGTGTTTGTTAGGTTCTAGGAACTGCAGGAATTTAGAGGTGAAGGTGCAGCAGATTATGAGAGACAGGTCCAAGTGTAGGGGAGACCTCACAGGAAGGAGAAAAATGACTGATGGTTTGTTTGGAAGAGGCAACTGAAGTGTGACTTTACTAAAAATGTTTCATTAAACCACCAGCAGCAACCCCCCCAAACCCCCCCAACTTGCTAGGTGCCACCCAAAGCACTACTTTTGAATCATAATTGCAGAACACATTCAGCCCAGAGTGGAGATGAGCAAGGCTTCTCATCTGGTTTTTTTCCAAATGAGGGTCTTATTTGACAGAGTCTTTGCTCAGTTTGGGAATGCTGTTGTTGAGTCGTTTAATCGTGTCTGACTCTTCATGACCCCCTGGACCAGAGCATGCCAGGCACTTCTGTCCTCCACTGCCTCCCACAGTTTGGTCAAACTCATGCTGGTAGCTTCGAGAACACTGTCCCACCATCTCGTCCTCTGTCGTCCCCTTCTCCTTGTGCCCTCCATCTTTCCCAACATCAGGGTCTTTTCCAGGGAGGCTTCTCTTCTCATGAGGTGGTCAAAGTCTTGGAGCCTCAGCTTCAGGATCTGTCCTTCCAGTGAGCACTCAGGGCTGATTCCTCACTGTTTGGGTATAAAGGTAAAGGTAAAGGGACCGCTGAGCATTAGGTCCAGTTGTGACCGACTCTGGGGTTGCAGTGCTCATCTCACTTTACTGGCCAAGGGAGCCGGCGTACAGCTTCCGGGTCATGTGGCCAACATGACTAAGCCACTTCTGGCGAACCAGAGGAGCGCACAGAAACGCCGTTTACCTTCCCGCTGGAGTGGTACCTATTTATCTACTTGCACTTCGACATGCCTTCGAACCTCCCCCCCAAAAAATGTGATTCAGAACAGAATACGTCTGGAAATGAATTTTGGCATGTTGATGTCAGACCACTTACCATTTCCCAAGCTCCTTATGCACACTCTTGACTTGTGTTTCATTAGTGCCGTCAGGGTAATCTCTTTGAAATTGCTGCCGGAAAGACTTCCTTCGTGGCAGCTGAGGGCTGCAATTTGTATGCATTGTCCATGCATACAAAGGAGGTCTCTGGAAGAGATCCTGGCACTGCTGCCAGCTGTCTCCATCCTGGACAGTCCGAGTTAGAGACAAAAAGTCTTGGTGCTTGGTAAATAACCCAACGCAAAAGCAAAAAATTGCCCGCAGAACCCAGACACAGGGATGAAAATGTGCCAACCTGCCCAGAGTGTTAGAAATCCCATCTGACAGCTGATCTTTATTTATTTCACCAAATGTGCTTAACAAAGTTCATACTGTAGGAAACCTGTACGTGGTTTGTGAGAAATATCAAAGTGATCAATAAAAAGAGTTAAAAGCATTGGGGTGTGAATTACATCTGCGACAGAACCATCATTTTCAATACAAACTTCATCACAAGCCTGGAAAATCTGGAACTGGACATGATAATCAGATGTTATTTTATTAACCCGCATGCAGCTGTACTTATTCTATGTGCCTATTTTATAGTCTTGTTTTTCGTCTTTTTAAGCTTTCGTATGTTGTTATAGCTGCTCTCTCTGTTTCATATACATCAGAAAATGAAATAAAAACAATTACAAAAGAAAGTGAAACAATATATTAAATTTAACAGCGAGAAAAAGCTTAAAACATCTCCAGGGGAGGGTGGTTTTGTTTGTTTTGCTCTTCTTGGATGGATTTCAACATGCGAAAACAATAAAAATAGGAATTTTAAAGAAGATAAAAACACATTGACCCTTTTGTCCCATGTTGAAAGCTAGACTTCAGGCTCAGGTCTGCTTGCATGATGCTTTCTAAGCACCGACTGCTGCCACGTTTCAGGTAAAGAGTTAAACTTGGGTGGTTTGGGGGTGTCAATGGGTGGCTTTGTGCTTCCTATCTCCATAGTTTTAGGATTCAAGACCCCACTCTTTTCTGGTGGGGCTCAATCACATCCCTGCAAACCCAGGCTGCACAATCAAAGCTGGTTCAGAGCTCTTGTGAATCCAGGTCACTTTTTGGGATAAGGAAAATGTCCAGGAGAGTGCTTGATACAAGGCCATCTCACCTCCCCACAAAAACATTAAGATGCATGCCCAGTGTTATCTAAATCCCTCTGCAAACAAATCAGATTGAGCATGCATTGAATGGGAAGGAAGGAAGGAAGGAAGGAAGGAAGGAAGGAAGGAAGGAAGGAAGGAAGGAAGGAAGGAAGGAAGGTCTGTTCCTATCTGACTTTTATGTTGGATATTAAAGGAACAGATAAAATCAAGTCGAAAGGTCCAGTGTATCTGAAGAAGTGTGCATGCACACGAAAGCTCATACCAAGAACTAACTTAGTTGGTCTTTAAGGTGCTACTGGAAGGAATTTTTTTTGTTTTGACTATGGCAGACCAATACGGCTACCTATCTGTAACAGTAGCATTAAGTTTGTTCTGGGACGCAGGTGGAACTGTGGTCTAAACCACAGAGCCTAGGGCTTCCCGATCAGAAGGTCAGCGGTTCGAATCCCTGCGACGGGGTGAGCTCCCGTTGCTCGGTCTCTGCTCCTGCCAACCTAGCAGTTCGAAAGCACACCAAAGTGCAAGTAGGTAAATAGGTACCGCTCCAATGGGAAGGTAAATGGCGTTTCCGTGCACTGCTCTGGTTTGCCAGAAGCAGCTTAGTCCTGCTGGCCACATGACCCGGAAGCTGTACGCCGGCTCCCTTGGCCAGTAAAGCAAGATGAGTGCCGCAACCCCAGAGTCGGTCATGACTGGACCTAATGGTCAGGGGTCCCTTTTACCTTTACCTTTAAGTTTTTCTGGGTATAAGCTTTCGTGCACATGAAAGCTTATACCCAGAACAAACTTAGTTGGTCTCTAAGGTGCTACTGGACAATTTTTTAATTTAATTCGACTGCGTCAGACCAACACTGCTACCTACCTGAATCTAGATAAAATCCACTGATATTTGCCAAGAGAGGTGGTGGCAATTCTCAGCCTAGCCACGAGGTGGCAGGTAAAGCTCTCTCCCAGCTCCCCAATGCAAAGCCAGCAAAATCAAAGCAGAATCCTCACTTGTTCTCAAATCTTGAACTTTTCCTTTGGATATTATCACCTCCTTGAGATCAAAATTGCAATAACTGTAGGATAGCCCCCCCCCCAGTTTTTGGGAACTTTGAACTTAATGAGTTGATGATTGTGTAAGGGGCAGAGCAGCAACTAATATCAAATCGCCTCTGCCCAACTCCCCCCCTCCAATTAATTAAAATTGATTGCATATATAGCCCACCTTTTTATCCAAGGAGATCAAGGTGGCTCACATGGTTCTTCCCGTCCTCATTTAATCTCCACAACAACCCTGTGAGGTAGTTTAGGCTGAGGTGCGGCAATTGGCCCGAAGTCACCCAGGTCCTAGTCCATCACTCCAAACGTTAGAGGAAATTATGGGATAATGGAGGAAACAAGGAATAAAAGTACTTTTTCAGGTTAGGTTCTCTTCCATTGTTGCTGTTGTTTAAATAGAGCATTAAAACTTTAAACTTTGGAAGCATTATGTAACAATGCTTTATTTAAAGTCCCTGCCAGAGGCAGTAAATTCCAGCAGTGGGAGAACTGAAAGCCATCCTCATTTGTGGCCTTCTGCAGCAGAGAGTTCCACTGTTTAATTACCGTATTTTTCGCTCTAGAGGATGCACCGGACCACAGGAGGGGGGAGAACAGGAAAGAACAATTCTCTCCCTCTCTGCTCAGTGCCCCTTCAGCAAAGCGGCAGGAGAAACAGAGCCCCTTCCATTTCTCCTCCCACTTCACTGAAGGGGCGCGGCGCAGAAAGGGAAAACTGTGCAGCGCCTCTCCAGCGAAGCGAAGCCTGGAGAGCAAGAGGGATCGGTGTGCACTGACCCCTCTCGCTCTCCAGGCTTCAGCGAAAGCAACGCAAAAGCTCCGGAGTGCGGAGGGAGAGCTCCCTCTGCGCTTCGGAGGCTTCCCGTTGCTATCGCTGAAGCCAAGGAGCCTGCATTCGCTCCATAAGACGCACACACATTCCCCCTTAATTTTTGAAGGGGAAAAAGTGTGTCTTATAGAGCGAAAAATATGGTATAGGCTGCATGAAGAAGCCCATTATATCTCTGCTTGAATCTTCCAACATTCAGCTGCATGTCCATTGGTATGCTGAGGACGCCCAGCTCTGTTTCTCCTTGTCATCGGAGTCAGGAGAAGCCATGCAGGAGTTCTGGCCATGCTGCTGTCTGGCCAAGGTAACAGCCTGGAGGAGCGCCAAGGAGCTGGGGCTGAATCCTAGCAGGACAGAATCTCTGTGCCTTGGCAGCTGCCAGCTCTAGGAGTTCAGGTTTGTGCCCAGGACGTCTCCCTTTTTATCCAGCAAACTCCCACCGCCAATTTCCAAAGCCGTATTCACTTGACCTTAGCCACAACATAGTCATACCTCTTGCTACATTTGCTTCATGTTAAATCTTTTCAGGTTGTGTCCCACGGGGACCCGGAAGTACCGGAAAGGGTTACTTCTGGGTTTCGCTGCTTGCGTAGAAGCTCAAAATGATTTCATGCTCAGAAGCAGCGAATCGCAACCCGCGCACGTGCAGATGCGCAGACGCAGATTGCGTTCTGCTCATGTTGCGAACAGGGCTCTGGAAGGGATCCCGTTCGCAACCAGAAGTAACACGGTATATGATATTCCTTGACCCTCTTTCTTACTGGGCAAGGTAAAAGGTAAAAAGGTAAAGGACACCTGGATGGTTAAGTCCAGTCAAAGGCAACTATGGGGTTGTGGCGCTCATCTTGCTTTCAGGCAGAGGCAGCCGGCGTTTGTCCACAGACAGCTTTCCGGGTCATGTGGCCAGCAGGACTGAACTGCTTCTGGCACAACGGGACACTGTGACAGAAGCCAGAGCACACAGAAATGCCATTTTACCTACCTTCCACAGCAGTACCTATTCATCTACTTGCACTGGCGTGCTTTCGATTTGCTAGGTTGGCAGGAGCTGGGACAGAGCAACAGGAGCTCACCCTGTTGTGGAGATTTGAACCGCCAACCTTCTGATCAGCAAGCCCAAGAGGCTCAGTGGTTTAGAAGAGGAGGAGTTTGGATTTGATATCCCACTTTATCACTACCATCAATAGTCTCAAAGCGACTAACATGACATCCCAGCTAATTATATCCTTCCAAGGGTGGGTGCCACCACCGAGAAGGGCCTCTGCCTGGTTCCCTATAACTTCAATTCTTGCAGCGAGGGAACCGCCAGAAGGCCCTTGGCGCTGGACCTCAGTGTATGGGCAGAACAATGAGGGTAGAGACTTTCCTCTTCTCCCAGGCCTCCCAATCTTTAATAATAATAATAATATTTATACCCCAGCCATCTGGCTGGGTTACCCCGGCTACTCTGGGTGGCTCCCAACAGAATAATAATAATAAAGCGATAAAACATTAAAAACTTCCCTAAACAATGGTTTGTGTGCGCGTGTTACTGTTTTGTTTGTAATTATGTCATCTGCCTTTGTGTTTTTGCGCTCTGGGTAACCCTGTGATCTCCAGATGAAGGGCAGTGTATAAATTTGATTAACAACAACAACGGCTCCTGATTATTGCCCACCCCACAGCACCTTCTGCCTGAGGTGCCTGCCTCCTTCCGCCTAGTGGTAGGGCCAGAGCTGAATCCACACCCCACCCCCAAAAACGCAGCTTGAAACCCCGACTCTGCTGTTGTCCCCTCTTCCCTCCTCCCTAATGCATGCGGCAGGGCAAGGCTCCCTCTTCTTCCCTCTTCTTCTTCGCCCTCCTTTCTCCCAGCCGGGCGCCGAGCCTCTTAATAACGCAACCTGGGCTGAGCGCAGATCCCTGGCGCGCTCCCCCCGCCGGATAATGAGATGGGGACGCTTCTCAATAGGAAGTCCCGCAGAGGGAAAACACTGTTCTTAAAGGAGGCATTACTGCCGCTTAGAGAAGCGTGCAGCAGAGTGACAACAAGCATATATTGCTCTATCGTTTGTGTGTGTGTGTGAAGCCCCCACAGGCACTGAGTGGCACCTTCCCAGGAAGGGATGCGGGGATAGCGAGCTGGAAGCAAGCAGGAAGGGAAAGGGAGGCTTAGATTCACAAGGAAAGCCTGCTGGATGGGGCCAAAGGAGTCTAGTCCCCCATCCTGTTCTCACAGAGGTCAGCCACAGGCCCCAAAGGCAAACCCACAAGCAAGACCCAAGCGTCCCCCTCCCCTCCCCTCCCCTGGTTTCCAGCAACTGGGGTTCTGAAGCATCGCTGCTTCCAATTGTGAAGGGCAGAGCAGAGCCCTCCTGGCTAGGAGACACGGATAGCCCTCCATGAATCTGTCTAATTCTCTTTTATAGCCATCTAAAAGAGCCATCCTGTATACCTGAAGGAGCGTCTCCACCCCCACCATTCAGCCTGGACACTGAGATCCAGCGCCGAGGGCCTTCTGGCGATTCCCTCCCTGTGAGAAGTGAAGTTACAGGGAACCAGGCAGAGGGCCTTCTCGGTGTTGGCGCCCATCCTGTGGAACACCCTCCCATCAGATGTCAAGGCAATAAACAGCTATGTTATCTTTAAAAGACATCTGAAGGCAGTTTAGGGAAGTTTTTAATGTTTAATTCTATTCAGTTGGGAGCCACCCAAAGTGGCTGGAAAACCCAGCCAGATGGGCGAGGTATAAATAATAAATTTATTATTATTATTATTATTATTATTATTATTATTATTATTATTATTATTATCATCCTCATCATCATCTCAGTGGTGGTGCCCCCCTGTGGAATGCCCTCCCTTCAGTTGTCAAGGAAAGAAACAACTATCTGACTTTTAGAAGACATCTGAAGGCAGCCCTGTTTGGGGAAGCTTTTAATGACTGATGTTTTAATGTATTTTTAATCTTTTGTTGGAAGCCTCCCAGAGTGGCTGAGGTATAAATAAACAAATAAATTATTATTTTCTCTCTGCCAGGCATCATTTTATAAACCTTTATCATTTCACCTCTTCCTGGCGTAAGGAATGCAGGGAGCAGTTGGGCGAAAGGTTGTGACAAATACTATGCAACCCTGGAGCCCTCCAAGTTGGCAAAGGCTGCTTTAGTCCAGGGGTCGGCAACCTAAGGCCCATGGGCCACAAGTGGCCCATGGGGGGGTCATTTAACCAGCCCGCAAGCCACCCCCAAACTGAGCTGCCTGCTTGGCGAGCCCCTGAGCGCTGCGCTAAACCAGCGCAGCGCGGGGACTCACTTTTGCGGTGCCAGAAATCACGTCTGCACAGAAGCTGGAAGCTGGAAACTGTGGCAAGGTAAACCTTGCCAACCCTTGCTTTAGCGCTTAGGGCATTGCAAGGAGTGATGCTCTCACACACTTCCCCTTCTTTGCCCTGGGAAGGGAACTCATAGAATCATAGAACTGTAGAATTGGTAAAGGTAAAGGGACCCCTGACCATTAGCGCCAGTCATGGCAGACTCTGGGGTTGTGGCGCTCATCTCGCCTTATTGGCCAAGGGAGCTGGTGTACAGCTTCCGGGTCATGTGGCCAGCAGGACTAAGCCGCTTCTGGTGAACCAGAGCAGCGCACGGAAACGCCGTTTACCTTCCCGCTGGAGCGGTACCTATTGATCTACTTGCACTTTGACTTGCTTTGGAACTGCTAGGTGGGCAGGAGCAGGGACTGAGCAACGGGAGCTCACTCCGTCGCGGGGATTTGAACCGCCGACCTTCTGATCGGCAAGTCCTAGGCTCTGTGGTTTAACCCACAGCGCCACCCGGGTCCCCAAATGTTATCAAGTCCAACCCCCTGCAATGCAGGAATCTTAGCTAACTCCATTGCAGGCCTACGTTAGCGACTGTTTCCCCACTGGCGAGTTTATTTTCCCCACTGCAAAAAAAAATATGCCAGAGAGCTGCTGAAATTTTGAGGTCTTCTTGACTATTGGTTTAGATTTTCAATGCTTTCCTCTCTTCCAGAGGCACCTGGTGTATCGCACCAAAGTGAGGCGGGGGGGGGGTTGATGCTCCTGCCCCCTCCCTTCACAGCGATGTTTCCAGGTGCTTCCTCACCCATGAGCTGCATCCCATTAATGCAGGCTCATTTTGGAACACACCTCGAGTTGCATAAGACATCCCCCGTGGAGAATGAGGGACTGATCTGTGGCGCTACAGCTGCCTCTTAGAAAAACTGCAGCACAGAAATGCCCTCCTCCGGGGCTGGAAGTGCAGTTGCCACTTTTCCATTCTCTCCCCTGGCCCTGCTCCTCTGCCTTTAATTTAAAAAACCCTGAAACTCAGGAATCAAGCCAGTGAAACTTTTTTCCCATTCCTGTGTTGCGGGATGATTTTCAGGCTGATTTCCTGTGGCCTTGGGCTACTTTGAAAGCTGTAGAGACACGGCAGGGTGGTATATTAAAAAAAGAAAAACCCAAGCTACCAACTTTAGACAGAGGAAGATGAATACCTAGCAGCTAGCACTAAATTACCATATATTGATTCAACTCTGAGGGTCATGCCTAGTGTTTGTGGGGTGTGCTACATAAGTAGCAGTCAAGTACAACATTCCTTGTTTTCCTAGAGTGGATGTGCAGGGGAATGTTTGGTCCAGCCAGTCAAAAACTTCCTGTTTCCTCCTGGGTGGGAAATAATTTGTTTAGCATGTGACTAGAGGTGTGCATGACCTTATCTGCCCAGGTAAGAAAAGGGACACGGCAGTAGTACTCTCTCTCTTTTTGACTTCCTCCATTGGAGCAGCTTTTAGCTAGAGATGCTCTGTTGGCTTCCAGCCAACAATGGACACTGGGATTATCCCCATATGGGATAGATCCACATTTATACACTTTGTAACAGATGCCTTCTGGGATCCAGCTGTGAACAAAATGTGAGTAAACTACTTTTATATACTTTAAACAAGATTGTGGTGTGTTTATTCTTTTAAGAGGGATATAAGGGAACTTACCAGGAACCTGATAGTGAGAGGCTCACACAAGCCTGCAACCAGCTACTCGCTGTGCGTTTAAGAAGGTGAATGTGAAACTCTACTAAGTAAAGGAACTAACTAGCGCAAGTTAGGAAGGATATTAATAAACAATATATCCTCTCCTGCCTCCCCGAACATTCCCACAGTGTTGCCGTTCTGTTTGTGCAACAGACCTCTGCTTGCACACTGGAAAATCTGCTTGCACACTGGAAAATCCCCACTCCCTGCAACATAATGCTGCAGCGCAGTCGCTGACAGGAGGGAGGCCTTGACCACATAGAATGCCTGTGCCCAGAGATCGGGTTGCCCATTTGCTGCCTGGCCAAGTTCAAGGTGCTTAAGCCCTTAAGAATTTGGGACCAGTTTATCTACGAGATCGCCTTACCCCACAGGCGCCCACTCAGCCACTTTGATTGGCAAAATTAGCATTATTCCAGGTGCCACGTAAGGCCCGCTCCACATTTGTAAGAACTTGATTGTTCAGTGTGGCAGCACCTACCCTGTGGAACTCCCTGCCTGTTGACTCCAAGCAGGTGCCTTCCCTGCAAAAAAACTTTGCTTAGATAAATCTGTCCAGATGATTAGATATCTTAGCAGGTTCATTGCTGTGGATTTTAAACTGTTCTAGATTTGTCTTAATAATTTTATAGTTTTATCTCTTTGAAAACTGCTTTGAGGTTGTTATTTTTCTATAATCAAGTGGTGCATAAGTTTTCAAAATAAAATTTCATGGTGGGACAAGGGTTATTGGCCATTGCTTTGTTTTGCTGTTTTCTTATTTTCACAATGTGTTTTCATCTTGTATTTTTATGCAGTGAATTGCCCTGAGATCAACAAATGAAGGGCGGTATGCAAATTTAATACATATAATAAATTAACAAACAAACAAACAATTGAATAAATTGCTCCCAGGGGGTTTGGGAAGCAGATTAGGTAGGTGGGTGGGTGGAGGGAGTGAAGAAAGGAAAAGTCTGCTTTTTTTGTTTGCTTGTTTGTTTGTACAGACAGACAGACAGACAGACAGACAGACAGACAGGCCACAGGGACTCACACAGCTTTAGATACAACCCCACAGCTCAATTTCAAGCCTGGACTGAGAAAAAAGCATGTACCATCATCAGATGATGATGATTACTATTACTATTACTATTTTATTTGTATCCCGCCCACCTGACTGGGTTGCCCCAGCCACTCTGGGCAGCTTCCAGCATGTATAAAAACATCAAACCTTGAAAAGCTTCCCTAGACACGGCTGCCTTAAGATGTCTCCTAAATGTTATAGAATTACACTTTGCAGCTTCAGACTGTGGAGGCAGAGCATAGTGCTGTGGCCAGCAGCTTGGTCCATCTGAGTCCGGCCTCCTCCCCTCACTTGCTTGCCAATAAAACAGAAGATGGTTGCTCTGTTTGCAGAGAGATCTCCAGGCCCAAAAGGCAACAAGTCTCGTTCAATGCCCTGCATCAAGTTGCTGGGGGCATCTGTAGTGAGCGGGACTATCCACCCCCCTGACTATTCCTCCTAGACACCAGCAGGACTTGGCCAGGAAGGGGGAGAGATCGCTAGTTGCTGCAAATCACAAGCCAAACAGTAAAGCTGCCACCACCTCCTTTCCTGGACCACCCTCAAATGGGGCACAAGGAGGAGAACCCCCCTTCAATATTTACAGGGTTTGCCCAGCCCTGAGTCACTTTACCGTGATGCAGACAGAAATTCAACCGGTACGGTAAGGCACCAGTTTAGCTTCCCCAAGCAAAGGCACAGAGTACAAAAGACAAAAAGCCCTTTTCCAAATTTATTAAACAAGCCACTCAAAAAGTTGCATGTTTCTTTAAAGGTTACAATCAAAAAATAAAAACATTGTAAAATATAACTAGCTAAAACCATACCCACACAGCAACAATAGTTCAATACACAGCGAGTAGTCAAGAGTCCTTTCACTGGTCAAACGCCCCCAGGCAAAGTACCAGGGCAAGATGTTCTGCCCTTTGCATCTGAATTCCCAAATCCTTTATCCTTGAAAACCCACATGGAGGACGGGTTAGGGACCAATTGTTTCTTTAGGTTAATTACCAGTTTACCAATGGCTGTAGGATGAGACTATATCTCCTGATTGTCAGCACAGCTGAACTTTGTTTAGACTCAGAGACCTTAAGATCAAAAGGCTCTTCCTTAGTTCCCAGGCCTTTCTTACACTTAGGTAAAGGTAAAGCGACCACTAGCCATTAGGTCCAGTCGTGGCCTATTGGCTGAGGGAGCCGGCGTACAGCTTCCAGGTCATGTGGCCAGCAGGACTAAGCCGCTTTTGGAGAACCAGAGCAGCGCACGGAAATGCTGTTTACCTTCCCACCGGAGCGGTACCTATTTATCTACTTGCACTTTGACATGCTTTCGAACTGCTAGGTTGGCAGGAGCAGGGACTGAGCAACGGGAGCTCACCCCTCATGGGGATTCGAACCACGACCTTCTGATCAGCAAGTTCTAGGCTCTGTGGTTTAACCCACAGCTCTTACACTTACCAGGCTCCTAAATTGTAAATTACTTGATAGCCTCCTGTGCCTTTTTACAACCCAATCCACACTCAGGCCCCCAGCTGTGCCAGGGTCTGCAAATCAGATAACATCTCATCCTGCCTAGAGTCAAGATGTAACTGACTCCCACTTCTAGAGACAGGGAGTTTTACATTTACCAAACACTCATTCCCCAGGGACGCGGGTGGCGCTGTGGGTAAAAGCCTCAGCACCTAGGGCTTGCCGATCGAAAGGTCGGTGGTTCGAATCCCCGCGGCGGGGTGCGCTCCCGTTGCTCGGTCCCAGCGCCTGCCAACCTAGCAGTTCGAAAGCACCCTCGGGTGCAAGTAGATAAATAGGGACCGCTCTAGCGGGAAGGTAAACGGCGTTTCCGTGTGCAGCTCTGGCTCACCAGAGCAGCGATGTCACACTGGCCACGTGACCCGGAAGTGTCTTCGGACAGCGCTGGCCCCTGGCCTCTTGAGTGAGATGGGCGCACAACCCCAGAGTCTGGCAAGACTGGCCCGTACGGGCAGGGGTACCTTTACCTTTACCTTTACCATTCCCCAGAAGGCCACAATTTTATCTCTCCCACAATACCTCACTCCTGCGTGAACCAACGTTTGGCACACCCAGATTTCCCAACTTCACTACGGCATCCTTGCTCTTTGCTCGGATCCAGAGCCCTCTGTCCTCCTACTTTTGCACGGCGACAGTGAAGAATTAGTCAGCAAATTATTTCAAACTGCAAGTCTGAGAGGCTTGGGGACAGACATTCATTTTGCCAATTAAATAATTTCCTATGAATTATTCAAGGAACCATATGGGCAATAAAGAGGCAGGGACAGAACTCTCTGAACCTTGTGGGGTCTGAGTGGATTAGCTAAATTTGGAGACAACGCAGGACTCCCTTCTCTCCTCCTCCTCATTTTAAGATATCTGACATTAAGGCAGATGACTGCAAGGAAGGAGCCTGCTAGGGCTAGGCAAACCAGGGCTCCCAGGGTCATTCGATTGCAATGAAGCTGTGGGTTATGGAAGCAACACATTAAGAACATAAGGAGATTCACACCAGAGCAGACATTTTTATCCAGGTAGCGTTGAACTCACCTTCCAGCGTCATAACTTTTATATGCCTGTTGTCTTTGTCCATGGAGTTTTCTTGGCTGGGATACTGGAGTGGCTTGCCGGTTCCTCCTCCAGGTGGATCACGTTTGGTCAAAACTCTCCACCATGACCTGTTCATCTTGGGTGGCCCTGCACGGCATAGTTCATACTTCTCTGAGTTCTTCAAGCCCCTTCGCCACGGCAAGGCAGTGATCCATGAAGGGGAAAAACCTGCCATCCGGAAGTTCAGTGTCAGGATCTCCCGGGAGTAGAACCAGTAACCATCTGGATTCATAGACTAGTACCTAACATGGTGAGCTACCGGGGCTACATAAAGAAGGCTGATCGCCGAAGAATTGATGCTTTTGAATTATGGTGCTGGAGGAGACTCTTGAGAGTCCCATGGACTGCAAGAAGATCCAGCCTATCCATTCTGAAGGAAATCAGTCCTGAGTGCTCACTGGAAGGACAGATCCTGAAGCTGAGGCTCCAATACTTTGGCCACCTCATGAGAAGAGAAGACTCCCTGGAAAAGACCCTGATGTTGGGAAAGATGGAGGGCACAAGGAGAAGGGGACGACAGAGGACGAGATGGTGGGACAGTGTTCTCGAAGCTACCAGCATGAGTTTGACTAAACTGTGGGAGGCAGTGGAAGACAGGAGGGCCTGGCGTGCTCTGGTCCAGGGAGTCACGAAGAGGCGGAAACGACCAAACGACTCAACAACAACAGCATTGAACTACCACTCCCATCATCCCTGACAAGGGCTTATGGGAGTTGTAGTCCAAAGGCACCTGGTGTGAGCTGGGCTGGGCTACCAAGCTGCAGTCAGAACGATTTCTTCAACCGCATGTGGTTGCTTTTGTTTTCCTGTCGCTAAAGACAAATGCCAAAAGATGCCCACATGAAGCTGCATAATTAGAAAGTTGTGTTTCTTTCCTGGTGGCTTGTTTGGAGCTCCACCATTCTAACTGAAGTGGGTCTCAAAGTACCTTGAAGTGAGCCCTGCACCATTAGGATAATTCCAGCAGGAACAGGCCATTGGTGAAGGATAATGTTCTCTGGCTGACAGATAAATAGGGAGGCATATATATTTTTAAAAAGCACAGCGGAGGCAATGTGAGGAGGCAGTAACAGGAGAGGCAGTCGGAAAACCAGGAGATAACATGTTGTTCTCTGAAATCCAAATGACAAGGAAGGTCAGGGCCTTCCCCACCGCCCCCGAAACCTGCTCAGAAGTAGCTCCTCCCTGCACCATTCAGTTACTACCCAGAATCCATATGCAAATTCCATGCAGATTTGTGTCCTCCTTGGGGAGGGAGAATGCTTCAGAAATGCCCACCCTCCCGGCACTAGGCAGACGAATCTGCGCCTGGTATGCTGATATTTGCATCGGCAGAGCGCACGTCCCCGGTGTTGGCCGGCTCTGAAGACAGGGATGGGTTGGGGGGGGGGGAATAAATAAATCTCTGGAAGGGACATGAAAGCACAGTTCCATCCATTTGTGCTGGGGAATCCTTGTCAGGGCGCTGCGCAGCCTGGCAGGGACGGGTGCGGGGGTGGGTGCTCGCGAGTCCTCTCGCCACCAGGCCTCCCCCCCCCGCACCCCTTTGGGATGCTAATCCTTGCTGCAGAAACTGAGGCTCCCCTTACAGGCCTCTGATATCTGAGCAAAAGGGAAAGCGACTTCAAAGGGCCTGGCAGGTGCTCTGGGAAAATCCGTGCGCCCCTCCTGGGGGAGCCGATGGCTGTGGCTCATCCCTTTAATCCCACAGATGCTGGCAGCAGCGAAGTTAACATTTGGGGGGGGGGCGGTTTGGTGTTGGGAGACGGCAGCCGGGGGGGGGGGGACAGCATATTGTCTTTTGAAGAACGTCTTTGGCGATCAAAAGCCGTTTCCCACACCGCTAGTACAGCTTTTGATGTGCGTCTTACTTTGCAACCCACGGGCTTAAAGGGAAGAAAAGATTTATCTTTCTTTCAGCAACAGGGAGAAATAAGAGGCATCCACTCCGTTATCCCAGTGGCCGCGGTCAGGCCTGCGGGCTACGCTGCGCTTGAAGCCCCCGCCGATGCCGCCAGGATCCCTGTGGAATCCCCAGACTGCGCATGGAGAAGGCGCATTCTGCAGCCCAAACGGAAAAGGGATCCCCCAGCAGCAACACATCTGTTAGGAGTGGACACACCAAGCGGGGGGGGGGGGACGGGTGCAGCTGTTAGGGGGTCAGATTTGGACCTCGGAGACCAGGGTTCAAATCCAGAACTGCCATGAAGCTCACGTGGTTGCCATACGTCCGGATTTTCCCAGACATGTCGGGGACTCCAAAGGGGGAAATAGGAGCCGGGGGAATTTTGGGGAATCAGCAAAATGTCTGGGCTTTTGCAAGCAGTACCCGGAAGGACAGATCCTGAAGCTGAGGCTTTGTCCCCCTCATGAGAAGAGAAGACTCCCTGGAAAAGACCCTGATGTTGGGAAAGATGGAAGGCACAGGATTTGGGGGGAGATTTTGTGGGAATGTTCAGGGAGGCAGGAGAGGGTATATTGTTAAATTATATCCTTCCCAACTTGTTTTAACAAGTTCTACAATTTAGCAGGGTAACATTCACCTTTTTAAACCTGTACAGCCGATAACATCTATGCCAGGCTTGTTTAAGCCTCTAAAATAAGTTTCCTGGCTTCATAAATGTTACACACTCATTGCTGGGGCTAGCATTTCAAATTATGTGTCATTTTATAGTTCATATAGCTTATAAAATTTTTGCAGATAATTCTTAAATTTTTTCCAGTCCTCCTCCATTGCTTCTTCTCCCAGATCTCGGATTCTGGCAGTCATTTCGGCCAACTCCATATAGTCAATCAGTTGCGTTTGCCACTCTTCCAGTGTGGGCAAATCTTGAGTCTTCCAATGTTTGGCGATCAGAATTCTTGCTGCCGTGGTGGCATACATAAAAAACGTTCTATCCTTCTTTAACACCCCTTGGCCCACAATACCCAAGAGGAAGGCCTCCGGTTTTTTAGAGAAGGTGTACTTAAACACCTTTTTTAACTCGTTATAGATCATTTCCCAGAAGGCCTTCACTCTTGGGCAGGTCCACCAAAGGTGGAAGAATGTTCCTTCAGCTTCCTTACACTTCCAACACTTGTTATCAGACAAATGGTATATCTTAGCAAGTTTAACTGGGGTCATGTACCACCTGTATATCATTTTCATGATGTTTTCTTTCAAGGCATTACATGCCGTAAATTTCATACCGGTGGTCCATAACCTTTCCCAGTCTTGGATAACATTATTGAAAGAACCCAAGTTTAAATGTTAAAAATGATAATATGTTCTGTTTTTAGAGTAAACGGGTAATAAGGGATTTAAACTTAAACTGCAATTGAAAGTACAAAAGAAACATATGAAACAAGGTTATAATTTGCTGATAAATTTATTGTTAAGAATGCATTGTGCGGGAGATGTGGGGAAGTTCGATAGAAAGTGGAAATAAGTTGTTGAAGGGTTATGAATTTTTTATTTTCTTTTTGTCTATTGCTTGTTTTTTCTTTGCTTCTTCTTTTCTTCTTTTTTCTGTATACATCTGAAAAAACATAATAAAAATTATTAAAAAATAAAAAAAAAATAAGTTTCCTGGCAATTTCCCCTTTATTCCCTCTTTAAAAGATTAGACATGACACAGTCTTGTATAAAAGTATATAAAAGAGTTTACTCACATTCTGTTCACAGATGGATCCCAGAAGGCAGACTTAGGTTACAAAATATATACACCTGGAATCTATCCCATAAGGAGATAGTTCCTTTGTCCTCTCTTGGCTAGAAGCATCTCAGGCTAAGGAGATGTTGCTTCTTCAAAGACTGGCATCAGAGAGAGATAGGGCTGCCTCCCCTGAGGTAGTTTGTTACCTGGCCAGGTGAGGTCATGCCCACCTTTGCTCACATGCAGAGGAAGTCTGTCCCAGCCCAGGAGGAAACAGGAAGTTCTGACTGACTGGTCCAGACATCCCCTTTTATGTCCCCTCTAGGAATGTTGTATTTGACTGCTCTGTGTTTCACATCCCACAGATATGAGCAATGCCAATGTGCTGGTCCCATGGGTTACCCAAGAGGTGAGGTCCAAGTCCAGTCTATGGTTGAAGGTGCAATGTGGAGGCAGTCCGTAGTAGCTGGAGCTGGGTGCAGGGCAGGGAATCAGGTGAAGTCAGGAACAGGCATGCAAGCAGGGAGCCAGAGTGGGTCAGGAGCTCAGGCAGAAAAGCAGGACAGGGTGCAGGCAGGAACTGGCAACCAACAATGTTGCTCCCGCAACTTGGGACTGAGGCTGGCCAGCTTTTATCTGCCCCGAGGCATAGGGCGGCCCCGATCCTCTGGTGACTCGCCTCTCCTGGCCTGGAGGCAAGCACTCCTCCTGCGGGAACTCAGTTCCCTCTGCCTCTCTGCCCTGAGCCTCTGCAGCTCAGGAGAGGCTGGAGGGTTACCGGACCCAGAGGCAACCTCAGCTTCCTCTGGTGGGGCTGAGAGTGAAGCACCTGCAGGCAATGGGTCCTCCATCACCTCTGGAGCCAGAGCAGACTCACCTGAGGATCCAGCACAGGTGAGGACCCTTCAGGCTGATGCCCCAGCCCCGGCTCAGCTGGTTCTGGAGGTGGGGACTCCTGTGCAGGCTGGGATCCCTCAGGTTCAGCATCCGAGTCCGAATCCCAGGCCCTCACAGCCAATGACCTAAACCAGGGATGTCCAAAGTCTGCTTTGGAGGCCTAATCCGGCCCGCTGGCTGATTTAACGCAGCCCCCGTGGCAGTATATGTCCTGTGGTAAAATCAATGTTCAATGGCCATCTGCCAGGAATTCTTTAGCAGCGATTCCTGCATTTCAAGGGGTTGGACTCGATGGTCCTTAGGGGATCCCACAATTCTATGAGTTCTTTTCTCATTCTTTATTGGTTGATTTAGCCCAGGGGTCAGCAAACTTTTTCAGCAGGGGGCTGGTCCACTGTCCCTCAGACCTTGTGGGGGGCCAGACTATATTTTTTTGGGGGGGGGAATGAACGAATTCCTATGGCCCACAAATCACCCAGAAATACATTTTAAATAACAGCACACATTCCACTCATGTAAAAACACCAGGCAGGCCCCACAAATAACCCAGATATGCATTTTACATAAAAGGACACTGTCTACTCATGTAAAAACCGCAGGCCGGATGTAGAAGGCGATTGGGCCGGATCCGGTCCCCGGGCCTTAGGTTGCCTACCCATGGTTTAGCCCTCCTCCCCTCAGATCTTGAATCTGAAGGCAGAGCTGTTCTTCAGAGCCTATACAGGATGCAATTCTGCCTTTTGTGATAAAAAAAAGAGAGTGGTTTCTCTGTCCATCCATTGCCACTTGAGAGATTTGGGGATTCGGATCAATACGAGTGCTTAAGGGAAGAGGATGCAGAGACAGAGGTTGATTCAGGGCTCAATTTGCAGGAAGGGCAGCTAATCCACCCTGAGAGATGCTGAACATGCTTCGGGGTGCTTTGCGGTACCCAGGCTTGATCAACGGGATTTCCCAGGCTCACAGCTTCAGGCTCAGAAACCCACAAAGGCAGAAATCCAAAGCTCAGGAAATAGCCAAGTTGCTGCTGGGATCAGCTCCTCCGCAGTGCTGACAAGCCACTCTGCTCAGGGGCTCGTCTCTCTTTTTGATCCAGAAGAGCTTGAGCAATGATAAATGCATCAAGGCCGCCCCCCCCACCCCCCCACCCCCCGTGGCAGGAAAGGGCGGGGGGGTCCAAGCTGCCAGCGGGATTCCACTTCGGAGGGCGTGCGGCGATTGATGTGGAACAGAATGCATTGATTGCAGGACAGATGTGCTGGGTTGCAAAATCGGCTTCTGTCCTACACTTCCCCACCATAGATGTAGAGAGGGATAAGAATCTCAGGGAATAATACCTTGGTTTTTTTTATTTATTTTTTACATCATGAAACAAAGAATCTACATCTTGATTGTAAAAGAAAAACTAAACACAAAGAGGTTTATCAAAAGATAAAACAATTAAATCATCACTAAGAAAAATTGGCAACAATAGAATGTAGGAAGTTAAAACACTAAAAACAGGTTAAAATTCACATTAACTTTCTAAGCACAATTCAAAGTGTTGGTGCTGACCTTTAAAGCCCTAAACAGCTTCTGCCCAGTATACCTGAAGGAGCATCTCCACCCCCATCATTCTGACCAGACACCTGGGTCCATCTCCAAGGGTCTTCTGGCGGTTCCCTCACTGCAAGAAGCAAAGCTACAGGAAACCAGGCAGAGGGCCTTCTCGGTGGTGGCGCCTGCCCTGTGGAACGCTCTCCCACCAGATGTCAAAGAGAAAAACAACTACCAGATTTTAGAAGACATCTGAAGGCAGCCTTGTTTAGGGAAGCTTTAAATCTTTGATGTTTTATCATGCTGGGAGCCGCCCAGAGTGGCTGGGAAAACCCAGCCAGATGGGAGGGGTACAAATAATAAATTACTACTACTACTACTACTACTACTACTACAGAATCATATAATTGTAGAGTTGGAAGAGACCCCAAGCATAGTCTAGTCCACCCCCTGGCAATGCAGGAATCTCAGTTGGCCTCCTCTTTTCCAGGCTAAACATACCCAGCTCTTTCAACCATTCCTCATAAGGCTTGGTTTCCAGATCATTGCAGCCACCCCCACTCCCCCAGCCATTATAGCTTTGTCTGCTTCTTCCAGGGTCACAGGCAACCTGCCTCTGAACATTGCTGGAGAGATGCTTTTGACCTACAGCACCCAGAAAAGAACCTGGGAGAGGCCTCCTGCATGTGGGGACCACATGCCCCCCCTGAAATTATGGGACCCTCCCTCAGCTTCCCTCTTGCATCCAAGGCTTTTCATACAATCGGGGGATGGTAGAGTTCGAAGGGACCCTGGGGGTCATCTAGTCCAGCCCCCCACAATGCAGGAGCTTTTGGACTGGTGAAAGTTTCCAAGAGGCCCTCCGAGAGAAGGCTAGTCACCTTCGCTATCCGCAATATCTCTTCTTCCTTTTCACTCCTCCACCACCCTGCGCCCATCTCATAACTTGCCTCTGCAAATCCAGAAATCATTTTTTCCCTCTCCCCCCCCCCCCCGCCCAAAGCCCGGCCGAAAAAATAATAACTGAGATTGTGAGTGGAGGGAAAGAGCAAGCGAGCAAGATAAGAAAAACTGCAGGCTAACAAAGGAGATCTGACAAGTCAGGGAGATGCAGACGGCCCCCAGATTAGAGGAAAGGAAACTTAAAAGAGGCAAATTAAACACTTCTTCAGAAAGAGCGATAAAAATGGTGCCAGGGAGAGATGAGAAAATCCTGCAAGGGAAAGAGAAACTGTTTTCAAAAGGCACCTTTATCCACACCCAGGATCTCAATGCCTGATGGGAGGGCAGAGGAGATGAGAAAAACAGATTAGTTCCCTGGCGCAAATCACCCCCAAAGCCCAATTTGAAGGCAGCTCTTTGGCAGGAGAAAGCAGCAGAGTTGTTTATTTATAGGGATGCTTCCTCTTGCACCTGAAGGACCAGCCAACTTCTTCCTCTTCTTCCTCTTCTTCTTCTCCCAGAGCCAGCCTACTGAGCAGAGGCCACCCAAGCTTTCCTAAGTATTCCTTGGGTGTTTAAGAATGATAAAGAAGCTGCCTTTGCTCCAAGACTATAAGAAGAACCTGTCTGGATCAGGCCCATGAATGACCCATTGAGTCCAGCATCTTCTTCTCAAGGTGGCCAAGCAGATCCTCCCATGGGAATCCTGCAGGCAAGACCCAAGCACAAGGGTAACACTCCCCTTCCAGCAACTGGCACCCAGAAGCACCGCTTCTTTCAATTGTGGAGGCAGAACAGAGCCATCCTGGCTAGGAACCATAGCCCTCCCCTCCACGACTTTCCTCCATCCTCTTTTAAGGCAATCATGGTGGGTGGCCAGCCCTGCCTCCTGGGGGAGGGAATTCTATAGCTTAACTTTGCACTTCTGGAAGAAGTTATTTCTTTCATCCGTCCTGAATCTCCCAACACTCAGCTTCGTTGGATGCCCAGGAGTTCTAGTGTCATGAGAGAAGAGAAAACCTTTTCTCTTTCCACTTTCTCCATGCCACACATAATTGCAAGGACACCGGGAAGTATCCTATTGCATAACTGCAATTCCCTTCTCTCACCCATCATCCTCAGTACTGTAGCTGAGATTCAGAGGCCTGCAATCTGCTTCTCCCATATAACCCACCCTAGACTTAATGGCCAACCTTCTTGCCATCTTTTCTGGTCATCCCATACGCCAGTGGTTTTCAACCCGTGTGCCATGGCACCCTGGGCTGCCTTGAATGATGGTCAGAGGTGCTGCGGGCAACAATATTCTCTGTCCTTCTTTCCTTCTCTCCCTCCTCTGAAACCCTCTCATGTCTCTGCTTCCCAAAGGCTTGCACAGCTGAAGAAGTGTGCATGCACACGAAAGCTCATACAAATAACAAACTTAGTTGGTCTTTAGGGTGCTACTGATCATCGACGAATTGATGCTTTTGAATTCTGGTGCTGGAGGAGACTCTGGAGAGTCCCATGGACTGCAAGAAGATCAAACCTCTCCATTCTGAAGGAAATCAGCCCTGAGTGCTCACTGGAAGGACAGATCCTGAAGCTGAGGCTCCAAGACTTTGGCCACCTCATGAGAAGAGAAGACTCCCTGGAAAAGACCCTGGTGTTGGGAAAGATGGAGGGCACAAGGAGAAGGGGATGACAGAGGAGGAGATGATGGGACAGTGTTCTCAAAGCTTCCAGCATGAGGGAGGCAGTGGAAGACAGGAGTGCCTGGCGTGCTCTGGTCCATGGGTCTGGGCAGGGCTGATTTCCTTCAGAATGGAGAGGTTTGATCTTCTTGCAGTCCATGGGACTCTCAAGAGTCTCCTCCAGCACCAGAATTCAAAAGCATCAATTCTTCAGTGATCAGCCTTCTTCATAGTCCAGCTCTCACTTCCATACATCACTACTGGGAAAACCAGAGCTTTAACTATACGGACCTTTGTTGGCAAGGTGATGTCTCAGTTTTTAAAGATGCTGTCTAGACATTGTTTGTCTAGTTTGTCATTGTTTTTCTCCCAAGAAGCAGGCAAAATGTGTATACAGTGGTACCTCTGGTTACATACGCTTCAGGTTACATATGCTTCAGGTTACAGGCTCCGCTAACCCAGAAATAGTGTTTCAGGTTAAGAACCCAGAAATAGTGCTTCAGGTTAAGAAATAGTGCTTCAGGTTAAGAACTGATACTTAGTACATATCACATCCCACAAACACTAGGCATGACCCTCAGACGAATTAAGTACCGTATTTTTTGCTCTATAAGACTCACTTTTTCCCTCCTAAAAAGTAAGGGGAAATGTGTGTGCGTCTTATGGAGCGAATGCAGGCTGCGCAGCTATCCCAGAAGCCAGAACAGCAAGAGGGATTGCTGCTTTCACTGCGCAGCGATCCCTCTTGCTGTTCTGGCTTCTGAGATTCAGAATATATTTTTTCTTGTTTTCCTCCTCCAAAAACTAGGTGCGTCTTGTGGTCTGGTGCGTCTTATAGAGCAAAAAATACAGCACTTAACCCGAGATACCACTGTATTGGGTTAAATGCATAGAAAATTGCAAAAGACTATGCAAACTATTTAGCACCAGAAGCTTTCTCACGGAACACACTCTTCACAAACCTGAGAAAGAGAATTGTTAAAATGTAAAAGGAAGTGTATTGGAGAGAAAGGGGGATATAGGAAACATTAAGTAATTTGTTTGCAAAATGCTGTTGCATCCCCAGTTAGGCATTTCAGAATCCCGCCCCCAGCTCTCTCCTGGTTGTGACCTAAATGCAGCCAGGAGAGGTGTGAGGCTGTATCTTGCAACACAACACACACACACACACACACACAGAGTTCACCCTTGTTCTGTGAGCTTCATTATACCTTATTTACAAATGCACCAAAGCAGTTTGAAGGTCGCAGTGACAGAGACTGCAAGGGAGAACCCAGAGGAGTCTGTGTTTGTTGGGCAAATCTCTCCTTCCCACCCACTTCCCATATTGGCAATGCACCCACTCCTTGTCTGAGTTAATATTTGAATTCTCTTTGCACTGGGGCTTTCGACAATCCACAGAACAACGAACCTGACACAATGCTTGTTTCACCACATTTTCTGCAAGGAGCTGACAAGGAAAATATTTTTGTTGTTGTTTCCTGGCCTGGATATTTCCCAAGTCTCGCTGAAGAGCTTCGGCATGAAAATTGGGAGAGTTGCCAGTTTACAGTTCTTTGCCTGATTATGTTGCAAATCTGGACTTATGGTTTGTAGCTCTCAGAGACCATGGCATTAAGCAAAACCCCAATCAGGACTCTGAGAAAGCAGACTCCTCCTCTGAGGCTGCCTGGTGCTCTCAGATGGAGGGAGGCTTTGAATGGTCTGCTATCATCCTCCCCAGAACCCTCTTTTGAAATGCAAACCCAAAAACAGCCAGAAAAAGCACTTGCTTAAATTTAAATGTGCCTGGACTCTGAGCTGCTTTTGTCTGGAGTCCTCCTGAATGCAGCCTATAAATACACTGCTGCAAACGTGGTTGAAATATATTGCGCACGGCTCTGGTCACCTCACATGAGAAAGGATATTGTAGAGTTTCGAAAGTTTCAGAAAAGGGCATTTCAAAGGATGAAGGGGATGGAGCGACTGCCCTATGAGGAAAGGTTGCAGGTGCTTTGGGACCTTTTGGCTTAGAGTAAAGGCGAGGAAGACGAAACACGAGAGAGACTTCCTGAATTGCACATGGCAGGGAGAAAGCAGAGAGGGGAAGCATCTCTCCCTCTCTCATGACATGAGAACTCGGGGACACCCAACGAAGAAAGCCCTCCATGCGGGGCTCCCTTTGAAGGTGACCCGGAAACTGCAATTAATCCAGAATGCAGCAGCTAGACTGGTGACTGGGAGTGGCCGCTGGGACCACATAACACCGGTCCTGAAAGACCTACATTGGCTCCTAGTATGTTTCCGAGCACAATTCAAAGTGTTGGTGCTGACCTTGAAAGCCCTAAATGGCCTCAGCCCAGTAGACCTGAAGGAGCATCTCCACCCCCATTGTTCTACACGGACACTGAGATCCAGCGCCGAGGGCCTTCTGGCGGTTCCCTCATTGTGAGAAGTGAGGTTACAGGGAACCAGACAGAGGGCCTTCTCAGTAGTGGCGCCCACCCTGTGGAACACCCTCCCTTCAGATGTGAAGGAAATAAGCAGATATCCTATCTTTAGAAGACATCTGAAGGCAGCCCTGTTCAGGGAAGTTTTTAATATTTAATGCTGTACTGTTTTTAACACTTGATTGGGAGCTGCCCAGAGTGGCTGGGGAAACTCAGCCAGATGGGCGGGGTATAAATAATAAATTATTATTATTATTATTAAACTCTGGCCCTTGCTCCTACAAGAGGCAGGAATGGTCACCAACCCAGAGGGCTTTAAATGAGGACTGGATGCATCCATGGAGGAGAAGACTATTAGCCAGGACAGCTCTGTTCTGCCCCCACAGTTGGAGGTGCATTGCTTCTGAATGTGGGAATGTGGCAGGAGAGGATATATTGTTTATTAATATCCTTCCTAACTTGCACTACCAAGTTTCCTTACTTAGCAGAGTATACATTCCCCTTTTTACATGCACAGCAGACAGCTGGTTGCAGGCTTGTGTAAGCCTCTTAAAGGTAAAGGTAAAGGACCCCTGACAGTTAAGTCCAGTTGCAAATGACTCTGGTGTTGCAGCGCTCATCTCGCTTTATTGGCCGAGGGAGCCGGCGTTTGTCTGCAGACAGTTTTTCCGGGTCATGTGGCCAGCATGACTAAGCCACTTCTGGCGAAACCAGAACAGTGCACGGAAATGGGGTTTACCTTCCCACTGGAGTGGTACCTATTTATCTACTTGCACTTTGACGTGCTTTTGAACTGCTAGGTTGGCAGGAGCAGGGACCGAACAACGGGAGCTCACCCCATCGCGGGGATTCGAACCGCTGACCTTCTGATCGGCAAGTCCTATGCTCTGTGGTTTAGCCCACTGTGCCACCCACTGTAAGCCTCTTACTATTATACAATTCAGTCTGTCTCAGATTGAATTGTACATTCCTGGTAAGTTCCCTTGAATCCCTCTTAAAAGAATAAAGACGCCACAATCTTATTCAAAGTTAATAAAAGAAGTTTACTTACATCAGTTCACAGTTGGATCCCTGAAGGCAGACTTAGTTACAAATTTGTACATGTGGATCTGCCCCATATGTGGTGATATTCCCAGTGCTTCTGCTTCTGCTCCACCCCCATCGTTCTGCCCAGACACTGAGGTCCAGCTCTGAGGGACTTCTGGCGGTTCCCTCACTGTGAGAAGCCAAGTTACAGGGAGCCAGGCATAGGGCCTTCTCGGTGGTGGCGTCTGCCGTGTGGAACGCCCTCCCACCAGATGTCAAAGAGAAGAACAACTACCAGACTTTTAGAAGACATCTGAAGGCAGCCCTATTTAGGGAAGTAGGGAAGCTTTTAATGTTTGATGTATTACAGTATTTTAATATTTTGTTGGAAGCCGCCCAGAGTGGCTGGGGTATAAATAAATTATTATTATTATTATTATTATTATTATTATTATTATTATTAGTCTCACTCAGCAGGTTCTCATTAGGTTGTTATCTCCCCTTTTATACCATCTAGCAACCACCTTCCCCTCTGACTGTTGTTCTGTGTTGGCCAGACTCTTCCTCAGGACATACGATATGTGGAAGTCTGGAGGGTATCTTGGGCCTGTAGCCCTTTCAATCTCGCTTCCTTATTTCCACTTTGTATATTTCTGTCCATAAATGTCCAAATGCCTGGGTTATGCCCTTGTACCTCTGCATGTAGACGTTGCTTTTGGTTTTCCAGAAAACTGAAATGGCAGATGTGAGCTTACATTCCATGCCAATATTATACATCTCAGAACTGGCACCAAAAGTAAGAGCAGAATTTTACAGGGTGAGAAAAGCTCCCGTTTCGATAAAATTATAGTAGTGGCCGCAGATGAATGGGAGGCTGGATGGGAAGCAATTTCTGTGTCAGGCTGTTGAATGATTAAATTGATCTTATCTGAGTAGCTGAGCAAAGCCACAATTCTCATTATTCATGGACGGTGTCTGGGTTAATCGCGACCACCATCATCCGTCTCCTTCCCAAGTGCTTTCTACTCATTTATTAAAAGAGTTGTGGCAGCAGAAAGAAGAACTCCCACTTCCTGGCTTGGAGGAGGAAATGTACTATGCCTGTACATCCATTTCCAAAAACCCGGGTGCTGCCTTTTCCTAAGAAAAGGGAATCACAGAATTGTGGGGTTGGAAAGGGATCCTCAGGTGCCATCTAGTCCACCCCCTGCAATGCAGGGATCACAGCTAAGGCATTCGTGACAGTCCCCCCCAAAAAAACCCTCTGTTTAAAAACCCATAATGCAGAAGAGCCCACCACCTTCCAGGGGAGTCCATTCCACTGGAATAACAACATTATTCCTAATGTTGGCTGAGAGTCCTGGAAGACCTGCTTCCTTCCTTGCAGGACTTTTCTCACCTGGCTGACTTCAGCTACGAAAGCTGAGGCAGATGATCAGACTATTGAATGGGGTATTTGGGGGATGTTGTGCAGTGAGAGGTTGTTATTGATGTTATTTTTTTCCATCTTCATTTTTGATAAAGTGACGTCTGATGAGGAACGGTTGAAGGAGCTAGGGATGTTTAGCCTGGGAAAGAGGAGACTGAGAGGAGATAGGAGAGCCATCTTCAAATATCTCAAGGGCTGTCCCATGGAAGAGGGAGCAAGCTTGTTTCCTCGTGCTCCGGAGGGCAGGACTCGAAGCCATGGCTTCAAGTTACAAGAAAGGAGATTCCGCCTCAACATCAGGAAGAACTTTCTGACAGTAAGAGCTGTTGTTTGACAGTGGAACGATCTTCCTCAGGAGGTTGTAGACCAGGGGTCAGCAAACTTACCACACCTCGGGCCGGTGTCTCCAGTGCCGATCACGCGGCGGGCCGGAGGGTGGGGGAGCGGGTGCCCATACATGTGCACACACACTATTTCTGGAGCACTTCCAGGTCAGAGGAGCACCGGAAATCGCTTGTGTGCATGTGCACGGGCCTTCTCCGACCCGGATGTGCATTGGAAAGAATGCTTGCGCATGCACAAATAATGCTTGCGCATGCACACAAACTATTTCCAGTGCTCCTCTGACCTGGAAGTGGGCAGTCATGCAGTGCAGCGCCGGTAAGAGCAGGCAGTGGCAGCGGACTGCGGGGGGCGCCATGGGCTGGATAAACGAGTCCCTAGGGCCTTATCCTTATCCTTAGTTTGGGGACCCCTGTTGTAGACTCTCCAGCCTAAGCAGAGGTCAGGTGGCCATCTGTCTTGGATGCTTTAGTTGAGATTCCTGCATTGCCGGGGGTTGGACTAGATGAC
The DNA here is from genome assembly GCF_964234715.1 of Podarcis melisellensis. Taxonomy (NCBI): domain Eukaryota; kingdom Metazoa; phylum Chordata; class Lepidosauria; order Squamata; family Lacertidae; genus Podarcis; species Podarcis melisellensis. The sequence goes on along the minus strand of NC_138537.1, from coordinate 1,301,381 downwards.
CCCGGGGGTCCCTTCCAACTCTACAATTCTATGATTTTATCTTACTCTTTATGTGGAAATTGTTTGCTTTGGTTGGTGTACTTTTTGAGGAGGAGGAGGAGGAGGAGGGGCTGCCACCCCTGAGGCCCTGCCCCACATGAGAAGCTGGCTCTGAGAGTCCGGGCAGAGGACGGGGGCTGCGCTGGGTGGGAAGAACAGTGAAGCAGAACAGAGCACCAGGAGACCTGAATGCATTGTCCACCTGCATCTAATCTTGCCCCTTTCTAAGATTTATTTATGGGTGTGGTTCTTTTTTTGCCGGGGGGGGGGGGAGAGGTTAAATCTACCAAAGAATAAAATAAAATAAAATCAGGATTAAGGGGTTTTCTCAGAAGGGCGGAGAGTGTTTTTGCTGAGTCCTGTTGGCGCAGAGTCAGTGGGACTTGCTCATCTTCTGATAGGAAATGCTTCTGCAGGAGCCGAGGGGACACAAAAAAAGGGGGTTGAGGAGGGTGAGTTGGGGGGAGTGAGAAATGTCCCTATTTTCATCTGAGGAATGTTGGAGTTCCTGCTGTTATAGGGGGGAAATTCTGCGGTGAGAGACCACTCAACAGCCCAGCTCCTCAGGGTGCAAGTTCCCTGCAGGTCCATGTGATCAGTAAAAAAAAGAAAGTTCCAGCCAAGTATTTTGGAGCTGTTACGGAAGGGGGGGGGCATGCCTTCTTCACCTTCTTCGCTACAATATATTTGCTCAATTTCTCTAGGACTCCATCACCCCTCCCCTGTCCTCCATAATCCCTCAAGTAAGGTGTCAAGACCCTAATCCTGTCAAAATCACTCTGCCAAGCCTTTCCTCCGGGCAATGCCAGGTGACAGACTATGCATACATGGACCATTGTCTTCCCATCACTGGCACTCAGGAAGCGCTTATCTGCGCATATCTCCAGCTCTGCATATTCCCCCTCCCTCCTCCATATGTTAATCCGATGTAACCCAACCTCTCCTTAATGTATTCATGATGTAATCTGTGTAATCCAACCTTTCCTTAATATATTCATGATGTAACTGGGGTGTATTTTGCACTGTATTCTGGGACATGGAGGGAGTTTCAAAAGTTCATGTCACCCCTTTCTCGGGGTTCAATCTCGTCTTGAACCTGTTGCGCAATAAACATTGCATTTTGCTCCTGTCCCGCTGAGCTCATTTTCTTCCGCAGGGACCCGCGGACACTTAGTCCGACGAGCTGGGTGGCAGAGTAGCCCCGCACCCAGATTTTAGCCGTAACAGAGCAAAACAGCGGTCAGAAGACCAAAATCTTTATTGTTGTGCAACAGGTCCCCCCAGGAGTAAGAACCCCAAGCATGGGGTGACCTCCTCTTTTAAACTTCCCTGTTTCCCCCAGAAAGACACTTTGAGGGGCATCATTGATACATCATCACTACATCACTAGCATGTCACAAATGCAAGGTATATAACCTATTTAATTAAACCCAATGCAGATATATTTCTTCCTTTCTTACTATGTTATTGTTTGAGTTTATATATTACACCAACAATACAGTTGATGAGGTTTTATGATTTTCCTGATATTATAATTGACCCAGAACTGGTCTGTGACCGTAATAATAAAATTCTATTCTAGCTGATGAGGTTGGCTAGCATAGGTAGCAGAAACAGGCAGGCTGGCTCAGGCAGCTGCGTTGAGCAGTTCTCACTATTGAGAATCATCCAAGAATCATTGTTTACGTAATCTGTTACACACTTCAGTGAACTATTAACAGCTGAGGAAGCCCTTTGGGGCGAAACAAGGAAATATCCAGAAACCTTGTCAGGGACATTCCAGGGACCTTACCTTCATTCGAGAACTGTGTAATATATGAACTCAAACAAGAATGCATGAAGAAAGGAAGAAAAATATCTGCATTGGATTTAATTAAATAGGTTATTGTATACGGTGTACAGCCTTGTTATGGAAAAATCTAGGTGTGAGGCTGCTCAGACCCCCAGCTGGTCGGGCAGAGCCCATGGGTCCCTGTGGAATAAAGGAAGGAGTCCAGCCACCAACTGGAGCAAATACCGTATTTTTTGCTCTATAAGACTCACCTTTTCCCTCCTAAAAAGTAAGGGGAAATGTGTGTGCGTCTTATGGAGCGAATGCAGGCTGCGCAGCTATCCCAGAAGCCAGAACAGCAAGAGGGATTGCTGCTTTCACTGCGCAGCCATCCCTCTTGCTGTTCTGGCCTCTGAGATTCAGAATATATTTCTTCTTGTTTTCCTCCTCCAAAAACTAGGTGCGTCTTGTGGTCTGGTGCGTCTCATAGAGCGAAAAATACGGTAGCTGTAGACCAAAGTTTATTGTGCAACAGGTTCAAAGAGGAATTTTGAACCCCGAGGATTGGGCGACAAGGACTTTTTTTAACTTTCCCACCATATCCCAGAATACAGTTCGTACAGCATCATTGCTACATCACTGACATGTCACAAAAGGGGAGGGGTAGACAGGGGTTACACACTAGTTTAACCTTGGCAAACATGTCCAGACAAGTCCTTGGTACAAGATGAGCATAAAGGCAAGATCCAGGTAAGTACAATAGAACTTCTTTTGCATGTCTGGCCCCTTGGCCAGTCTGGTGAGGGGATTAGGCTTTCCTTGGCCAACAATCAGCTCAGCAATTGTCACCTCTGGGAACCTCCTGGAGTCCTTTTTCAAGGGGAAAATAGCTTAGGAATGGAGGAAACTGGCAAAGGGGTTGATTTTATATTATTTCTAAAGCTAGGTAACTTTCCTGAGCTGTCAAGTCGAAAGGATACATTCAGGCATAATATTTGTAACATTTAACAACTTTAAAGATGCCCACTCACCCCCCCCCGTAATTTCCGTAACATCCTGGACTTGATTCCTATGTTAGGAAATAACCAGTAAAGAAATTTGTTACAAACATTACCATTCAGCCTGTTGCGCTCCACATGTTGTAACTGTTGCATCTGTGTAACAAGGTATTGTATTAGTTTCAGCAAGGCCTTTGGAGGCACAGCCCCTGCGGAGGGCACATTGCAAAACACAACTGAAGCCAGAGTTTCTCATCTGCCTGGTGAAAACAGGCCATTTGCACCTCTGGCCTTGGGCTTATGGCAAACCTGGGAAGAGATGCCCCCTAGTCGAACATTCCCTCCCCTCCTCCTCCCTCCCCGGTGACCCATCTCCCCTCAAGGGCAGGGTGCCCATGCAGCACTGTCTCCCCTGATAACAAAGCCATAATCCCTGCAGAAAATGACAGCTTTTAAATTGCCTCATGTTCCCAGACCGGAGACTTGGCAGCGCGTCAGCCCCATAAACGCTCCTGTCCAGATCTATGCAGGTCACCACTTGCAGCTGGCGAAGTCTCTGCAACAGCATGTTCCAGATGTGGGGTGGGGGGTGGGGGGGTGCCAAGCAAAGATGCCTGGGCTTCCAGGAATGTCCCGGTGCAAACTGTCCCTTTCATATCCAAATGCAGTTGGCACAGCAGCTATGGGCATTCCTGGCCCAGGAAGCTTAGACATGGTAGATCATGCACTGGTGAGAATCACATAGTTGAGAGGGACCCACAACCGTTACCCAGGCGTTGTGGCGGCAGCGGGAGGCCCCATTAGCTTAAGGGGTGCTTCAGGTTAAGAACAGTTTCAGGTTAAGAACGGACATCCGGAATGAATTAAGTACTTAACCCGAGGTACCACTCTAGTTGTAGTTTCTGGGTCACCTTCAAAGGTCGCCCCACATAGAGCTCATTGCAATACAAGCAGGAGATAACCAGAGCATGCACCACTCTGGTGAGACAGTCTGCTGGCAGATAGGGTCTCATCCTGTGTACCAGATGGAGCTGGGAGACAGCTGCCCTGGACACAGAATTGACCTGCGCCTCCATGGACATCTGTGAGTCCAAAATGACTTCCAGGCTGTGTACCTGGTTCTTCAGGGGCACAGTTGCCCCACACAGAACCAGGGAGTCCTCCACACCTGCTCGTATAATGCAGTCTGTGGTTGCATCCATTTCCCCTCTTTTTGCCAAACAGGATGAGCTTATGGGACTCTTTGAATAGAGGAAAGAACCAGGAGGCTGAGAGATGCCAAGGGGGACCAAAACAGAGGCACAGTTTCATTGTGCTCCCTCTGCCAGGGAAGGGCGCTGTCAGGTCTCTTTACTTCTCTGCAGCGCCACTGCTGCCCATGGCCAGAGAGTGTTGTTGCAACTCGGCAAGGGATGAGCTGACGCAAGTGGGCAAGAGGGTTGAATCTGGAAGCCTTAATTGCCCAGGTAGAGCTTTTCCACCTGACTCAGCCCCCTCCCCTTTACCTTTCCTGCCTGTGGGCTTCGTGCGCAACTCTTCCCTGGCATTTCCGAAGAGAAACCCATTAGATATTTATGGGATTTCTTGAGGTTACTAATTCTTTTGGAAAGTTAGAAACATGCATAATCTCAGGCAGCTCTTTCAAAGTGCGCACTCCTGTCTCCATAAAAATGTGCTATTAACTTCCAGAAGCTGAGAGGCTCTCTTATTAAACTCTGGCATGGCGGCGCTTCCAAGCAGTCATCCGAAAAAGAAAGAAAGAGAAGAAGAAAGCTTTGATGCCAGAAGCAGAGAGAGGCATTTACGGTTCTGCATGACGTCCTGGGATAGAAGACATTGTGCAGTGAGATGGGGGCGGGGTGGGTGGGTGTCTTCAAGACAAGTGCTTCTCACTCAGAGCTTTGGTTGCCACTGATGGCACCATATAACTCTGTTCCTTTCCTGCTTAATCATAGAGTCATAGAACTATAGCATTGGAATGGACCCCTCTAGCCCAGCCCCCTGCAATGCAGGAATCCCACCTAAAGAATCCCAGACAGGTGGAAACCCAACCTCTGTTTGTTGTTGTTGTTTAGTTGTTTAGTTGTGTCCGACTCTTCGTAATCCCCTGGACCAGAGCACGCCAGGCACTCCTGTCTTCCACTGCCTCCCGCAGTTTGGTCAAACTCATGCTGGTAGCTTCGAGAACACTGTCCCACCATCTCATCCTCTGTCATCCCCTTCTCCTTGTGCCCTCCGTCTTTCCCAACATCAGCGTCTTTTCCAGGGAGTCCTCTCTTCTCATGAGGTGGCCAAAGTCTTGGAGTCTCAGCTTCAGGATCTGTCCTTCCAGTGAGCACTCAGGGCTGGTTTCCTTCAGAATGGAGAGGCTTGATCTTCTTGCAGTCCATGGGACTCTCCAGAGTCTCCTCCAGCACCTCTGTTTACAAAACTCTAAAAGAGAGGCCAGCACTTTTGGAGAGAGTCCATTCCACTCTCAAACGGCTCTTACTACCAGAAAGTTATTCCAAATGTTCAGTGGGAATCTCCTTTCCTCAAATTTGAATCTGTTACTTCAGGTTTTACCTCCTAGAACAGTGATGTCCAAACCTTTTTCAAAGAGGGCCAGATTTGATGAAATGAAGGGCCGTGAGGGCCAACCAAAGTTGTTAACCTTTCTTTAGGATTGAAGTTGTTGAGGATTTTACCCCAGGAAATAAACTACCACAGGGGCCAGATTAAATAGACCAGCCGGCCGGATTAGGTCCCCGAAACAGACTTTGGACTTGCCTGCCCTAGAACCATGGATTCTGTCAGAGGCAGCAATGCTTCTGAATACCTGTTGCTGGAAACCACAAGAGGGGGAGAGTTGCTCTTGGGTTCAAATCTTGCTTATGGGTGCAAAAGGCTCTTGTCTTCTGACAGTCTGATGCACACATACGGTAGTTGGTGTCCTGAACCCTTAGCCTCCCGGGTGGCAAGTCAGTAGTTCAAAGACCAGGGGTCAATCCATGCAAACAAAGTCCAAGGACCAAAAGTCAGTAAAAGCAGTCCAGGGTCAACCCAAGTAGCCAAGTCTGAAGTCCAACAATCAGTATGCAATCTGGAGTCAAACCCAAAGCGCAGTCCTTTAGAGGTCCAGGAACATCCAAGCCAAATAAGTCCATCAACATGATATGGGCAGCTGAGCAAACACAGCACCTCCTTTTGTACTTTGCATGTTGATTGCAGCATCTGGGCTTGATGAGGCAGGTGACCCTCACCTGTACCAAGCCTGCTCCAGCTGGGGTATCACACCCCTCCTCCCAGAGCTCACAAGCCCCACCTGGCCAGCTAAGGAGCTAGGCTGTGAGCGCTTGCCTGCCTCAGCCTCCTGGAGTGACCCTCCCACTGCTTCCTACGTGTCAGGACCCACCGTGTTTGGGGAGACAGGGGCCCCTCTGGCTCTGGAGATGGGTCCTTCTGCTCTGGCTGCTGTGCAGTGACCCCCAACCTCTTGCCGTCCTCCATCATCCTGTTTTCTTGGGGAAAGGTGCAGGGCAAACAGAAAACTGCCTGGACCTGGGCTTTCCCAGCTCAGGACAAGCAGAGGTGTGAGTGAGCCCTGGGTTTGGGTATTAATCATCTCATTTCCTGAACGCATAATTTGTCTCTTCCTGTAAAAAAGTGCTCCTTTTCTCTTATGGGGTACCCGAGCCTGTACGGAGTCCTTACGTGGATTCCCTATTGGTAGGAGAAAATAACAGAGGCCAAGCAGAGAATATTGAGAAGCAAAGCAACTAGTAAGCCTGATCTTTATTAATCTGTTGCAACAGGGTCCCCACTCACCACATGCAGGAGGGAGGAGGAACCTAGAACAATGGTGTGCAAGCTCTTATATAGATTTTTGAAATTGCCCACCCTGTAGCTCAAGACCACCTCCCACAACATTGCCACAGAAGGAGGTGGTCTCTAGCAGAAATTCTGTCTGCCAGGATATCTGATAATTGTCACTGGTGGTTTTACCTGGCCATTATTTTGTGATGGTAAATACTTTAGTTCCGGAATCGAGGTCACAGGCTCACCTTATTCCTACACAAATATGCCCTTAAGACAGGTAAGCAAAAGACAGTGGAGAGGCTTTCCCATTTCCTTCCTCCTTGCAGAGAAACATTTGAGGTCAATTTGGGAGAGTCAAAATGGCTTCAGAATTGCTCTGCTGTACTATTTCAGATAGGGACACAGGTGGCGCTGTGGGTTAAACCACAGAGCCTAGGGCTGGCCGATCAGAAGGTCAGCGGTTCGAATCCCCACAATGGGGTGAGCTCCCATTGTTCGGTCCCTGCTCCTGCCAACCTAGCAGTTCAAAAGCACGTCAAAGTGCAAGTAGATAAATAGGTACCGCTCCGGCGGGAAGGTAAACGGCGTTTCTGTGCACTGCTCTGGTTCGCCAGAAGCGGCTTAGTCATGCTGGCCACATGACCCAGAAGCTGTCTGCGGACAAACGCCGGCTCCCTCGGCCTATAGAGCGAGATGAGTGTGCAACCCCAGAGTCGGTCACGACTGGACCTAATGGTCAGGGGTCCCTTTACCTTTACCTTACTCTTTCAGACACATGGTTTATATACTTATGTATGTGTTTGCCTAGTACATTTATGAACATTTATTTTATATTTGAGACCTTAGAATTCTTATAGAATTCTTGGAGGTAGGATTCTGAAGGTGTGTTTTTTCTTAATGCCACCTGGATCATAAATTGCATCCCTGTGCAGACCGAGTCTCAGTTCCCCTCCTCCAAAAACTGTCCAGAGATCTAATCATCTGGATCAAATGTCTGCAGAAAGATGGAGGTTCCTGGCACTTCTGAGCATTCAGGAGAGCAGCCTTCCTGTTTTACTGCATATTACCTTGTCAGATAATGTGGAAAGGCAAATGCATAACAAGAGGGAGCCTCTCCCTTTAAGCTGAATTCAGAGTTGTTCATGGGCTGAAGGAGAACTGAGATTTGCTGCATGAACCGAGCGGGTGGCAACGCTTTTGCTCCTCCCGTGCCGTGTTGTGCCAAGTATTGCAAGGAGAAACTGGGGGCTCCCAGATGCAGGTTGGACATTTCAGGGACGTCGTGGGGAAATCCCCCTTGTTATAAAATTCGGGTCACAGAATCTTATGTTCTTATGCCAGGGTTTCTTTTTCTTTTTAAAATAATTTTTATTAATTTCTTTTTTATAAGACAGTATTTCCACCTGGGGACACAGGTGGCACTGTGGGTTAAACCACAGAGCCTAGGGCTTGCCGATCAGAAGGTTGGCAGTTCGAATCCCCGCGACGGGGTGAGCTCCCGTTGCTCGGTCCCTGCTCCTGCCAACCTAGCAGTTTGAAAGCACATCCAAGTGCAAGTAGATAAATAGGTACCGCTCTGGTGGGAAGGTAAACAGTGTTTCCGTGCACTGCTCTGGTTTGCCAGAAGCGGCTTAGTCCTGCTGGCCACATGACCCAGAAGCTGTATGCCGGCTCCCTCGGCCAATAAAGCGAGATGAGCGCCACAACCCCAGAGTCGGTCACGACTGGACCTAACGGTCAGGGGTCCGTTTACCCTTTACCTTTATTTCCATCATTACAATAACAAACAAATATACTCTCTGCTCTGCCGAGCTTGTGACTTCCCTCCATCTCTTCAGCAGGTTTTTTATTTTCCAAGTCTTTATATCGCACTTTAAATCTTCAACTTCTGACCTTTATGTCCTTATAGTCAACTCTGTCTCTTTGGTCTAGAAAATTTTCAATGCAGGATTTATTTCATTCCCGCTAGTGTCTTCACATTTTTACAATAATTATTCATATACCAAATAAATTTACTCCAGTCTCTTTGAAAGTTTTGGTCATCTTGGTTTCGGATTCTACCGGTCAGCTTGGCCAACTCCGCATAGTCCATCAGCTAATTAAGTTTTTGCCGCCATCATGGCGTACATAAAGAGTCTTTGACCTACCTTTGCAATTTCCTCTCCTATCAAACCATGCAAAAATGCTTCTGCTTTTTTGGGAAGGTATAACTAAACATCTTTTTTAACGCATTGCAGATCAATTCCCAGAATGTTTTTACTTTATCACAAGTCTACCACATATGGCAAAAAATCTCCGTCTTTCTCCTTACATTTCCAACATAATTTGTTCCTCATTCTCTACATTTTGGCCAACTTCACCCGTGTCAAATACCACCTATAAATCATTTTCATTACATTCTCTTTCAAGGCCATTGTTGTTGTTGTTGAGTCGTTTAGTCGTGTCCGCCTCTTCGTGACCCCCTGGACCAGAGCACGCCAGGCCCTCCTGTCTTCCACTGCCTCCCGCAGTTTGGTCAAACTCATGTTGGTAGCTTCGAGAACACTGTCCAACCATCTCGTCCTCTGTCGCCCCCTTCTCCTTGTGCCCTCCATCTTTTGCAACATCAGGGTCTTTTCCAGGGAGTCTTCTCTTCTCATGAGGTGGCCAAAGTCTTGGTGCCTCAGTTTCAGGATCTGTCCTTTCCAGTGAGCACTCAGGGCTGGTTTCCTTCAGAATGGAGAGGTTGGATCTTCTTGCAGTCCATGGGACTCTCAAGAGTCTCCTCCAGCACCAGAGTTCAAAATACGGTAGTTGAGTCTGAGCCAAGAATGCATTTCTTGAATTCATTCATACACTTCCTAAAATTTAGACACTGCTTGATTGTAAAAAGAAACCCTCAAAGCAGTCCCCCCCCCAAAAATATATAAAACAAAAAAAAAATCAATAAGAAAAATTAACCACAATAATTTATGACTTTGGAAAAGTTGAAATAACAGGAGACTAAAAACTGCCAACCTTCTAAAGATCTGGGCAGGCTTGTCTGAACAAAAACCTTTTAGCAGGTGCAAAAAAGGGGACAGTGAAGGCGCCTGCCTGGGCTCAATAGGCAGGGAGTTCCGCAGTGGAGGTGCTGTCTCACTAAAAGGTTAAAGGTAAAGGTAAAGGACCTCTGACAATTAAGTCCAGACGAGAACGACTCTGGAGTTGCATCGCTCATCTCGCTTTACTGGCCAAGGGAGCTGACGTTTGTCCACAGATAGCATGACTAAGCCACTTCTGGCGAAACCAGAGCAGTGCGCGGAAATGCTGTTTACCTTCCCACCAGTGTGGTACCTGCTTATCTTCTTGCACTTTGACGTGCTTTCAAACTGCTGGGTTGGCAGGAGTGGGGATTCGAACCGCCGACCTTCCGATCGGCAAGGCCTAGGCTAAGCGATTTAGACCACAGTGCCACCCATGTCCCATTATGTTCTTACAATTGCAGAATGTGTCTTACGTGGTACTCCAGAGTTCAAGGCTGCGTGCGACTCTTCGCACAGGACTCCTGCCGATGCTGCTGGCAGCAGAGCGTTGAAATGTTTATCCCTGAGCAACTGCAGTTCATCCTTTGGAGGATCCTGCCCAGGCTAATGAGGACAAACAGGTCCTTGTAATGAGAAGGCAGATCAGCCCTTGGAGAATGCTCCAGAGGTATACTGTGCAAAGCAAACACCTCATTGCAGAGGACCCCACAGTGGGGAATAAATAATATCTCGCTGCTCCTGGTGAACAAGGCAAAAGGCACAGCTTAACTCTTTCTGGACCGCTCTGGAACTCATTGAGCCATTGTGGAGTTGAAAGGGGCCACCAAAGGGCATCTAGTCCAACCCCATGGCATGCAGGAATCCCTGATGGATGGCCATTCACCTCCAGTGAAGGAGAGCCCAATGCCTCCCAAGGGAATCTGTTTCTGTGGCTCCAAGTATGTTGCTCATCTAGTCTAGTTTTTCAGGGCATTATTGCAGCAAAAATAATGACACCTGTGAGTTGATGGGGGTACCTAGAGCTATGTAAGTCTGAGGTTATTTATTAAACTAGTTTCTCCCCCACCTGCGCTCTGAGAGCACATGAGGAGCTCCTAGAAAGGGAGCAGAAAGGGAGGTATGTTGGGTTCAAGCTGAGGGCCTGGGAAAAGGGCAGTCCGAAACCTTCGGAGGGCCCCAGGTTGGGAAAGGCTGAGCTACTGAATACTGCCTTGGTTCCCCTTGGAGCTGCTAAGAGAGAAGCGGGTTGCAGGGGGCCAATGGAGGTGTAAATGACTCTCAAGGTCTGAGAAGCTGCTGTTGCTAGATCAAGTTCATCCATCTTCTTGAATCAATTAAACTAAATAGATTTAATTGGTGTTTGTTTTTAAGCAGGGTAATCCCTTGCTCTGATCCAGTAGATCTATAAATTGCTTTGTACTAAAAAAATAAAAAAGAGGCTCCAAGTTATTTACAATATAAAAAACACACAAAAGGAAACAAAAACGTCAAAACTACACATTAAACAATGCACAGTATCATTGCAACTACAATAAAAGCCCATGTGAAAGAGCGGATTAACAGCACTATGTTTAAAGTTGTCCATATGCCTGGAAGAATAAATACATTTTTACCTGGTGCTGAAATGAGAGAAAAATTGGTGCAAGGACTGTTTTTTGGGGAGAGGTAGCACAGAGAAGGGCTGATCTTTGGTTACTAACTTCTGTGCATGTTTTAGGGATGTGAGACAAGAAAGGCTCAGGGCATGAACACAGTTTTAACTGGATCTTGAATAAATGTGCAACTGTTACTCTTTCAAAAAATTTTTTTTTTGCTATTATCTTCCTTACTGGGTTGTGCAAACCGATATTCTGAATAGTGCAGTTTTACAGGGTAGGGGCAGTGGCAAACTTTGGGTTCTCAAATTTCAGTGGCACCCCGTGCAACACTAAAATTTGGCACCCTCAGATTTACATATAAGCTAAACAAGCTATAGCTTCAGGACCCACTCTCTTGGGCCCCCCCAAAAAAAAATTAAAGGAAAAAACCTGGATGTACATTTCCAAAATCTAAGATAAAAAACAAATACAATAAAACCTACATACAGCAACAGTGTTTTGTGTTGTGTAGACTCCTATGATAGAAGTCATGGGCCCACCTGCTCACCTGCTCCCTCAAATATCCCTGGTTTGCTCATTTCTATATATGTTGTTGTTGTTGTTGTTTAGTCATGTCTGCCTCTTCGTGACCCCCTGGACCAGAGCACGCCAGGCACTCCTGTGGTCCACTGCCTCCCGCAGTTTGGTCAAACTCATGCTGGTAGCTTTGAGAACACTATCTCACCATCTGGTCCTCTGTCGTCCCCTTCTCCTTGTGCCCTCCATCTTTCCCAGAATCAGGGTCTTTTCCAGGGAGTCTTCTCTTCTCATGAGGTGGCCAAAGTCTTGGAGCCTCAGCTTCAGGATCTGTCCTTCCAGTGAGCACTCAGGGCTGATTTCCTTCAGAATGGAGAGGTTTGATCTTCTTGCAGTCCATGGGACTCTCAAGAGTCTCCTCCAGCACCATAATTCAAAAGCATTCATTCTTCGGCGATCAGCCTTCTTGATGGTCCAGCTTTCACTTCCATACATCACTATTGGGGAAACCATAGCTTTAACTATACGGACCTTTGTTAGCAAGGTGATGATAGGTTTGCTCATTTCTACATATATATTTCTAAATATTCCTGCCAACCTAGCAGTTCGAAAGCACATCAAAGTGCAAGTAGATAAATAGGTACCGCTCCGGCAGGAAGGTAAACGGCGTTTCCATGCGCTGCTCTGGTTTGCCAGAAGCGGCTTAGTCATGCTGGCCACATGACCCGGAAGCTGTACACCGGCTCCCTCGGCCAATAAAGCGAGATGAGCTCTGCAACCCCAGAGTCGGCCACGACTGGACCTCATGGTCAGGGGTCCCTTTACCTTTATATATAGGGTGCCTACATTCTGCATGGACTGGTTGCAGGGCAACATGTGCAAATGGCTTGAGATACCGATTAGGTCCATCAATTACCATATAGCATGTATTCAACACAAAAAACAGTGACAATTTATTGTTGACAAAGGACAACTGGACATATAAAGGGCCCCATAACCTTCAGTAGCTGAGGGCCTCATCAAACCTAAATCCGGCTGCAGGTTGTTTATGCCGCGGGTTGCGAACGTGCTTTCTGCACGGATCACGTTCGCAACCTGAGCGTCCACTGTAGTTGCTTTGAAAGACGATCATCAGGCATCTGCACAACATGACCAGTCCAACGAAGTTGATGTTGAAGAATCATTGCTTCAACACTGGTGATCTTTGCTTCTTCCAGTAGACTGTCTTCCCAAGCGATGTGTAACATTTCTTGGAGACCCCGCTGATGGAATCTTTCGAGGAGTTGGAGATGGCTTTTATAAGTGGTCCATGTTCCATTCTGAAGGAAATCAGCCCTGAGTGCTTACTGGAAGGACAGATCCTGAAGCTGAGACTCCAATACTTTGGCCACCTCATGAGAAGAGAGGACTCCCTGGAAAAGACCCTGATGTTGGGAAAGATGGAGGGCACAAGGAGAAGGAGACGACAGAGGACGAGATGGTGGGACAGTGTTCTCAAAGCCACCAGCATGAGTTTGACCAAACTGTGGGAGGCAGTGGAAGACAGGGGTGTCTGGCGTGCTCTGGTCCAGTGGGTCACAAAGAGTCGGACACGACTAAACGACTAAACAACAACAACGTTTCACAAGTGTACCACTACACTGCCCTGTGCAATGGTGATCTGCCCCCCCATGGGTGGTGCAAGGGGGTCCTGGCAGGATGTTCCCTGGGGCTCCTTCAAAGAGGGAGAGGGAGACTTTGGAAATCTGCAAAGGAACCTCCTGCAACAGGCGAGGGAAGCTTTCATGCATGTAATGCATTTAATTATCCAACTGATGCATCAGCGGCACCTGGGGAGGGAGGATTCTATTAGGCTGATAAGAAGCCCTCACCAAACACAGATCCTGCTTCCTTGTGTCTGGGGATGAAATCATAACTCTATCAAAATGACAGGAGAGGGCGACCGGAGGGGAGAGGCTCAACAGGCGGGTTTTGAATCCTTGCATTAATTTTGGATATCACACGATAGCTTTATTTGTATTGGATTTTCCGGGAAGTAATCCTCGGATTACAGAATACCAACACGACGTCTGGTGCATAGCAAAATGCTCAGAAAGGCAGACATGGCTCCGGCTTTGCAAGCACTCTGCAGGCTGTAGTAATGGGAGTGAAAAGGCATTTCGGTTCATTGCATTGCTGCATAGTGCCTCTGAGCATGTCCAGAGTGCATTCAGAAGCACTGCTGCCTCTGAACATGGAGACAGAGCAGTCTCCACCCCCATCATTCAGCCCGGACACTGAGGTCCAGCGCCAAGGGCCTTCTGGCAGTTCCCTCCCTGCGAGAAGCCAAGTTACAGGGAACCAGGCAGAGGGCCTTCTCGGTGGTGGCACCTGCCCTTTGGAATGCCCTCCTATCAGATGTCAAGGAAATAAACAACTATCCTTTTTTAAAAGACATCTGAAGGCAGCTCTGTTTAGGGACGTTTTTAATATTTAATGCTGTATTGTTTTTAATACTCAATTGGGACCCGCCCAGAGTGGCTGGGGAAACCCAGCCAAATGGGCAGGGTATAAATAATAAAATATTATTATTATCATTGTAAACAGTTTAGATTAAAATAACCACCAACTAAACATTTAACCAACACCAACCCAACAAAAACAAAACAGAGGAACCAAAAGGAGAACCATTTAAAGCATTTTAAGACATTTTAGCCAGTGGCCACAAGCCAAGAGTTGTTCCAGCCATGTTCCAGGGGCCTCCCAGGAGCCTCTTTTAGGTGAGTCTGGGTCCTTCTCTAGGTGGGTCCCAGGTGGAAAGGGACCTGGCAGCAGGGAGCAGGTCTTCCTTCCCGCACTCATGGCAGGAGCAATGTCCCTCCTGCCTTCCAGGGCCTCTTTTAGCTGCTGAGGGTGAGCAGGCAAACTGGTGAGCAGGCGAGTGATCCAGACAGGAAGGTGGGAGAGGGGGATGGCTGGGGCTGCAGATGCCGCTATAATTAGCCCAGAGCTGTGAAATGGGTTTCTCAGCCGCGTTGCGCAAAGCACAGCAAATGCGGGGAATGTAGAAGCAGCCCGTCAGGAGGCCGCACTCAGAACTGATATTTAATTGAATGGCTGAGAAGATGTTCTCCAGAGCATCTCCAGGCAAGCTATAGGCTTGCCAAGTGCGGGCGGAGATAGCTGAAAAAACTATAATTAATATCTCCTTCTGAACCTTTTAAATTGTAATTAAAGGAAATGCACTTAACAAGGAGCTGCTTTCCATATCCCATGCAATGCTAGTTAATTACCTGTAAAGTCATTTAGGGACTTTGCTCAATTCTGCCTGAAAGAAGTGGTGGAAATTACCATTTTGAAGGCTGCAGTTCTAGCCCTGTTTACCTGGGAGTGAATGAAACAGGACTTCCTTTTCAGGAGACACGGCTAGGCTTGCCCTGTAGGTATACAAAGGGGGTGGGGGTTTCCATATTTCTTATGTATTTATAAAGCTCCCTTCCCAGAGGATAGCTTTCCCTCTGAGAGCGTCAGTCTTGCATGCACAAAAGCTTATCGAACAGCGAGATAATGTTGCTGACCCCCTTTCAGGTGCAAAAGCCAATGTGGTGTAGAGGTTAAAATGTCTGGGTAGACCAGGGTTCTGCCATGAAGCTCACCTGCTGTCCTTGAGCCAGTTGCTATCTCTCAGCATAGCCTACCTCAAAGGGCATAACCCCACACGCCCCATCAACGTCCTTGGGGAAAAGATGAGGTGCAAATAAAATGTTGGAAGGCTCAAACTGTTCTTTTTGGATATGGTCTTATCTAAGGTTACCAGATTTCCCCCAAAGAATCTGGTGTTCTCCTCCCTCTCTTCCTCAGTGGTGGCGGTGGCAGCAATGCAGCAAGGCCGGGGTTCCCCTCTTTTTTCTCCTTCCTCTTTCTCTCTCTTCCTTCTACTTCTCCTCTCCTCCTTCTTCCTGCATTGGCTCCGGGGGTTTTACTGGCCTTGGAGTGCCGCTGGGCAATCAGTGGCCAGGCGCTCTCACTCCCGCCTCGATTTGGGTCATGGGGTGTGTGTGTCAGCGGTTCTCCCAGTTTACGCGCCAGGCATCCCCGGTTCCCTCTCGGCAGTGGCAGTCTCAGCAGCCGGGAATCAGGCTGATAGCGCAGTTGGCTCTGGCTGGCTTCAGGAGCTGCTCGCTGTCATGCACCCACCATTTTGCCTCACCCGAAGTCCCTGTATGATGTGTCTTGTGCTGTTGAACCAATCGCGCAACATTCATTCCCTACTAATAAATCTACAATACTCAAAATATAAATCCGGGGACATTAAATGAAATCCGGGGACATTCCGGGGACAGATTTTGTCCGGGGACAGATTTGTAAATCCGGGGACTGTCCCCCAGAAACGGGGACATCTGGTAACCATAGTCTTATCAGACTCGGATGTTATTAGCTGGGCATCATCTCAGCAGGGAAGGGCATTTAGCCACTTTGGGTCTGCAAAAATAGTGGCCAGTACCATAGGCATTACATTAATAAAATAACTAACAATAGCTAAATAAATAACATGTGTTTATGGCCTCCACATATAATGTGTCCTACGTTTTGCAAAATCCAAGGACTGAGAAGACTGGATTCACTTGAATAATAATAATAATAATAATAATAATAATAATAATAATAATAATAATAATAATTTATTATTTATACCCCGCCAATCTGGCTGGGCCTCCCCAGCCACTCTGGGCGGCTTCCATAAAAAGCAAAAACACAGTAAAATCACACGTTAAAAACGTCCCTGAACAGGGCTGCCTTAAGATGTCTTCTGAATGTCAGGTAGTTGTTTATTGCTTTGACATCTGCTGGAAGGGCGTTCCACAGGGTGGGCGCCACTACCGAGAAGGCCCTCTGCCTGGTTCCCTGTAGCTTTGCTTCTTGCAATGAGGGAACCGCCAGAAGGCCCTCGGCGCTGGACCTCAGCGTCTGGGCAGAATGATGGGGGTGGAGACGCTCCTTCAGGTATACTGGACCGAGGCCGTTTAGGGCTTTAAAGGTCAGCACCAATACTTTGAATTGTGCCCGGAAACATACTGGGAGCCAATGTAGGTCTTTCAAGACCGGTGTTATATGGTCTCGGCGGCCGCTCCCAGGCACCAGTCTAGCTGCCGCATTCTGGATTAGTTGTAGTTTCCGAGTCACCTTCAAAGGTAGCCCCACGTAGAGTGCATTGCAGTAGTCCAAGCGGGAGATAACCAGAGCATGCACCACTCTGGCGAGACAGTCCGCAGGCAGATAGGGTCTCAGCCTACGTACCAGATGGAGCTGGTAAACAGCTGCCCTGGACACAGATTTGACCTGTGCCTCCATGGACAGCTGTGAGTCCAAAATGACTCCCAGGCTGCGCACCTGGTCCTTCAGGGGCACAGTTACCCCATTCAGGACCAGAGAATCCTCCACACCTGCCCGCCTCCTGTCCCCCAGAAACAGTACTTCTGTCTTGTCAGGATTCAACCTCAATCTGTTAGCCGCCATCCATCCTCCAACCGCCTCCAGACACTCACACAGGACCTTCACTGCCCTCACTGGTTCTGATTTAAAAGAGAGGTAGAGCTGGGTATCATCTGCATACTGATGAACACCCAGCCCAAACCTCCTGATGATCCCTCCCAGTGGCTGCATGTAGATTTTGAAAAGCATGGGGGAGAGGACAGAACCCTGAGGCACCCCACAAGTGAGAGCCCAGGGGTCTGAACACTCATCCCCCACCACCACTTTCTGAACACGGCCCAGGAGGAAGGAGCGGAACCACTGTATGACAGTGCCCCCAGCTCCCAGCCCCTCAAGACGGTCCAGAAGGATGTTATGGTCGATGGTATCAAACGCCGCTGAGAGATCCAGCAGAACTAGGAAACAGCTCTCACCTTTGTCCCTAGCCCGCTGGAGATCATCAACCAGTGCGACCAAGGCAGTTTCAGTCCCATGATGAGGCCTGAATCCCGACTGGAAGGGATCCAAATGGTCCGCTTCTTCCAGGCGTGCCTGGAGTTGTTCAGCAACCACTTGCTCAATCACCTTGCCCAAGAATGGAAGATTTGAGACTGGGCGATAGTTGGCCATTGTGGCCGCATCTAAAGATGGTTTTTTAAGAAGCGGTTTAATAACCGCCTCTTTCAGTGGGTGTGGGAAGGCTCCCTCACGGAGGGAAGCATTCACCACCCCCTGAAGCCCATTGCCCAGTCCTTCCCGGCTAGCTTTTATAAGCCAGGATGGGCAAGGATCCAGGAGACAGGTGGTTGGTTTCACTCGTCCAAGCAGCCTGTCCACATCCTCGGAGGTAACAGATTGGAATTGATCCCACTCAACTTGACTAGACAGAATTCTAGCACTCTCCCGCCCTGGCCCTGTTCCCACGGTGGAGTCTACTTCTTCCCGAATCTGAGCGATTTTATCTGCAAAAAACTTTGCAAAATCTTTCCGTGGAATAACTTTCCACGGCCTGTGATTGATTTTAAAAAAATTAAAAGGGAAGAAATGGGTTTAGGAAAAGTTGCTTCATTAGGAAATTCACGGGAATGAGGCCTCCCTTGGCTTGAAGTGGTAAGGCATGCAAATTTTAATACTATCTTGATGACTCTTATTATGCCGCCAAATGGCAGAGTTAGTAAATTAACCCAAAGCCCTAGTCTATTAATCATTTAAACTGAATCTGGGATTTAGAGCCAAAAAAGAAAAGGCCCAGATACCAGAGTCATAGAATTGGAGAGTTGGCCATGCAGACAAAACCCACGACTGCTGATGAAGGAAATCTATCGCTGCTGCATCCCTGAAACAGAGATTTTCAACCTCTGCTGAAAACCTCTGAAGACTCTCATGTATTGAAGTCTGGACCACCTCAGAATGGAGGGCAGTTTTGGGTTTTGAATGCTCACCCACATCGAACTCTCCCTGCATGTGGCTGGAAAGAGGGTTCCTACCCTGAAATACTTTCCCCAACAATGCTAACTTTGCGCAGACAGAGAGATTTCGATGGAGGAGCTTTTAGAATAGGCAAAGGGCATTGCTGAGTTTGAAAATCTTCATCAGAAAAGGACGACCAAAATGATCAAAGGGATGGAGAGACTCCTCTGTGAAGGAAGGTGGCAGTGTTGTTGTTGTTGTTACTTTTCAGTTTAGAGAAAAGGCGGCTAAGAGACATGGCAGGTGCTTATAAAATTCTGCATGGCATGGGGAGAGTGGAGAGATATTTCCACACACACACACCTCCTTCATAACACTAGAAATTGTAGACATCCAATGAAGCTGAACATTGAAAGACTCAGGACAAATAGTTTCAGTGCACAGTTCAACTATGGAACTCCCTGCTACAGGAGGCAGTGGTGATCACCAATCCGGATGACTTTAAAAGAGAAGAAGAAGAAGAGTTTGGATTTGATATCCCGCTTTATCACTACCCGAAGGAGTCTCAAAGTGGCTAAAATTTCCTTTCCCTTCCTCCCCACAACAAACACTCTGTGAGGTGAGTGGGGCTGAGAGACTTCAGAGAAGTGTGACTGGCCCAAGGTCACCCAGCAGCTGCAGGTGGAGGAGCAGGGAATTGAACCCGGTTCACCAGATTACGAGTCCACTGCTCTGAACCACTACACCACACTGGCTTGGACAAACGCCTGGAGGATTAGGTGATCAGTGACCTCTCTTAGTGAGACGGATCTTGGAGCTACCACTCAGTGCTGGATTTAGGTATAAGCTAAGCAAGCTATAGCTTGGGGCCCCACTCTCTTGGGGGACCCCCAAAAATTTAAAGGAAAAAACCCTGGATGTATTCAACAATTACTTTGATAAAATACATATTTTGTTGTGTGCAAATGGCTTTAGATACCTACCTATGAGGTCCATAAATCACCATATAGCATATATTCAACACACAAAAAAGTGACAATTTGTTGTTGACAAAGGACAGCTGGACATATAAAGGGCCCCGTTACCTTCAGGAGCTCAGGGCCTCATCAAACCTGAATCTGGCCCTGTTACTACACATCAGTCAAGGCTGAGTGTGTGTGGGTTTTTTGTGGTTAGGGGGAATGGAATGTGACCTCAGCCAGATGCTAATTACTGTTTTAACCATGTGATGGCCTGGGATTCGGACTCGGAGGCTGAACCTGAGGAATCCCAGCCTGCACAGGATTCCCCGCCTCCAGAACCAGCTGAGCCGGGGCTGGGGCATCAGCCTGAAGGGTCCTCACCTGTGCTGGATCCTCAGGAGCAGGTATCAGCTGAGTCTGTTCTGGCTCCTGAGGTGATGGAGGACCCATTGCCTGCAGGTGCTCCACTCTCAGCCCCGTCAGGGGAAGCTGAGGTTGCCTCTGGGTCCGGTCACCTTCCAGCCTCTCCTGAGCTGCAGAGGCTCAGGGCAGAGAGGCGGAGGGAACTAAGTTCCCACAGGAGGAGAGCTCGCCTCCAGGCCAGAAGAGGCGAGTCACCTGAGGATCGGGGCCGCCCTATGCCTTGGGGCAGATAAAAGTCAGCCAGCCCCAGTCCCAAGTTGCGGGAGCAACATTGTTGGTAGCCTGTTTCTGCCTGAACCCTGTCCTGCTCTTCTGCCAGAGTTCCTGACCCCACTCCCTGCCTTGGACGCAGCTTCAGCTTTGACGGACAGCCTCCATACCACACCCTTGACCTCGGACTGGATTCGGACCTCACTGCATGGTAACCCCTCTGGACCAGCACAAACCACTTAAGAATGATTTTGAGCATCACATGGTAGGGCAGAGTCCAACGAAGACATGCTGTCCTAAGCTCACCTGTCAGGTCCATAGAATGGAAGATGGCAGGGTCCCCAAGGATGTGTTCTACAGGGAGCTGGCTTCTGGCAAGAGGCCCAAAGATATCTCCAAACATAACAGGAAGTCTGGCAACATTAACCCTGCCATGAGGGAATCCCTTGCAGATGAGCGCAGGGCCTGGAGACAGTCAGGTTGTGCATCCATAGCCGTGACCAGAGGAGGAATGACCGCTGAGAGGAGCGCAGAGAGAAGAAACACCATGGGGCATCTGCAGCAGCACAACTGTCAGGCGCTGCAACTCTCTGCTGGTTTGACCTCACCTTCAAAGGTGCATTCCTCCATTGTCTCCAGAGACAGAGAGGTGCAAATGATGGTGCCACTGGAGACCCGTTGAGAAGAAGAGTTTGGATTTGATATCCCGCTTTATCACTACCCGAAGGAGTCTCAAAGCGGCTCACATTCTCCTTTTCCCTTCCTCCCTCACAACAAGCACTCTGTGAGGTGAGTGGGGCTGAGAGACTTGAGAGAAGTATGACTGGCCCAAAGTCACCCAGCAGCTGCATGTGGAGGAGCGGAGATGCGAACCCGGTTCACCAGATTACGAGTCCACCACTCTGAACCACTACACCACAGTGGCACCACACTGGTTGAGGTGGCACAGGAAACTTTATCAAGAATTCCTTCACGTTCAGGGGAGGGCGATGATCTTCCCCTGCCCTTGTGAAGAAAGAGAAGTGGCAGCTATTTTGATCAGGTGTCCTGATGAACTTCTTCCCAAGCAAATTATTTCCAAGGAGATAAGGAACTTCAAAAGATATTGCCTTGCGTTCTAGAATGGCAGGGCTGATTAATATGCAATGCTGTTTCAATATTGATGAAAAACTCATATTGAGACTGGTTATCTGATGTCGTTATTATTAATAATGCCTCAAGAACTCTGACATCACTGTCTGGCTGCAGCATCTTGAGATTTGGGTGATTAACAATGGCATCTCTTGACAACAGAGCTTAGGCAGTGGCGTTACTTTTGCATCCCAGAGAACTTCACTCCTTCTTTAATCGCTTCCAATGTCCAATGGAACTGGCCCTTTTACTCAATGGAAGCCAAATCTCAACCACTCTTAAGGCCGGTTCATACACTAGCTTAGAAGTCCTAATGCCATTATAAAGTGCAAGAAGATGCAGGAAGCATATTTCTGCCCTGCTCTGGAGGGTAGGACTCGAACCCATGGCTTCAAATCACAAGAAAGGAGATTCTGACTAAACATCAGGAAGAACTTTCTGATACTAAGAGCTGTGGAATAGTCTCCTTCGGGAGGTGGTGGACTCTCCTTCCTTGGAGGTTTTGAAAGAGAGGTTGGATAGGCACCTGTCATGTATGATCTACAGTAGTTGAGATTCCTGCATTACAGGGAGTTGGGCTAGCTTTGTGGCTTAGGGCCCTCGTATCTACGGGATCGCCTCTCCTGTCTGCCCCTCAGAGGACCTTAAGGTCCATGAACAACCATAGTTTAGAGGTCCCGGGCCCTAAGGAAGTCAGACTATCCTCCACCAGGGCCAGGGCCTTCTCAGTGATGGCTCCAACCTGGTGGAATGCTCTGTCCAGGAGACTAGGGCCCTTCAGGATTTAACCTCCTTCCATCTGGCCTGTAAGAGCTATTCCGCCTGGCCTTTAATTTGAATTCAGCCTGATCTTTTATTTCCCTTCCATTCCCTCAACCGCTCTGAGACCCCACAGCTAATTCTTCCCTGGCCTCCTCGCTGGCCCAAGTAGGACCAATGCAGCCAGCTAGCCCTGGGGATTATCTAATGCTTATTTCCCCTAAATTGATTTTTGAATTTTATTGTTATTCATGTTTTTATACTGTATTTTATGCTGCTTTTATAATTACAGTGGTACCTCGGGTTAAGTACTTAATTCGTTCCGGAGGTCTGTACTTAACCTGAAACCGTTCTTAACCTGAAGCACCACTTTAGCCTATGGGGCCTCCTGCTGCTGCCACGCCACCAGAGCACGATTTCTGTTCTCATCCTGAAGCAAAGTTCTTAACCTGAAGCACTATTTCTGGACATCGTCTAACATTGTGTATGCCATCAAATGCCAACAGTGTCCTTCAGCTCTCTATATTGGACAAACAGGCCAGACCTTACGCCAAAGAATAAACGGACATAAATCGGACATCAGGAATCACAAGACAGAGAAACCAGTAGGAGAACACTTCAATCTCCCAGGACATTCTATACAAGATCTCAAAGTAGCTGTTTTACTACAAAGGAATTTCAGAAATAGACTGGAAAGAGAAGCTGCTCAATTGCAACTTATCACCAAACTTAAAACCATGGAGAGACCTGGTCTGAACAAAGACATTGGATTCTTATCTCATTATACATGACAAAGCCATTTTTCACCTTCTCACCCCTTGCTTTTTCCTGTATGACCTATTGCAGTCGTTAAGAGTCGTCAACAGGCTCATCACAGCTATCTGCCAATCACCCACTCCCACCACCCTTCTGAGTAACACCCCTCCCCACCTTCTCACTATATAGAAGGGTCTGGAAACTTCTGTTTCAGTGTATCTGAAGAAGTGTGCATGCACACGAAAGCTCATACCAAGAACTAACTTAGTTGGTCTTTAAGGTGCTACTGGAAGGAATTTTTTTTGTTTTCACTATTTCTGGGTTAGTGGAGTCTATAACCTGAAGCATGTGTAACCTGAAGCGTATATAACCCAAGGTACCACTGTAAGTGTTTCAAATTTGTTGTTAGCTGCCCTGAGCCCGGTTTTTGAACCAGGAAGGGTGGTATATTATTATTATTATTATTATTATTATTATTATTATTATTATTATTAATGACCCTTTGGATCCCTTCCAGCTCTACAATTCTATCAAGTCTTTGATTGTATGAACAACTGCAGCACTAGAGCAACGTGTGACCCTTGCTGGCATTTCAGCGACCTATTTAGCCTTTGATTCTGAACAAGACGGCCTCAGCCCAGTATACCCGAAGGAGCGTCTCCACCCCCATCGTTCTGCCCAGCCACTGAGGTCCAGCTCCGAGGGCCTTCTGGCGGTTCCCTCACTACAAGAAGCAAAGCTACAGGGAACCAGGCAAAGGGCCTTCTCGGTGGTGGCGCCTGCCATGTGGAATGCCTTCCTATCAGATGTCAAGGAAATCAACAACTATCGGACTTTTAGAAGACATCTGAAGGCAGCCCTGTTTAGGGAAGTTTTTAATGTTTGATGTTTTAATCTTTTGTTAGAAGCTGCCCTGAGTGGCTGGGGAGGCCCGGCCAGATGGGCAGGCTATAAATAATACAACGATGATGATGATGATAATGACATGGATATGGGAGGAAATCAAAGGCATTGTCAGGGGTTGGACTAGATGGTCCTTTAGGACCCCTCCAACTTTGCAGTTCTAGGATTCTACAAAATCACATGCACTGCATCATTAAGAGCACCAGTGGGGCGCAGTTGGGCTGTGGGGCTGCCCCCTCTAGAGTCCCTGGCATCATAGTCAGTCCTGAGCTGCGTCCCTAGATATGTCTCTGTTTCACTGCAGCCTTCCCAGTCCAAAAGAGAAAAGCAGAACACACTGTAGAGATATTGGCTATTTCATTTTCTCCCTCCTCCACATCCTTCAAAGACAGAATTAGCTCAAGTGCCTTTGCAGAGATTCCTCTTCTGCACCGTGGAGATTGTGACGGAGCCAT
The DNA here is from genome assembly GCF_964234715.1 of Podarcis melisellensis. Lineage (NCBI taxonomy): Eukaryota > Metazoa > Chordata > Lepidosauria > Squamata > Lacertidae > Podarcis > Podarcis melisellensis. The sequence goes on along the minus strand of NC_138537.1, from coordinate 1,277,196 downwards.
CCAAAGGTTCGTTGTGAGCTTTGAGGGCTCTCTGTGTGGCGGCTGGAGATAATCGTCTCTGGATCATGGCTGGGCCAGTGCGAAAGGAGTAAAACGGAGAAGGTCTTGTGGGGGCATCTTGTGTGAAAGGCCCGGAAGCAGCTGGTGGGTCGGGAAGAACTAAGGGAAAGCTACATGGAGCTTGCAACAGTTTGCTTAGAGCAGGGGTAGGCAACCTAAGGCCCCTGCGCCACAAGTGGCCCACCAAAGTTGTTTAACTGGTCCACGAGCCGCCCCCCAACCAAGCTGCCTGCTCGGCAAGTCCCCACACGCTGTGCCAAACTGGCGCAGCACGGCACAGGGACTCGCTTCTGCGGCACTGGAAATTGTGTCTGTGCAGATGCTGGAAATTGTGGAGGCAGTCTGGCCCACAGAGGGATCTCCACTGAAGTGAACCGGCCCAGGCGAGGTAAACCTTGCCAACCCCTGGCTCATAGCTGTCAACTTACAGATTTGAAAATAAGGGACCAGCAGCCTCAGAAATAAGGGATCAGCAGCCAAAATAAGGGATTTTCCAAGGGGCACAGGCATGTTCAACTTCTGAGCCCCTCCGAGCCAAAGGCAGAAAGGTAGCCAGCAGAGAAACGAAGCGTAAAGCGGTGGTTCCCACAGCGCAGCAATCCCGGCAAAGGGGACGCAGCAAGGAAAACCACCGTCACCTCTCAGCTGGGAAGCGCTGAGCAAAGGCGAGTCCCCAGGCAACGTGGCTGATTTGACTGGCACAAGGCATGCAAGCTCCACCCCGCAGTCATATCCTTTCTTCTGGGCCTCCCCTGGAGTCCCTTTGGGCTGGATGAAGGTTTTGGGCTCAGCTTTGGGCAACGCATCCTCTGTCTCCTGCAGCAAATGTCTTGCCCCCCTTCCCCCACGGCAAGCTCCACTCGCCGACAGCATCACTGGCCATAAGTCTCTGGTTTACGGCTCTCATGTCTCCTTGAATTGCATTCCGCCTGCCGCCCCCAAGTGCCACCGTGAAACGGGGAGAGGAATGATGGAGCGAGGCTCAATAGGAGTTTTGATCTTCCCTAACAACGGGGGAGACAGATGGCATTCGGAAGGCGGTTCCCATCCCCGGCATTAAAAGCGCTTGGGTAGCAAGAAAGGACGCCTTGCCTTCAGAAGCAGCGCTTGTCATTTCTTCCCCCAAGGGAAAACGGGCCATACTTTTGGCAGCAGCGTTTCAGCAAAGACTTGGAGCTCTTTTGATGCTACTTCCAAGCAAGCCCTGAATATTAGGGTGCCATTCACACGGGCACACTCCTTTCATTTGTCTGCGAGGCATCGCCCAGAGCGCGCAGTGCAGTTCTCTGCCGTGCCAACATCACTGGAATTGGTTGCAATTGTGTAGGAAACAGGTGGTGTTTTCTGGGGGTCTTACAAATAATAATAATAATAATAATAATAATAATAATAATAATAATAATAATAATAGATGCATGCACACCAGAAGCCAGTGCAGTCATTTCTGCACAAAATGCGTAAGATGGAGTAGGGAAAGGGAGCAGCGTTTGGGACTCTTTACTTTAGAGAAAAGGTAAGTCCCAGGTGACATGACGTTTGTAAAATTATATACGTGGAGAAAAAGGGCATGGGAATGTTTTTATCCCTCAGAGAGGCTGTCGCCTCAGGGGGGCAGGCTGTGGGGGCAGCTAGGAAAAGGGACAGATCCAGGCCCACAAATCCTGCTACATCTCCCCCCTCCTCCTCTGCCCCCCTGAGGATGCTGGCTTCCTCCCCAATGACAATGGCTCCACCTTTGGCACTTTTCCAGCCCCCTTTTTTCCCATGGGGGCAGTGGAAGAGGAGGAGGAGGAGGAGTTGCTGTTGGAAGTGGTGTAGCTTGGGTTGTCAGCACCCGGGGCAAGGCTAGTAATTTGTGCCCCCTAACCCGTGGAGCCAGGTAGGGGCAAAGAGCTGCGAGTGCGAGCGACCCCCCAGATGTTGCGCCCGGTGCGGCCAGCCCCCCCTGCACCCCCACGCTACGCCACTGCTGTTGGTAAGCGGCTGTGGGGGTGTCAGCAGCAGCAGAGTCTATGGCAGGGGGCAACGGGGGTGCGTTTTCCATTTCGCCCCAAGCAGCAAACTGCCCCGAGCTCCGGCTTTGCTGCTTCTTCAAATCCCCGACTGCAAAAAGCAGAAAAGAAAAAAGACAAGGTTGTGGGGTTTTTTGTGTTTTTTTTGCAGCTCTCCTTTTACATCCCTGAAACCTTGCAGTTTAAAGAGGGAGGCGGGATCGCTGCCCCCCCACCCACCCAGTTCAAACGGGCCCAAATTGCGCTGTTCAAAATCCACTCATAACTCCTGGCTTTAGCAGTTCTGGGCGCATCCATAATTCATGCCGTAAAAACCCTTTCTCTGTTGAGATAGATATTCCTCAGGAGGAGCTCCTCGCAGGCTGTGGATTCAGAGACACGGATGAGACTGTATAAATGGGAGGCAAGGCTGCAGGTCATTTTAAATATAAATTACCATGGTGGAGCTGCAAAAAGAAAAATTAAAAATGTTTTTAAAGGGGCAGAGTGAGGCTTTGATTCACAGTAGCCAGCTCAGGCAGCCCTGCTGTGAGGCTCAAGGAGGACAGCGCTTCCAGACAGCCTGTTTATTGAGCATTCAGACTGATTTGCTTGCATGAGGTTAGACAGCATTGGCTAATTAATGCACAGTCATTTGTTTGCTAGGAGGGTAAGATGACGGTGTGTCCTGAACAAAACAGAGAACGGGGCCCAAACTAACACGATGAATTTCAAGAGGGACAAATGGAAGTTTCTGTACATAAGCAGGAATAATCAGATGCACAAATATAGGATGGGGGACACTTGCCTTGATGGCAGTACATGGGGAAAAGATTTCGGGGTCTTAGGAAACCACAAGCTGAACATGAGTCAATCATGTGATGCAGCAGCAAAAAAAGTGATTGATATTCTAGGCTGCATCAAGAGAAGTCTACTGTCCAGATCAAGGGAAGTCATAAAAAGGTAAAGGTAAAGGGACCCCTGACCATTAGATCCAGTCATGGACGACTCTGGGGTTGCGGTGCTCATCTCGCTTTACTGGCCAACCAGCGTACAGCTTCCAGGTCATGTGGCCAGCAGGACTAAGCCACTTCTGGCGAACCAGAGCAGTGCACGGAAACGCCGTTTACCTTCCCGCCGGAGTGGTACCTATTTATCTACTTGCACTTTGACATGCTTTTGAACTGCTAGGTGGGCAGGAGCAGGGACCGATCAACAGTAGGGGATTCGAACCACCAACCTTCTGATTGGCAAGCCCTCAGCTCTGTGGTTTAACCCTCAGAGCCACCCGCGTCCCAAGGGAAGTCATGGTCCCACTCTATGCTGCCTTGGCTAGAGCACACCTGGCAGGGCTGGCAACTGTGGGGGACAGAAGGGGCTTTGGCCTCCTCAATATTGGTGGGCAGGGGGCTGAGACCTCACCCAATATTGAGGGGACTGACATCCCCTGCTGCTGGTGGGCATCCTCTCTGCACCCCAGCCCCTGCCCTGGGCAATGTCATGTGGCCAATCCCCCTTATTGTGGGGGGCAAGGCGGTGCCCCTGCAGCCTGGAGTTCTGCTTCCAGTTCTGGGTATCACAGTTTACGAAGGATGTTGACATGTGCTGGAACATGTGCAAAGGAGGGTGACCAGGATGACCACAGGTCTGGAAACCAAGCCTGATGAGGAACAGTTGAAGGAGCTGGGTATGTTTCGCCTGGAAAAGAGGAGGTACAATCACAGTCTTCAAATATCTAAAAGATGGAGTGAGGCAGTTTTCTCCTGCCCTGGAGGGTAAAACCTCAACCGATGGCTTCAAGTACAGTGGTACCTTGGGTTACATACACTTCAGGTTACATACGCTTCAGGTTACAGACTCCGCTAACCCAGAAATAGTACCCCGGGTTAAGTACTTTGCTTCAGGATGAGAACAGAAATCGTGCTCCGGCGGCATGGCAGCAGCAGGAGGCCCCATTAGCTAAAGTGGTGCTTCAGCTTATGAACAGTTTCAGGTTAAGTATGGACCTCCAGAACGAATTAAGTACTTAACCTGAGGTACCACTGTAATAAGAAAGGAGATCGCAACTAAACTTCAGGAAGAATATTCTGAGAGTAAGAGAGTAACAGCACATAAAACCATATATCCTAAAGACAGCACAGTCTCCACGGACCTTCATTCCAAGGACAGCAGAACTCAGTCTCTCACCACTCAGAGATTGTGGTGGTGTGTAACACTGAACAACAAATACACAGAAGGGGCTATAACAATGGGAGGTTTTTAAGCAGGTGTTGTGTGGCTGAAACAACCACCCACCTGGCTCACGGCCACCTGATCCCCATAGAATTGTGGTCCAGCCTCCGCAATGCCAGGCTTGCCTTAACAAAGCAATGACAAAAGATTTTGGGAATAGTAAAAGGAAGGAGATCGTTTCAACCAGCCGGCATTTGATTTGAGGCCTAAAAGGTTTTGCTAAAGAAGGAAGGTGTTTCTATTTATTTCATTTCAATTCTTTGCTACTAATTCTTCACATTTGTTTATTTATTGGTTTGGATCCCACCTTTTCCCAAGGTTGGAACACACGGTTCTCGCCCTCCTTTCTGAATCCTCACCACAAGCCTCCGAGGCAGAGCGAGCGTCTGACCCAAGTGAGCTTAAGGGCTGAGTGGGGGAGGCCGATTGGGGGATTTGAACCCTGGTCTCTCCCTGAACTGACTCTTGACAGATGTTTCTAGGAATGTCGGGTGCAGTTGTGATCTCCTTCAATGAGCAGACTCCTATGAGAGAAGGGGTCCTTCTTAGGGGTGCCAATGAAACAGGTTTCCGTCTGAGAAGCAGGCCTCCCCCCCAAGGCTGGGGAAGAGGAGAGTGGCTTAGAATCATAGAACTGTGGAGTTGGAAGGGACCCCCAAGGCCATCTAGTCCAACCCCCTGCAATGCAGGAATCTTAATATCATCATCAAACTATTATTGGCATCACCTACAAACATTCAGAATAAATAAGCCAGTGCGATCTCATTGCCATTTCAACAGTACAATCATTTGCCAAAGGGAAGAAGAGGCGAGCGATCTATTTCATTTCTGTGGGTCTCCAGCAAGGGCAAGATCCTGTAGCGTACTTCGGTGACAAAAAATCAAATAGAGGAGCTTAGCTACTCTCTTGGTGAGCTCCTGGTCTCTCCCCCTGTAATAAGAAGCGTAAAACCTCTGCCTCTGGTTTCCATGTTGGAATGCATAGATGGTCTAGAAATTGTTGGCAGAGATTATCATACATTTTACATTTAAGGGCCATGTGAGCTAGAGTTTCCACCAGGTGGGCATCGCATGGGCAGATCCAGCCTCCTTCTGCCATACCCGCAAACCTAGCCCAAAGGAGGTTAGAAGGATTAGAATTGAACCTAGCCAGCGAAAAAGCCATTCTTTCTTGCAGGTGGAATCTTAATATTCCCTGCAGATGGCCATCCAACCTCTGCTTCGAAACCTTCAGTGAAGAAGGGTCCACCACCTTCTAAGGGAGTCTTTTACCCTCAGAAAGGTCTTTCTAAGGTTTCTTTGCAACCTCTGTTCTTCCACCTTGAATCCATCAGTCCTGGTCCTACCCTCTGGACAGCAGAAAACAAGCTTGCTATATCTTGCATGGGTCAGCAGTGCCTCTGACCTGCCCCATTAGGGCCATTTGCAGCCCCCAGGCTTCAGAAGGGGTGAAGCCACTTGCACTGGGGTGCTGTTTATGGGAACCTCTGTTTTTACAGCCTTTGCTGCAGGGTCCCCTCAGCCTGAGAAGGCGGAAGATGATGAAGAGCACTAGGAATGCAAGTTCCCGGCCGCAGTTAATTCAGACGCTGCTTGCCGCCTCCTTTCTCTGAGGCTGCTCAGTATTTAAATGGAAGGAATATATTTGTGTGGGGAAGAGTCTTGTGGGCTATGAAAAGGCACGCCGTGCAAGCTATTATTATGGGAATGATGTAATGAGCCTGGGAAAATAGAACAGTGTGTGGATAAAAAGCCCATTCTTAACAGAGTCTTAAGATGCTAATCCTTGCTCTCTCTCTCTCTGCTCACATTTGGTACCCAGGGATTTCTGCATTTTTCATCCGTGGTTTATTTTTACAAGACGCAAGTTCTGGGGCTGAGTGCGTAAAAGCTTTTGCAAGAGCCTGACTTTGGTGGGGGAACAAAACGAAAACAAAAGTCGCTCCTCTAAGCTGCCCACCTCCAACATGTTCCTTCCTATGAGATCAACCTCAGCTTCTGTCTCACTCTTTTCCATCTAAGACTCTTGAGGAAGCTTGGCAGTCAGGGGAAAATTATTATTATTAAATCATAAAAGAGGAAAGGTCCTTTTGTGGATCAGGACTTCAATTGAAATAATAGAATCATAGAATTATAGTCTTGGAAGGGACCCCAAGAGTCATCTAGTCCAACCCAGTGCATTGCAGAAATAATGTAGGAAGGGCTTCCATCTCCCCCCCCCTCGAGTCTTCGGGAAGTGCAATGGGCAGACTCTGATCTTCCACTGTGCCTGCCTTGCCAATTTAAAAGCACCTCTTGGCTGGTGAACACGCTGGCAGATTCTTGCATGAACTGGCTCTCTGGAAGCAACATGCTGGGCCCACACCTGCCCCAGGGTTCACTGGATACCTGTCAGGAGGGGGGTAGGCTCAAAAGGACTCTATCCCTTGTTACAGAGTGTTTGAGGACCGGGATGTTCGGAGGGAAACCCAGATGCTTGTTTACAAAGCTATTGTACTACCAACCTTACTGTATGCTTGTGAAACATGGACCACCATCTCCAACTCCTCGAAAGATTCCATCAATGGTGTCTCCGAAAAATGTTACACACCACTTGGGAAGGCAGGCGAACTAATACCAGTGTGCTGGAAGAAGCAAAGATCATCAGTGTTGAAGCAATGATTCTTCAACATCAACTTCGTTGGACTGGTCATATTGTGTGGATGCCTGATGATCGTCTTCCAAAGCAACTAAAGGTAAAGGTAAAGGTACCCCTGCCCGTGCGGGCCAGTCTTGACAGACTCTGGGGTTGTGCGCCCATCTCACTCAAGAGGCCAGGGGCCAGCGCTGTCCGGAGACACTTCCGGGTCACGTGGCCAGCGTGACATCGCTGCTCTGGCGAGCCAGAGCTGCACACGGAAACGCCGTTTACCTTCCCCCTATAAAGCGGTACCTATTTATCTACTTGCACCCGGGGGTGCTTTTGAACTGCTAGGTTGGCAGGCGCTGGGACCGAGCAACAGGAGCGCACCCCGCCGCGGGGATTCGAACTGCCAACCTTTCGATCGGCAAGCCCTAGGCGCTGAGGCTTTTACCCACAGCGCCACCCGCATCCCTCCAAAGCAACTACTCTATTCCAAACTTAAAAATGGAAAGCGTAATGCTGGTGGTCAACAAGAGATGTTTAAAGACTGTCTCAAGGCAAATCTAAAGGAAAAAGTAGTATAAATGTAGTATAAACACCAACAATTGGGAAACATTGGCCTGCAAGTGCTCCAGTTGGAGAACATCCTTGACCAAAGGTGTCCTGGGCTTTGAAGACACTCAAACTTAGGACGCAAGGGAGAATCTTGCTAAGAGGAAGGCAACTTGGCAAATCCACACCGTTATCAACTCCCTCCCAGAAACCTATGTCCCCACTGTGGAAGGACGTGTGGATCCAGAACCGGCCTCCACAGTCACTTACGGACTCATTGTTAAAACCGTTTTTATGGAAGACAATCTGACTCGGCTACGAGGGATGGCCAAAGAAGAAGAACAGACACAGCACTGTCCCCCTTGCAAACAGAGAGCCACCCTCTTTGCTAGCATTTGTGGCCCCCTGATAAGAGGCTGCCTATTATTCCCCCCCCCCATAGACATTTTCATAAATAAGACAAGAACAGCAAAAGGAAACTGCTTGTGTTTTCACAGAACGTAAGAGGCTGGAGCTGGATCAGGCCAATGGGGCTCTATCTTGTCCTAGAGCCTGTTCTCAAAATGGCCAAACAGGCACAGAATTTGAACATGAGAGCCCTCTCCTCTCTTGTGGAGAGATTACTAGCAACTGGGATTCAGTAGTATTGCTGCCTGTGGCTAGAAGCCATTGATAACTCTCTTCCCTGTGAATCTGCCTAATCTCAGTTGGTGGCCATTCCTGCCTCCTGAGGGAGGGAGTTCCACAGTTTAACGATGCACCGCTTGAAGGAAGACTTTCTTTTATCTGCCTGAAAAAGCCCCCTGACTTTCTGGTTTTTCTCTAGCATGCACACACAGCCCTCCCTCCCCCTGTGCCCCCATTCACGCTCCTTCCCCGGACTAGTTCTTCCCATTGCAATGCATCTCCCGACATTGTTCACACGACACTCTCCTGCACCACTTGCATGGTGTTCGGTGAGCCATCCAAACCCGCCTTGTGTGGCCAGTGCTGGATTCATATATACATTAAACAAGCTATAACTCCGGACTCCACTCTTTTGGGAGCCCCCCAAAAAATTAAAGGAAAAAACCTAAAAGTACATTTCCAAAATCTAAGATAAAAAACGAATAAAATAAAACCTATATCCAGCAACCGTGTTTTGTGTTGTGTCGGCTCCTATGGTGTAAGTCATGGGCCCTGCCTGCTAGGCTGCTCACTCAAATATCCCTGGTTTGCTCCTTTCTATATATAGGGTGCTACATTCTGCATGGACTGGTCGCATGGCCACATCTGCAAGTGGTTTGAGATACCTATGAGGTCCATAAATTACCATATGGCATATATTCATCACAAAAAACAGCGACAATTTGTTGTTGGCAAAGGACAGCTGGACATACAAAGGGCCCCATTACCTTCAGGAACTCAGGGCCTCATCAAACCGAAATCTGGCCCTGGGTGAGGGGCAGTGGCAGACCTTGGGCTCTCAAATTTCAGCAGCGCCCCCTGCTACCCTAAAGTTTGGCACCCCCTACCCTGCCTCTCACACTGCGTTGGACAGAACTGTTTGGGTGCAGGGTGGCTTCCCAGTGTGGCTGCGCCGGCTGTGCTACCCTAAAACCGCCTCTGGCAGGCGTCACTGGGGATGTGCTTATGGAACCAAGGGGGCAGGGACCCCCAAAGAGTTTAGGATCTCCTGGACTGAGCTTCCACAGCTGCTGCCCCCCATAAACCACCATTTGCAGGATTTTCAGGAGCTGAGGGCCTCATGAAACCTAAATCCGGCCCTGTGTGTAGCCGTCATGGCTCCTAGTCGAGATGGCTTTGCTCTGCCTCCACACTCAGGGCTGGGATGCCTCTTTGGCTACCAGTTCCTGGAAAAACAGCAAGGTGTGTGTGGGGGGGGGGGGGAAGTAGAGAGCCTTGCTGCTGCACTCAGGTGCTGCTTGTGGACTTCTGGGCTTGTGTGAGAACACGGTGCCAGGCTAGATAGGCCTCCAGCCTGTTCTGGCAGCCTCCTATTACATGTTCGTATGCACATAAGATTTCTGATTGCACGCAGCACCTAGGCACAGATCAGACCCAGACGTGTATGTTCAGGGGTGGGAGACAGGATTGTTGGGGGGCAGTCAGACACACACACACACACTGGGTACCATAGCTGTCAACTTACAGATTTGAAAATAAGGGACCAGCAGCCTCGAAAATAAGGGACCAGCAGCCAAAATAAGGGATTTTAGTCAACCAGCTCCCGAGCCAAAGGCAGAAAACCCAGCCAGCCCATCAGCCAAATGAGCCAAATCAAGCGGTGGTTCCCACAGCGCAGCAACCCGGCAAAGGGGATGCAGCAAGGGAAACCACTGTCACCTCTCCGCTGGGAAGCGCTGAGCAAAGGTGAGTCCCCAGGCAATGCGGCCAATTTGATTGGCACAAGGCATGCAAGCTCCACCCCCCAGTCGTTCTTAGACTCCTTATTGGCTGAGCAACGCAGCCAAGCAACACCGTTGGAGCCTCCCTCCTCCCTGGCCGGCAGGGAGGGAGGGAGAGGAGCTGCTTCCTTTGAAACCCGGGAAATTTAAGGGACCTCATCAATAAGGGACAGCAGAGGGACACAGCGCTGGGATAAGGGACTTTCCTGCCAAATAAGGGACGCTTGACAGCTATGCTGGGTACACGCACACACATACACGGGCAGGCGGATATGCAAAGGACTTTGGTTCCTTGGACCTGAATGTGTGAACCGTCCTTCCATCCAGGGAAAGCGTTCGGGTGTTAAGAGAATTTGTAGCATTTGTACTGTTCAAACAGACCGGGGGGTGGGGGGCGGCGGTCAAACTATCGCAAGAGTTGATGAAATTTTGGGAAGTTGGATAGTCACAAGGGAATGCTGGGTGCACATTTTTATTCTTATTCATTTAGGATTATTACTTTGTCAAAATAAAATAAGTAAAATAAAAATAAATAAATAAAAGGGAAGGAGAAAGCCTAGAAAGAAAAGGAAGGGGGGGGAATAGCTGTGCTTTCTTTCACTGATCTTGACCAACCTGGTGACAACCCCCCCCCCCAATGTTCCAAGTAGAGAAGCCTGGTGCTGGATCAGGCCCATGGCCCACCTAGGCCAGCATCCTGTTCTCACGTTGGCCAACCAGATGTCCATCATGGGAAGCCAAACCAACCCCTGTGTTGCAAAGAGAACGTCAACAATGTCTAGGCAACATGATGCCCATATACATGCGTAACAGACAATCTTTATAGAATTCCTTCAAACAAGAACAAGTTCAAAATGAAATCTTTAGTCTCAAAGTCTCTGAAAATCTTTAAATGAAGTGAGGTACCAAACTTTGTACAATGAAAGACAAACTGTGAAGCTTTGTGTATTCAGCAAATGTAAGGTCCAACACTGAACAGTGATTCCGGATATTGACTAGTGTTTCGTAGAATTCTTTGTCATTATGGTGGGAGGATATAGAATTGCTTCATAAACCCACCTTATTTTGAATGAATGTATGAACGAGTGCTCATGAGCATTGTTCCACAGCATTTGATAGTTTCCTTTACATACATTCATTCAAAATTCATTCGCTTCATTTAAAGATTTTCAGAGATTTTGAAGAAGAAGAAGAAGAAGAAGAAGAGTTTGGATTTGATATCTTGCTATATCACTACCCGAAGGAGTCTCCAAGCGGCTCACATTCTCCTTTCCCTTCCTCCACAACAAACACTCTGTGAGGTGAGTGGGGCTGAGAGACTTCAGAGAAGTGTGACTGGTCCAAGGTGCAGCTGCAGGTGGAGGACCGGAGACGCGAACCCAGTTCCCCAGATTACGAGTCCACTGCTCTTAACCACTACACCACACTGGCTCTTTGAGACTAAAGATTTCATTTTCAACTTGTTATTGTTTCAAGGAATTCTATAAAGATTGTCTATTACGCATGTATATGGTCATCGTGTTGCCTAGACATTGTTGACATCATGGGAAACCGGCAACAGGATCTGAGCACCGCTGTCCTCCTGCCATTTCCAGAAACTGAGATTCAGAAGCATCTTTACCTTCGTCATAATTGCAAAGGCAGAAAACAGCCATTGCTGGCCTCCCCTCCATGAATTAGTCTGATCATTTTTTAATCAGCCACCACTGCCTCCTATAGAACCATGGAACTGTAGCGTTGGAGGGGTCCCCATGGTCATCTAGTCCAACCCCCTGCAATGCGGAAATCGTGTGGCCAACATGGGGCTCAAACCCACGGTCCTGTGATGAAGAGGCTCACACTCTACCATCTGAGCGTTTCCTTTTAGCTATGCCCTGTGCGACAGACTTTCTTTTATCCATCCTGAACCTTCAGCTTCGTTGGACGTCCGTGAGATCCTTGAGTTATTAGAGAGGGTGGAAATCCTAAAAGGCACCTGAGATTCGGATGATGCATTAAGCAAAACTCATTCCTTCCCCTCCAGTTAAACCTGCAAGGATCTCGTTTGCGGATTTGGAGCCCCACAACACCCAGTTCCCAACTTCCACACTCCGCCACAAACTGAGCTCAGTTCTCCAAAAGCAAATTCGTTTTATTTTTTAAAGATAACACCTTTATTTATTTAGTCATTTATTATTTCTTAGATAATAATCTGTTATAATTATTGTTAGTCGTTATTATGCAGAGATGAACAATTCCCCTCCCCCTTGGATCACGGAGCAAACAGTTTTGCTGCTTTTATCTGTTGTTATTATTTTTTAAAAATGTTAATGGAGTCCCGATTGAAAATATATTTATATATATATATAACTCTATATATATCCACGTATATCCTTTCTCCCCTTCCCCCCTTCGCTTTGGGCATGTGTGGCTGGGTGTGTGTTTTGTACTCTAAAACGTTGCAACAGGCAAGATCTCCTCATCCTACACAAAGGAAAAAAGGGTTGAGTTCAGAATCTTAGCCGCTACTGGAAGCTCCTGCCTTGCTCCTCCGCCTGCCGCTGTCTCGGTGAGGGTTCGCTGGGTGGGATGAGTGGGTGGGTGGGTGGGAGGGAGGGAGGGGGTGGGTGGGAAAGGCCTCGGATGCAGGGATGGGCGGGTGTCTGTCCTCTCAGCTATGTCGAGTCCTGGTTGACGACTTTGCCTCCGTTCATGGTGGGCGTCCCTGAACTTTTCCTGGAGCGGCCTTGCTTCTCTCCAATTTCATGCAGCGATGGCTCTCTGTACATGCACACTGGAAAGAGAAAAAAGGGAGCCGGCGTTAGCGGAAAGGGCTGCGTGTGGCTAGAGCAGGGGTAGGCAACCTAAGGCCCGGGGGCCAAATCCAGCCCGGTACGTTTCCAAGCACAATTCAAGGTGTTGGTGCTGACCTTTAAAGCCCTAAAGAGCCTCAGTCCTGTATACCTGAAGGAGTGTCTCCACCCCCATCGTTCTGCCAGGACACGGAGGTCCAGCTCTGAGGGCCTTCTGGTGGTTCCCTCGCTGCGAGAAGCCAAGTTACAGGGAACCAGGCAGAGGGCCTTCTCAGTAGTGGCTCCCTCCCTGTGGAACACCCTCCCACCAGATGTCAAAGAGAAAAACAACTACCAGACTTTTAGAAGACATCTGAAGGCAGCTCTGTTTAGGGAAGCTTTTAATGTTTGATGTATCACAGTATTTTAATATTCTTTTGGAAGCCGCCCAGAGTGGCTGGGGTATAAATAATAAATTACTACTACTACTACTACTACTACTACTGTTGTTGTTGTTGTTGTTGTTGTTGTTGTTGTTGCTGTTGTTGTTATGAAACACACACAGGGCAAAGCTTCCTTACAGGAGGAGAACACATCTCTCCAAAAAGCCATCACCACTTTCCCTTTGAAGGGCTTCTGTTAAGCTCCCGGCTCATGTCCCCTTTCAAGCCAAGGCCTTCCCAAAGCACAGAGGGGGAGGCGGGGAGGGGGGTCTGGTCTCCAACAGATAAGGCTTTTTCCAGTCCCTTTGGAGTTATTTTTCGACTTGGAGCCTTAGATGCCAGACGCACAAAGAAGGAGCCCCAGTCCGCCCTGGTTGCTCCCGGCACGGATCCATCTGGCTTTAAGTGGTTGGGGAGGTCACCCTTCCTTGGGCTCCCGTTCCTTATCAGCCCCAAGCAACAGAGGACTCAGGCAGCGCCAAGCCAGGGGTCTCAGGTGCCCCTGCCCAGTGACCTGGATTGCCAAGGCCTTTTTTTTTAAAGTAATATTTATTGAAGTTTTAAAGGTTACAGAAAAAGAAAAACAGAAAAAACAGAAAAATAAAAACAATTAAAAAACAAATCGAACCTTCCCATAACTTATCTTTCATTTGCTTGTTTCCTTGACCTCCTCACACCTCCCTTTTTTGTATTCTAGTTCAGTTAGCTATTTCAGCAAATCCTTTCCATCTTTGTTTTTGTCCTATAATTTATCTTAATATAATGTAACTTTACATTCTCTCCTTTCACCAATTAACAATCTATTTTTACTTCATCCTTTATAACATTTCTGCTAAAACCACATAACTTCATTCCAACATCCTTCTAACATTCCTTAATTTTACAATGTTTCTGTAAATAAATTTTAAATTTCTTCCAATCTTCTTCCACCGACTCTTCTCCCTGGTCTCGGATTCTGCCAGTCATTTCCGCTAGTTCCATGTAGTCCATCACCTTCATCTGCAATTCTTCCTGGGTGGGTAGATCTTGTGTCTTCCAGAACTTTGCAATAAGTATTCTTGCTGCTTTTGTGGCATACATAAAGAAATTTCTATCCTTCTTTGGCACTGGATTGCCAAGGCCTTTGATCTCAGCTGTCTGAGGTGAAGACCCAGCTCCATCTTCCTAGCTTGAGCCAGAGCCTTGTGGGTTCATTTCAGGTCAGGGCTGGAGGTGTGGGGGGGGGGCAGGACCAGCCTTTCCTAGGTGCCAGAGGGATGAGGCGCTGGGGATCTCTCCAGCTCCATGCAAGGACCACCAAACCTCGGGGTGGGGGGGGGTGGAATGGCTGCTTTTCATGCAGAAGGCGCCCGGCTCATCCAGGCAGAAAGGAACCCAAGGAAGGGTGTCAGCGAGGAGATGGAAATGAATTTGGGGCAACTTCCATTCTCATACAATTTCCTAAAGGAAAACCATTTCAAAACCCTCTGTCAGTGGTATTTAACGCCTTATAAATTAAATTTAATATCTGTTAGGATCGGACAGAAGCTGGAGAGGTGGATTAAATAAAGCAAATCACCTTTTAGAATTGTTCTAAAAATATATATATATATTATGGAAATCAGGTGGATATCCTCTGATATGGTAGGATATCCTAACCTCTGGTACCTAAAGTATTTATGTTTGATCATCTGAAAGATGCTATTCCAGTAAATGATCAAGAAATAGTTACAACTGTTGCTAAGATTTTAATAGCTAAAAATTGTGGGGGAGCATGTTGCCTACTATATCTGAATGGCCTCCGAAAATCTGGGCCACAGTAACTATGGTTAAGCCTAACTTACTACAGAAGAATGCATACAAACCAGCCAAACAGGTTTGTGGAGGAAATGGGTAATTATTATTATTTTTTGCAATGTTCTAGAACAACATCAGTGATAAAGTCCAACCTAAGGCAGCTTTCCACCTGGTGTAACATTATTCCTTTATGCTCTTTGGTTTATTTTGTTTAATAGAAACAAATAAATATATGTGGGAGAATCTCCGGAGTCAGGATCCCAGGGATCAATGTACCGAGCTGGTTTATGGGACTAAAGAGCATTTTACAACGCCAGGTCTTGCATGCTGCCTCCCCCATTTGCAAGCTATTCATACTGTTGGAACATCCAAATTGCAGACAGGCTGGGGAGCTTTTCGCTGCAGAGGAGTAAAATCCACACAGTTTGTGTTCATGCTCTGTGTTTCTTAAAAGCAAAAAGACTTGCCGCTGTTTAGTTTTTCTCCCTGCTGCCTAATGCACTTCCCACTCGCCCATCCTGCTGCCAAGTGCCTTTCTCAAAAACGGGACATGGGTTCAAAGGAACTCCTTGCATTGCAAAAGTGGATTTGGGGCGAGCAGGGGAGAGTAAGCCAGGGCAAGCGAGGAAAAGTGTGTGTCTCAGCAATGGCTTGTGCCCAACGGAATGGCAGGCAGGGAGTCCAACAGGAGGAGTAAATAATAATAATAATAATAATAATAATAATAATAATAATAATAATAATAATAATAATAATTTATAATTTATACCCCACCCATCTGGCTGGATTTCCCCAGCCACTCTGGGCAGCTTCCAACACAATATTAAAATACAGTAATGCATCAAACATTAAAAGCATGCCTAAACAGGGCTGCCTTCAGATGTCTTCTAAAAATCTGGTAGTTGTTCTCTTTGACATCTCATGGGAGGGCATTCCACAGGGTGGGCGCCACCACCGAGAAGGCCCTCTGCCTGGTTCCCTGTAACTTGACTTCTCGCAGTGAGGAAATCGCCAGAAGGCCCTCGGCGCTGGACCTCAGTGTCTGGACTGAACGATGGGGGTGGAGGTTTCTCATTGCTTTTCTCCCAAGAAGCAAGTGTCTTTTAAGTTCGTGACTGCTGTCACCATCTGCAGTGATCATGGACCCCAAGAAGGTAAAATCTCTCACTGCCTCCATTTCTTCCCCTTTTATTTGCCAGGAGGTGATGGACCCAGTGGCCATGATCTTCGTTTTTTTGACGTTGAGCTTCAGACCATATTCTTTGCTCTCCTCTTTCACCCTCATTAAAAGGTTCTTTAATTCCTCCTCACTTTTTGCCATCAAGGTTGTGTCAATACTGGGGCTTTATTAAGGCTGCGGAGCCATCTGACCACAGCAAAGTGGCAAACAACAGCAGCCACCTGCACTGCAAGGGGCTGGATTGGGCGACCGCTGGCGTCACTTCCAGTTCTGCACTTCTGTGATTCTGTGAAGGTCACGGCAAAGGCAGCCCTTCTCAGACAAGTCCCTCTGTCCTACGCAGGGAGAGAGACTGGGGAGAAATCACAGCAAAGAGGAGGAGGAGGATAGCAGCTCAGAGCAAGGCTGGTGAAGACAGGGGAGCCTTGGCAAAGAGGGATGGGGGCCTAGCCTTGTGCCAGGGGCACTAGGGCTCCAGAGTAAAGACGCAGGGCAGCCTGGGTGTAGCTGCGACCTTGAGGATGCAGCGGAAGGTGGGATATTGAGGCCAGTTTGTACAGCATCTGGGAGCTTTCGCTTCCTCCTCTGCCTGCCATCTGTTTAAGGGGATTGCAGAGAGAGAGAGGCTGACCCATGTCTGTCTCCCAGAAAGAAGGGATGCTTAGAGCCTTTTTATCACAGACGTTGGGAGGGAAGAGTGAAAGAGAGAGCCAGTCTCCTAGCAGAAGCAGTCAGAGCAGGGGGACAGGGATGCTCAGCCCTTTGCAGACAAGGCAGAAGGAAGAAAGCTTCCCTGCTTACAGAGAAACCATGCATGCCCACCAAAAGCCATCAATGCCATCCAGATTTTTTTCCTCTGGCACCCGAGACCTAGGTGGCAGGGGTGTGTGAACCCAACACCGCAGGCGCAAGGTGTGTTTCTACAGCATGCCGGAACAAAAGAAGGGCCTCCTGGATGAGGCTAGTGGCCCATTAAGTCCAGCATCCTCACAGGAGGCCCATTAGGGGAAACCTGCCGGCAGGACCCAAGCCCAAGAGCTCTCTGCCTCTCCCCCCCCCCCCCCGCTGGTGGTTTCCAGCAACTGGAATTCAGAAGCATTGCTCTCCAAAACTGTGGGGGCACAGCAGAGGCATCTTGGGTGCTAAGATGAGCAGAGGGTGCCTTCTTAGTTGTCCCTTCGCCCTCAGAGGCTCGGGGTGTGTGTGGTCTAAGCGGAGAGGGCCTTTTCTGTGGTGGCCCCTAAGCTGTATGACTCCCTCCACACAGAGGCTCGCCTGGCACCTTCATTGCACAACTTCCAGAGGATGCTGAAGACACACCTGTTCACACCAGGCTTATGACACCTCAGGTGTATGGTTTTTAGGAAGCATCTTATTTTTGAAAGTTGTTTTAAACACAATGTTGTTGTTTTTTTAAAAAAAATATTGTGCAAGACTATGTTCTGATACTAATGGTATGTTTCATACATTTCAAGCACATGCAGAGTGCCTTCCCAGAGAATTCTGGGCCCTGTACTTCATTAAGGGTTGCTGGGAATTGCAACTCTGTGTGTGGTAATGTCCAGAATTCTCTGGGTGAAAAACCGAACTTTGAAGGTATATTGTGTACACAATTTTTAATGTATTTTTAACCTTCTGTTGGGAGCCGCCCAGAGTGGCTGGGGAAACCCAGCCAGATGGTCGTGGTAGAAATAATAAATTATGTTGTTGTTGTTGTTGTTGTTGTTGTTGTTGTTGTTGTTGTTGATTATTATTATTATTATTATTATTATTATTATTATTATTATTATTCAGCCCAAAATGCAATGTGAAATCAGACTAGGCTACGCACCCCAAGAAATGTACCATTTGGCAAGCAGCATAGTTGCATCAAATTTATCCTCTGTGCCTTTGTAAGGGAATGCTCCCTTAATCAGACTTAATAATAATAATACTAATAATTTTTATTTATAGCCCGCCCTCCCCAGGGCGACTAACAAGCAATAATAAAAATAAGTTGAGTGAAGGACTGAGGCTCCCTGGCCAGCTTGACACTGTGATCTGGAATTCTAATGATGAGCCCTTCCCAAATCTAATACCACATATGCAAACAGAGTTCAGCTTTATCCCTCTGAATAGATGTGAAATTGGGGGCTGGGCTATTCATAAAGCCTGACCAAAACATACCTCCATAAACCAGCTATTAATGGGGCTTTATCGGTGATGTCTCCCTCCCTCTTTTCATGGCAGGATCCCAAATATATCTCTCCTCCCCCCCCCCACCTTTGTCATTTTATAGTTGCAACAGGTCACAAGCAAAGAGCAGGACCAAACCAAATGTATTATGCCAAAGCAGCTAGCCAAGCAAACGAACGCCAGGTCTCTCGGGCAAGTGAGCCCAGCTGCATTTTGCACAAGAGAGCGAAAGAGAGCCTGGGGAGCAATCTGACTTTGCTCAGCACCCCTCCCACCCCAAAAGGAAACACAGCTTCTTCACCAAACACCCCCCCCCCCCAAATGCAGAGAAAGCAAAACTGGGGACTCCGCCCCTCCCTACCTTCTATGGGTTTCGGTACAAAATGTGATGATGGTTTGGTCTTTTTCACCCGGTTCCCCTTCATAATCTGCCCTTCTTTATTGAGCCCCAAGAACCAGGCTCTCCCGGATTCCTGCTGCCGGTACAGCGTAGAGGAATATATAACGTAGTAGTTTTCAAAAACGGACTCCTTAAATTTGCACTCTGGCGTGAAGATGTCCTGCAGCGAGGAAGAGAACAAAAGAGGGGGGGAGGGATTAATGCAGAGTCGCTCCAGAGCAGGCGCCGGCCAAGAGATAATCTGTGTACCTCTTAGCGTAATCTCTTTAATGAAGAGAAAATAAAATTAAAAGAGGCAGCCCCAGCCTCCAACAGCTGAGCAGAATCTCAAGAACGTTGCTTGAAAGATGCAACGTTCAGCTGCATCGCATGTTCACAAATCTCGTGGTGTCAGAGAGGGCCAGGACCCCCAGAGTCTCTCACTGCTCAGAGGTGAGAGAACCATAGAATTGTAGAAAGGGACCCTGAGGGTCATCTAGCCCAACCCGCTGCAACCTTGGCATTAGAAGCACCACACTCTAAGCAACTGAGCTATCCAGAATCGGGATGCCGTGCAACTGTACAGGAACATAAGAAGCTGCCTTCTGCTGCCTTGTACTGTCAGACCATTTGGTCCATCTAGCCCTCTGTTGACTGGCAGCAATGGCTTTCCCAGGGTTTCTGGCAGGAGCCTCCAGAGTCTGCCTGGAGGTGCCCCTCAGGGGGTGACCTTGGGCCAGTCGCTGTCTCTTAGCCCAGCCTACCTCACAGGGTCGTTGTGGGGATGGAAGGGGAAGGAAGAGGAGAACCACAGACTCCACTTTGAGATCCTTGGAAGGAAAGGACGGCGTATGCATGCAATAAAATGGAATAAAGTGGGGGGGGGGGCTGAACCTGGGACCTTCTGCTCACAAGGCAGATATTCTATCCCCAATGCTGTGGTCGTTCCCAGCTGCAATTCAACCATAGCTGTCAACCTTCCCTTTTTTTTGCGGAAAATTCCCTTATTCCAGCACCGTTTCCAACTGCTATCCCGGATTGCTAGATATCCCATAGACTGTCCCCGGGACAGGTGAGGCCGCTGATCCCTTATTTTCAAGGCTGCTGATCGCTTATTTTCAAATCTGTAAGTTGACAGCTATGAATCCAACAAGGGTGTTTCGATTTATACACCACGAGATTGTAAAAATAAACAAATGCACAAATAAATAAATAACAACAATGAAGCAGGAAACTCAAGAAAAGTTCACAACCGCTTAAAACACACAGAAAGCATGAAAATACTAAAACAGGTTAAAATTCACATCAATTGTTTCAGCACCTGGACAGGGTCGTCAAAACAAGAATTTTAGCAGGTGCCAAAAAGAGAGCAGGCAAAGGCACCCGCTTGATATCAATAGGCAGGGAGTTCCAGAGAATAGGCAGGGGCTGCCAGACTAAAAGAACAAGTTCCTTACAGATGTGGAACGGGTATTGCGTGGCAGCTGTGGCAGTGCTAATTCCATGCACCCAAGCAGTGCTGTGGACGCATGTGGGATGTTGACTTTATACCCCAACAGCAACACCTTGAACTCGGCCCGGTAGCAATTCGGAAACCAGAGCAGGACTCTGATCGCAGGTGTCATTTGTTGACAAGGCCTCCCTCCTGTCAGCAATCGCGCTGCAGCATTCTGCACTAACTGCAAGCTCTGGATCAAGCACAAAGGAAGCTCCACACAGAGTGCATGGCAGTAATCCAATCCCCTCCCCCCAAATTATTATTATTATTATTTTGTCCCCGGAGAAAGCAGGCAAGTGGATTTGCAGATCCCCTGAAAAAATCCTTCTCACTGCAGCCCCCAAAGCCTGCTCTCCAACAAGCAGAACTGGCAGAGCTGTCAACCTGTTTGAGACTTCTCAGTTGATTGATGGCCTGCCACTTAACCAATCGACTGATGGAATTGATTAAACCGAAATTAATTTGCATTTCGCTCAAAGCTTCAATCCGGGGAGCTTTTTACAGAGACAAAAGTGCGAGATAACAGGCAATTTAAGCAAACAATTTATCGTGGAAAGGAGGAGGGGCTCTCTCTTATCCCAAGTACACACTAGAAGCAAAGGAGCATTTTTTAAGGTGCCCATAAACTTGCAGCCCCACTGATTAAAATGGAATAACGCCAGCTAAGCAATTTAAGCTTTATAGGTGATTAATCTACCAGTTAAAAAACTGGAGGTCTACAAGTGGCAGGGTATAGTTTTAAAAAACATAATCTAAAAGGCATCAGATGTACCAGGATTGACTTTACACACACACACACACACACACACACACACACACACACACACACCCCTCCCCAAACACCACCTTGGCTGGGTGAAAAAAGGCAAATTCCATGCTAGGGACCACCAGGAAATGATTTGAAAACAAAACTGCCAGTATCATAATGGTGTTGTACAAATCTATGGTTCAACCGCATTTGGAATCTTGTGTCTGGTTCTGGTGGCCTCGCCTCAAAAAAGGAGATTTTAGGGTTTGGAAGGGTTCCGAAAAAGAACAAAAGATCTTTCTCCCCAGTTCTCTCTCCCCATAAACCTCACAATGCCTATGAGAACAATGTCTCACACAGAATGCAACTGACATGCGGAAAGGACTCTCATGAACTGAAAAAGGAGGTGTTCTATGGACCTTTGTCATTCATGAAAATATTTAAATAAATTAAAAAATTAGGAAAAAAGATAAGGGCAACCAAAATGATGGAGGGAAGGGAGCTACTGTACTCCCCTTTGAGGGAAGGTGGCCACATTTGGGACTTTTTAGTTTAGAGAAGTGGCAAGTAAGAGGTGAATCCTAGAATGGTAGAGTCGGAAGGGACCAAGGGTCATCTAGCCCAACCCCCTGAAATGCAGGACTCTCAGAACAAGGTCTCCCATCCAGTTTGAAACCTCACCGGACCCTGCTTAGCTTTGCAAAGGTGGAAACAGAATTGTAGCAACTAGAAGAGTAAGTGTTGCAGGAAACGGGTTTTCTTTCTGAGAGGGTTTCGGTAGCCAACAATGCAAAGCTGCCTCCGTACCAAGGAAACAAATTTCCGAGCAGAGAGCACAGCTTCTTAGAAAATTTGTTTTCTGTTTAGAAAAATGGCCTGGCACATTATTGAGCTTTCTGGTGTGCCCCTCCCCAGCCCAAAAAGCCCGAGAATGCAAAACTGCACAGGAAGGCAGAATAATTGCTCCCATTGTCGCTTCACACAATGCACTCAGGACTGTATACACAGCCAATTAAAAACAGGCATTTTATTTACTTTTAACTCTTCACATCATAATCCTGAGTGCATTGAATGAGACTCCATTTTGACGGGTGTTTCTGTATAACAGCCCCTCTTGGACCGTGTGTGTGTGTGTGTGTCAAGCTTGACATGAGCTGAATCATTTTTACAAAAGTAAACCTCACGTTAGGGGTCCCTTCTGACCCTACAATTCTATAATATTTGGATACTTTCATTTCCTGTTGTCCATTAAAGGTAAAGGTAAAGGGACCCCTGACATTAGGTCCAGTCTTGGCTGACTCTGGGGTTGTGGCGCTCATCTCGCTTTACTGGCCGAGGGAGCCGGCGTACAGCTTCCAGGTCATGTGGCCAGCAGGACTAAGCCGCTTCTGGAGAACCAGAGCAGTGCACGGAAACGCCGTTTGCCTTCCTGCTGGAGCGGTACCTATTTATCTACTTGCACTTTGAGGTGCTTTCAAACTGCTAGGTTGGCAGGAGCAGGGACCGAGCAATGGGAGCTCACTCTGTCGCGGGGATTCGAACCGCTGACCTTCTGATCGGCAAGTCCTAGGCTCTGTGGTTTAACCCACAGTGCCACCTGTTGTCCATTGGGGTAGCATTATTAGAATCACAGAATGGTAAAGCTAGAACGGGCCCCTAAGTGTCATCTAGTCCAACCCCCTGCGAAGCAGGAATCACAGCTAAGGTGATAAGAAGCCTTGTTTCCAGATCTAAGCCTTGTCTGAATTATCATAGGCTCATTAAATAGCATTTAATGTTAGGCTTTAGAAATTCACCATCTCCTTTCTTGTAAGACGAAGCCATTTGTTTGGTTCCTGCCCTCTGGAACGTGAGAAAACAAGCTCACTCCATCTTCCATGGGACAGGCCTTGCGGGTTTATTGAAAACTTCCTCCAAGGAACTCAGAGCGGTGTTCATAATTCCCTCTTCCCTTTGGCCTCACAACGACCCTGTGAGGCAGGTCAGGGGAAGAAAAAGATTGACGGGCCCAAAGTCACACAGTTCAGCTTTGTGGCTGAGAAAGGATTTGAACCCAGATTTTCCCAGCTCTCTGCCGCTGGCCAGTCCTGCCCCAGGCCCAAGGAGTTTTGCAAGCTGAAGGACGGCTTGGTTTCAACCACGAAATGACCGCTGGGAGACAGCAGCTCCCCTGGCTTATTTTATATCCCTTGATTTAGAGGGATGCAGTTTGCAGTTAAATTTAATTGGTGGAGACAGTTTGAAAATGGACACTGCTTAAAATTCCTCTTTGCCTGGAACCCATAAGGTCCCAACAAGCCCCTTTTCTCTTCCGCTCTCATTTCAGACCACAAGCTGTTTGGTTTACAACCCCAGGAGAGATCCAGCTATTGTTCGATTGAGGAATGCATTGTTCCCATCTGCACCCTGCTTATAGATCCCATTTACTGCACAGATGTCTGGAGGAAGATTGGAGGGAATTAGCTCCACTTTCCAAGGTGGAGGAAACATCAGGCACCACCCTGGACTAGCCACAGAAGCTGGGCACAGCCTGCTGGATCAGGCCAATGGCCCATCTAGTCCAGCATCCTGTGGAAAACCCGCAAGCAGGATTCGAACACAAGAGCAACTCTCACTTCCTGCAGATTCCAGCAACTACGGAGGCAGAGCAAAGCGATGTTGGCTATTAGCCGTCGATAGCCGTCTCCTTCACAAATTGGCCTAATCCTCTTTTAAAGCCACCCAAGTTGATGGCCAGCATTGCCTCCAGTGGCAGTGAGTTCCATGGGTTCTACCACTACGATGACACCTTGAGATTTTGGATTTCTGCATGAGCTTTTTCGGCAGTGGAAACTTGGCTTTTTGCCATGAGGTCATGGCCAAGAATCACACGGAAGCCGCATGGAAGATGGAGCGAGCTTGTTTTCTGCTGCTCCAGGGATTGGCAGGCAAAGGACAAGAAGAGAGATTCTGAGTAAACATGAGAATGAATTTCTGGGTGGTCAGGACTGTTTCACAGGGGAATGGACTCCTTCAGAAGGTGGGGGTTTTTAATGCAGAGTTTGGATGGCCATCTGTCAGGGATTCTTGACCCATGATTCCTGCATTGCAGGGGGTTGGGCTAGATGACCTTTGGGTCCCTTCCAACTCGACAGTTCTATGATCCTATGACATTTGTGGCAAGAGACCAGGCTGCCTGCCAGGCCGCAATTTTGGCCCATCAGCTTCTGATAGACTGGAGTTAGCTGACCAGAGGCCTCCTGGCTTCTCTCCAAACCACAAGCTGGAGAGGAGAGCCTTTCTTTTTTGCAAATTCATTCTCTTCCTTCCCCAGCACTGCTGGCCTCAAAGCCCAATTTCAGAGCTGTCAAAAGCAGAACTGGGGATTCAATTTTCCCTGTCACTGAAACTTTCACCCCCCAACCCCTGCCCAACCCCTCCTCGCTGCGTTCAGATTATTAAAATTTTGACAACCCACTGACAAGATGGCCACGTTGGACCAATTAACTGGTGGCCTTTGGGTTGAAAGCTCCAGATGGGGCAGGGGATGGTTCTCCGGGGCTGGACGTGGGGCTCTAAAGCGAAGAGAAATGACACACCATCTGACAGCCTGTTTTGTTGTGGGTGCGCAATCGCACACATTGCACGCCGTGTAAGAGGTGCGCCTCCTTTCAAGATTTCTGTGCACGACTGCCGAGTTTTGGTGAGAGCAAAGGGAGGCCGGAGCGATTCTGACATTACACTGCGCAAGGCCTTAAATCCAGACCAGCACTTGCTGGGGCGTAAGGAGATCAAAAAGAATACGTTTTCATGCTTTTGTTTTTAAAAATGTACGTATATAGCAACCCTTCATCTGAGGAGAACAGGAATCGTTGCTATGGAATCATTGTATTGTATATTCAGAAAAGGGCAGCCCAAATGAAGCTGAATGCTGGAAGAAGATTCAGGACGGATAAATGGAAGGATTTCATCATGCGGCACATAGGTAAACTATGGAACTCCCTGCCACAGGAGGCAGTGATGGCCACCAACTTGGATGGCTTTGAAAGAGGATTAGATCAATTCAGGGAGGAGGAAAGGGCTATGGATGACTGTGCTCTGCTTCAACAGTTGCGGGCAGAAATGCTTCTGAATCTCAGTTCATCCATCATCATCATCATCATCATCATCATCATTATTATTATTTCCATATTCCTTATCTCCATTCCTTTCTTTATTCTATCTCATATATTCTTTATCTAACTTGCAAATTGTGGGGTTTAGCCAAAGCATGTCCAGGTTTTCACTGGTGGACAATGTTTAATTAAATATCCTTTACAAATTCCCCATTCTTTTCTATACCTTTGAGTTGGTTGTCTCCTAATTATCTCTTGTCCATTTTGCTAATTCAAGATATTCAAACAATTTCTCCTGCCGTTCCGCTTTCGACAGTATCATTTCGCCTTTCCATTTTTTGGTGACCAGTATTCTTGCGGCTCTTGCAGCATATAAGAATATTCTTCTTTTCCCCCTTAGGATCCTTTTCTAAATGCTCACAGACCGACGGTGGAATTATCTGTTCTGGGACTTCCCCTGCCAATTTTTCCACTGAGGCATCTGGTCGGTCACAGGATGCTGGACTAGGTGGGCCCTTGGCCTCATCCTGCAGCTGATCTTCTTATGTTCTCAAGTGCTGGATGCATCCCCAGAAGCTGCTCAGTTTTTTAAAAACGAAGAGACTGTCCCTCCTGCTCTGCACAGGACCATCTGCTTCCCACAAAAAGGGGGTCTCACTCAATCTGTCTTTCACCTCCCACCATTTTAAGACACCCCCCCCCCCGCCCTGCAAAATGCCAGACATGCAGCAAATCCCCCCCCCCCACTGCTTTGAGCTGGAACAAGACTTGGCTCCTTCCCCAGGTTCTTTCGATACTCGTCTCCACACTTTAGGGATGGATCTCTGGCTGCTACTTTAATTGGACAGAAATGCAACTTCCTTCTCCACTCTCCCCCTCATCACTTCTGCTTCTTCCTTTTTCACACACACACTCCAAAAACCCCACCACGCTGAGGCACATGGCATGAAAACCAATCTGCGATCAAAAGAGGCTTAGCATCAAGGTTTTCTCCAAACTGCTGGGTGGGTTTTGCTGGCGGGAGTGATTTTTCGCAGTGAGCCAGAGGGAGTCAAGGTCACTTTCAAAAGCGATTCCTTCCTTCCAGATGGCAGCTCAAGGTACCAGGGCCTGCATCTCATAGAATCAGAGTTGGAAGGGACCTTCAGGGGTCATCTAGCTCCACCCCCTGCAATGCAAGAATCTCAACTAAAGCATCCCTGGCAGATGGCCATCCAACCTCTGTTTAGGAACATCCAAAGAAGGCGAGTCCACAACCTCCCGAGAGAGACTGTTCCACCATCGAACAGCTCTTACTGTCAGAACATTCTACCTGGCGTTGAGTAGGAACTGTGCTGGGGTAACCTATGAAACACAGTCCAGGACCAGTCCAGAATCCAGAGGTTGTGCTAGGAGTCAGTCTGACAGGGCCAAGGCAGGACACAAGGCAGGAAACCAGGCAAGGACAGGCGCAGGATCTCAGGCAGGATCTAGCATGCAGCAATGTTGCTCCCGCAACCTGGGGTGAGGTCCGACAGCCTTTTATCTCTGATGGGGTAACGGCCGGTCCTGATCCCCCGGCGACTCACCTCCCTGTTTCGCCCAAAGGCGAGCACTCCTCCTGCGAGTTCTCAGGTCTCTCCTTCTCTCAGACCTCAGTCTCTGCAGCTCAGGAGACATTGGTGGGTTACTAGACCCAGAGGCTGCCTCAGCCTCCCCTGACCCAACTGGCAGTGGAGCAGCTGCAAGTGATGGCCCAGCTGGAGGCAACGAGGTCATCCCCGCATCTGGAGCCAGGGCAGGATCAGGCCCCTGACTCGGCCCAGCTGGTGTTTGTTGCAGGGGAACCTGTGCAGACTGAGACTCTTCTGGATCAGGCCCCAGACTTGGTTCAGGTGATGCCTGAGGCAAAGGATCCAGTGCGGACTGAGTCTCCTCTGGTTCCGAGTCCCAGGCCATCACAGGAATCTCCTGAAAAGGACCTGAAGGCCAGCTTGTTCCATCCTCCATGTGACGGCTCTTCAGATATCTGAAGGTGGCTCTCATGCCACCTCTCCAACTTCTCTTCTCCAGGGTGGGACTGGAAGGGCCACTGGCCTGCTCCAGAAAGGCCCTTAAGAACCTAAGAAGATCCTGCTGGATCAGGCCAGTGGCCCATCTAGTCCAGCATTCTGTTCTCACAGTGGACAACCAGATGCCCATTAGGAGAAACCCCCAAGCCAGACCAGAGCCACACAGCAACTGTGGCTTCCAGCAACTGGCATTCAGAAGCATTGCTGTCCCAACTGTGGAGGCAGAGCTTGGTCACAGTGGCGAGGAGCCATCGATAGCCGTCCCCTCTGCCATAAATTAGTCTAACCCCCTTTCACAGCCATCCAAGTTGGTGGCCATCACAGCCTCCTGTGGCAGGCAGTTCCATAGTTTAACACAGGATGAAATCCTTCCATTTATCTGTCCCGAATCTTCTTCCAGCATTCAGCTTCACTTGGGTTGCCCTTTTCTGTACACACAAGACAATGATTCCATAGCAACGATTCCTGTTCTCCTCAGAAGAAGGCTTCCTATATACAGTGGTACCTCGGGTTAAGTACTTAATTCATTCCAGAGATCCATTCTTAACCTGAAACTGTTCTTAACCTGAAGCACAACTTTAGCTAATGGGGCCTCCTGCTGCTGCCGCGCCACCAGAGCACGATTTCTGTTCTCATCCTGAAGCAAAGTTCTTAACCCGAGGTACGATTTCTGGGTTAGCAGAGTCTGTAACCTGAAATGTATGCAACCTGAAGACTATGTAACCCAAGGTACCACTGTACAGTGGCACCTCGGGTTAAGAACTTTGCTTCAGGATGAGAACAGAAATCACGCAGCGGCAGCATTTTAAAAAACAAAAGCATCAAAACATATTCCCCGTCTTCTGGTTGATGGGAGGAAACATTCAATTGCTGCTGAGCCCAGTCCTGCAGACCCTCCCAAGTGTCCCTATTTTCCAAGGACAGTCCCAGATTTACAGAAGCCATCCCAGTTTCTGGTTTGACCCTGGAATGTCACACTTTTCCTTAGGACCTCCCTATTTTCATTGGAGAAATGTTGGAGGGTATGGAGTCATCTCCCTCCCCCCCAAGCCATCTGAAGGGAAGTTTTTAAATGTTTAATGTTATATTATGTTTTTATATATGTGTTGGAAGCCGTGCAAAGAGTGGTTGGGGCAGTCCAGGAAGATGGGTGGAGTATTATTATTATTATTATTATTATTATTATTATTGACACCCCTATTTTCAGTGGAGAAATGTTGGAGGATATGGTTGTGGCTTTGGAAAACATTCTTCCTCCTCCGGCTCCCTGGCCTGACAAAGCAAGCCGCATCATCAGGACATGATTTATCAGCCATCTTGCACCGACTGCTCTCTTCTTGCCACCCCAGAACAAAACACCCATTTGATGAACACGGCTTTAGAGAATTGAGGGCTTCCACCCACAGGATTGGGAATGGCTTGCCGAGCGTGGGGGTGGGTGGCATCTGAAATCTCAACCAGCCTTGGGCTCACAAAAAGCATCTATTTCAAGATCAAAACTTGCGTTAGGAAACCAAAAGCGACTCGAGGTGGCAGCAGGAGGGGCGCCACTTTGAATGCTCTTCCTACAATTATATTGCAGGTTAATTAACATTCCTGAATCCCATTAGCGTTCCTCTTTGCCACCACCGCGCAATGCTGGTTAGGCTTAGAAACGGCCCTTTTTGGGGTAGGAGACGCAGGCAGATCTGATCCATTGCAGGTAGACAAATGAGTAATAATAATAATAATAATAATTTATTATTTATACCCCGCCCATCTGGCTGAGTTTCTCCAGCCACTCTGGGCGGCTTCCAATCGAGTGTTAAAAACAATACAGCATTAAATATTAAAAATTCCCTGGACAGGGCTGCCTTCAGATATCTCTTAAAGATAGGATAGCTGCTTATTTCCTTGACATCTGATGGGAGGGCGTTCCACAGGGCGGGTGCCACTACCAAGAAGGCCCTCTGCCTGGTTCCCTGTAACCTCACTTCTCACAATGAGGGAACCGCCAGAAGGCCCTCGGAGCTGGACCTCAATGTCTGGGCTGAACAATGGAGGTGGAGATGCTCCTTCAGGTCTACTGGACCGAGGCCTTTTAGGGCTTTGAAGGTCAGCACCAACACTTTGAATTGTGGTCGGAAACGTACTGGGAGCCAATGTAGGTCTTTCAGGACCGGTGTTATGTGGTCCCAGCGGCCTCTCCCAGTCACCAGTCTAGCTTCCGCTAGACTGTAAAGGTAAAGGGACCCCTGACCATTAGGTCCAGTCGTGACCGACTCTGGGGTTGCGGCGCTCATCTCACTTTACAGGCCGATGGAGCTGGCATACAGCTGCTGGGTCATGTGCCCAGCATGACTTAAGCCGCTTCTGGCAAACCAGAGCAGCGCATGGAAACGCCGTTTGCCTTCCCGCCAGAGTGGTACCTATTTATCTACTTGCACTTTGACGTGCTTTCGAACTGCTAGGTTGGCAGGAGCAGGGGCTGAGCAATGGGAGCTCACCCCCTCGTGGGGATTCAAACCACCGACCTGCTGATTGGCAAGTCCTAGGCTCTGTGGTTTAACCCACAGCACCACCCGCGTCCCTTCGCCACCAAATCTACACTGAGTTGTGAAGTTTGCTGAGCCAATCTCTCTCTCTCTCTCTCTCTCTCTCTCTCTCTCTCTCTCTCTCTCTCTCTCTCTCTCTCCATTCCCACCTTGCAGGGTTGTTGTGAAGCCAGAATGGGGGAGCAAAAGAACCCTGAGCACCACTTAAAAGAACTCAGAGTGAGGGCGAGCTAAAATAAACAAACCTACAATATCAAAACAAAACTGTTCCCATTTCTTCAAGCAGAATTATCTGCATTGATCGTGGAGTTTTCTGTTGAAATACCATTGGCTTCGATTCCTCGCAAGGAGAAAACTGTCTGTTCAGGGAAGCACAGCTCTTCCGTAGCTGAGCCTGAGGAGCAAGACAGACCTGGGAGCACGTCACATGAAATTCTCTTCTCTATTAACAAAAGGACCCCTTGCAAAACGAGCAAACAGCCTCCCTAGCAAGTGCATGGACTTTTTATTAAAAAAAGAAGAAGTCTGATATGATAGATGCAAACAGATTAGCAAGGATGGCTCAAGCAATCCCAGATCTGTCTCTGTGCAGATCTTCATTTGCCCTGAGCTGGCTAGTGGCACTCTGGATGAATCTCTCCTTCACAAGGTCCCTTAGTTCCAGACTAGATGTGGTCCCAACGAAGCTGAATGATGGAAGAAAGTTCAGGATGGATGGAAGAATGCCTATCTTCACACGGCACATGGCCAAACTGAGGAATTTGCTGCCCAGGGTGCAATGATGGCCACCAACTGGAATGGCTCTAGAAGAAATTGAGACACATTCGTGAAAGATGAAGCTCTTGGTGCCTACTAGGCAAGATGGCTACGGTTTAACACCAGTGTCGGAGGCACTGGGGGTTCAGAAGTGGAGGCAGAGCTGAGCAATCCTGGCTAGGAGCCATTAACAGTCCTCACCTCCTCTATGGATTCATCCAGTCCTCAATTTAAGCCATCCAGGTTGGTGGCCATAACTGTGGGAGGGAGTTCCATAGGTTAACTCTGTGCTGCTTAAAGGAGGACTTTCTGTTATCTAACCCAGGCATAGGCCAACTCGGCCCTCCAGATGTTTTGGGACTGCAACTCCCATCATCCCTAGCTAACAGGACCAGTGGTCAGGGATGATGGGAGTTGTAGTCCCAAAACATCTGGAGGGCCGAGTTGGCCTATGCCTGGCCTAACCTGAATCTTCCAATGGTCAGCTTCCTTGGAAGTCCATGAGTTCTAGAGTTAGGAGACAGGATGGAAAACCTCTCTTTATCCATTTTCTCCAGGCCACGCATATATATTTTAAAAATAAATTTCTATCATGTCATCACTTGGTTGAATTGCTTTTAAACTAAAAAGTGCCAAATGCTGCAACCTTTCCTCTTAAGGGAGTCACTCCACGCCCTCACGACATTTTAGCTGCCCTTTTCTGAACCTTTTCAGGGCCTACAATATCCTCTCTGAGGCGAGGCGACCAGAACGGTGCAGCGTATTCCTTGCACCACAGTTAATTGGGGACGGGGGTTGGCTGGTGCACCTCGAAGTCGTTCCCTCCCTCCCGAAGCCACCGTTCTTCCTCTGCCCCTAAATTAATCCCAGAGGGTGCCTTTCGCTTGGTGGGAGGGCAGGGGGGGCAGTATTATGTAAAACCCATAAATATTCATGCAGATTCTGAGGGATCCCATTCTGGCTGCCTCGACACCAGCATTAGCATTTCTGCTTTTTTGTCAGCAAACCTGAATTGATTTTTGGCTCAGTTTTTAACCTTTGAGGGAAAGCCGCAGTAATGAATTTGTACTCGCTGGGCTTGTGTGCTGAGTGGGAAAATAAGTAGGCGATCGTTTTAAAGGGAAATGACAGCCTTGCTCAGGAGAGGGAGGAGCCGGTGTAACATTCCCAAGCTGATCCAGTGCCGTGCGGTTGATTTATATCCGTTCTGATTAATTAAATGATCACGGAATTGTAGGTTTGGAAGGGACTCCAGGGGCCATCTAGCCCAACCCCCAGCAATGCAGGAGATACAGCTACAGAATCCCTGGCCATCTGACCTCTACGTAAAAACCTCCTTCGAAGGGAGTCCATTCCTCCATCGAATGGCTCTTACTGTCAGAAAACTCTTCCTGATGTTTAGTCAAAATCTCCCTTCTTGTCATCTGAAACCATTGGTTTGGGCCCTAACGTGCAGAACAGGAGAAAACAAGCTTGCTCCCTTCTTCCATGTGACAGCCCTTCAGATATTGGAAGATGGCTCTCATATCTCCTCTCGGTCTCTTCTTTTCCAGGCTAAAGATACCCAACTCCTTCGACTGTTCCTCATCAGGCTTTGTTTCCAGACCCTTGATCATCTTGGTCACCTTCCTCTGCACATCTTCCAGCTTGTCAACATCCTTCTTAAATTGAGGCGCCCAGAACTGGACACAGGACGCCAGGTGGGTCTGAACAAGGTGGAATAGAGATGGACTGCAAGAAGATCAAACCTCTTAATTCTGAAGGAAATCAGCCCTGAGTGCTCACTGGAAGGACAGATCCTGAAGCTGAGGCTCCAATACTTTGGCCACCTCATGAGAAGAGAAGACTCCCTGGAAAAGACCCTGATGTAGGGAAAGATGGAGGGCACAAGGAGAAGGGGAGGACAGAGGATGAAATGGTTGGACAGTGTTCTCGAAGCTACCAGCATGAGTTTGACCAAACTGCGGGAGGCAGTGGAAGACAGGAGTGCCTGGCGTGCTCTAGTCCAGGGGGTCACGGAGAGGCGGACACGACTAAACAACTCAACAACAACAACATGACTTCCCTTGATCTGGACACTTCTGTTGATGCAGACTAGGATTGAATTTGCTTTTTAATAACTCCAGCAATTTCAAAAGGGAAAGGGGAAAAGACTTAGGCCCCTTAGATCCCTGGGAGAGGTTCCCCAAAACCTTTCCATTATTCTCCTCTTTCGATCTAGAGGTGACCCCAAAACAGCACATGGTTTCAGGAAGGAAAGACGTAATTGTTTTTGATGGTGTGCCTGGAGAACTGGACATTCCAAGTCCCTCCCACAGAAGTCAGGTCCCACTTGGCTGGAGAAGCAAAACGCTCACTGTCAGGGCGATCAATATTCCTGGGTGATTTCCAGGAGAAGAAAGAACTTTCCACTGTCTCAGCCACATCCTCCTGGAAAACATGGGGAGAACAGGACACGGGGTAGAAAGCACAATATGGTTCAGGCTCCTCATGATCTCTGAAGGACCACATTCTCCCAGATGAAGCTGCCTGGGCTCTGAGATCCTCAGAGGAGGCCCTTCTTGGTCCTGCCACCCCCACAGGGATGCTTGGTGGGGACATGGTGAGAGGGCCTTCTCAGTGGTGGCTGCTCCCAGGCAACTTTGGAACTCCCCGCCTAGGGAAGCCAGACTTGATGCCTCCTTGTTGTCCTTCTGCCAGCAGCTGGAGAAAGTTTTATTCTGACTGACTGCTTTTTAAAGAAAGAGCTTTTAATAGTGCAGTGCTGTTTTTATTATCTGAATTTTAATATACCTGGCTTTTACGTTTTTGGTTCTGTTCAGAATTTAATTACTTTTAAACAATTATCTTAAACATGTTGTTATCTTTTTGTGTTTCATCTGTGCTGTTTTAATTTGTGGAAACTGTTCTGGTCTTGGAAAATGTAGATTATAGGCTTTTAAAACACCAAAAGTTAGGCCCTCAGGAAGCAGCCTTGAAGCGGAGGTCATAAAAACTTAAGAAGAGCCTGGTGGATAGGACCAAATGGAGCCTAGCTAGTAGTCCAGCACCCTCTTCTCACGGTAGCAAACCAGCTGCCCCAGTGGAAAGCCCACAAGCAGGGAGCCGAGGGCAAAAGCACCCTCTGCACCTGAAATTTCCAGCAACTGTCATTCAGAAGCATCACTGCCTCGCACCGTGGAGGCAGAGCTCAGCCATCCTGGCTAGGAGCCATCAAGAATAGCCCCCACCTCCATGTGTTTGTCCTGTTCTCTTTTGAAGCCACCCAAGTTTGTGGCCATCGCTGCCTCCTGCACAAGGGAGCTTAATGTAGCTCTGTGCAAATGGTCTGCTATGTGTGCAACTCCTAAGTGCCAGGAGACTCTTGGGTCTTGACATCAACTGATAGGAAGTGCCTACAGAGGGTGGTGAATACAGCACAAGATATTATGGGCTGTCCCGTGAATCCGCTGGGTGAAATAGAGGAAGAACGCTGCCTCAGGAGAGTGAAGAAAATTCTCAGGGATGATTCACACCCTGGCCGGCACTTTCTTGATCTTCTGCCCTCAGGCAGAAGATATAGAAGCCTGATTAGTCGCACCAACAGGGTAAAGAACAGCTTCTATCCGTGGGCTGTTAGGCTGCTGGATGAAAAGACAACAACAGGGCAACTGACTTTCTGGTTTGGTGGGTGTGCGTCAGTAAACGAGGGGAATTAAGACTAAGAGAGCTGAGTGGGGGGAGGGTGCTTGTGTAATCTCACTGTATACAAGTTATACAAGGGACAATAAAGTATTTCAAAAAGCATGAGGCCTCGAGGCCTCCTGTCAGGTGCGCTAGCCCCCCTTCACCCTAAATGAGGCAGCTCTGTTCAAACCCATTTGCGCATGCGCACTGCCTTGCGCTGCCTTCGCAGGGAGTGCCGCTTGCTCTCATGCAACCCCTACCTCCTGCCCCCAGAGCTGCCCTTCTTTCTTTGGCATCAGCAATCCAGGCCAGGGAAAGGTGGAGGAAACTGTTAAGGAGGAAGATCTGGAGCTCTCTCTTTCCCTTTCTCTCTCTCCTGCTAGGCGTGCGCATGAAATTGCTCCCACGTGCTCTCAGCCCAAGGTGGGGGCCTCCTCCGCTGGAAAATGGTGAGGCATGTATAATTTATAGCGCAGCCCACAAAGCTGTCAAGGCAGGCGAGAGAGTCACGTCTTCCCAGCCTGGAAGGAGCCTGAATGAGCCGCTGGCATATGAAACGCCGGATTCTGTCAGGGCGCTGTCAGAAAACCATCAGCCCAACTCCAAGGATTTGGAGCAATGCTCAACTAGGAGTTGCAAGACGGACCCTCAAACGACTCGACAGCAGACGTCCTCACTCTCTTTGGCTGGAGGTTTTCAAGCCCAAGTCGGGAGGCCATCTGCAAGGGATTATTTCACTGTGATCCCTGCATTACACAGGGTTGGGCTGGATGACCTTGGGGGACCCCTTCCAACTCAGTTTTGTGATGCTGTGTGACGTTACAGATATACCTGCTTCCCAAAAGAGAAGCCCTGAATGAACCACGATTTACAGGTGTTCCCGCTAAGCTTGGACTGCAAGCTTTTCAACGAAAGTCCCTGGCAATCTCCTCTTCCTTCTTCCCCTGTTCTGCCAGGAAAACTTTGCGACTCTGCAGATGCCTAGAGTCCTCTGCATCTGAAGTTTCTTTTCATACCCAAGGAAACGCAACTTTCATTTCACCAGAGTAGCCTCGGGGTGAGCAAGTCTACAACCGATTGGCGAAGGGGGGTTCAATCCTGGAAGGGGCTGGTTTCAAAACAGCGCTGCCTCAGCTTGCATTAATTTGCTTGGCATGACAACTTGGGCCGGGGCGGCCGAGAGACACACATCCAGGCAGCTCTCCTTGTTGACATCCTCCTATTGATTTTTGGCTAATTTGGTGTGCGCAGGCTGGGCTGTTAAGAAATGCAGGCGTTGGCTGGCTTTTGCAAACAAGCGAAGTTGTGGGGGGAAAGGAGGAAGCAGGGAGGAGAGAGAATGAGGAGCGGGGAGATGACCTGGGGGATTTTCTCACACCCAAAGATGGTTTAGACTGGTGGAACAAGAAATAGCCCCCAAACTCTCCTCCACTGCCCCCTCCTAATCCACCATAAATGGCCTCGGTTTTCGTTTGAAACAAATCTCTCTCTCCCCCAACGCTGCCCCAATTAACGGCAATTCACAGAAACCTCACAAGTCTTGGAATAGTTTCATGCTCATCTTCACAAGATGACAGAGCTGCAATTTTACAGACCGGGCTGCGTAGGTTTTATTTTTTTTAAACAAAAAACGCCCAGAGGATTTAGGTGTTGGGGGGGTGTTGGAAGGCATTAATAATGAAGACGATGGCAGCAGACAGCCAGCTCAACTGGGTTTTAGCTATTAATTGATAAGGAAGCACTCTGCAGGCTAATCGGTGCTCCTGTTGTAGGAGAATGACAAAAAGGGATGTTTTCTCACCAAATAACCTTGATAGCTCTTGGGAAGAATGAAAAGGACTGAACGTCCTCATAGCGGATTAGGAAATGCTTTCTACAGCTCTCGCATTTGAGCTGAACTCTCCATCACGTATATCTGAACGGGGTGAGGTTGAATGCTGAGTCTCAGGCCATTGGGCAGAGGTTGGAGGGTCATCTGTCAAGGGTGCGGTAGTTGAGATCCCTGCATTGCGGAGGGTTGGACTAGATGACCCCCTGTGGTCCCTTCCAACTCTACAGTCCTATGATTCTACAGTCTGCTGTCTACACCGACCAACATTGGCCTTCCAGAGTCTCTGACAAGAGAGGTCCCCCACCACTACCTTTGTCAAAAGTGGGGGTGTCTGGAATTGAACCTGCAGCCTTCTGCATGCAAGAGGACTCCCAATGTGATGAGAATTCTAAGGTGTCCTAAATAATCTGAATATTCCTAAGTGCACAAGCTAAACACACTTAAACCACATGTCTGAAATAGTACAGATCAACAGTTCTGAAGCCGTCTTGACTCTTTAGTGACCCCAACTATTCCTCTGCAGAAGGAAATATCTTGGGAAAACCTCTCCCAATAGTTCTTTCACTTCCAAATCCTTCAGATCCTGTCTCAATGTAATATTTGTTGTATGAGTATGGTTGGCCTGTGACCTGGATTCAAGAACTAAGGTATTGAACATCTCAAAAGAATAGCCTAGACTGGCCACTCAGTGGTATCCTGGCAGACAGAAGAGAAACCCCACTCTCAAATGTCGACCACCTCTCTCTGTGATGCATGTATGATGCTTTTAGGGTGGTCTTTGGCTAAGGGGTTGGGCAATTTCTAAAGTTCTTGTACACCTTTGTTCTGGATCCTCACCTCCTGGCAAGAAGCGGGGTGTATTCTTTAGCAATAGCAAAATAAAGATCTGGCTTGCTTTCACTGGATCCTGCCTCCATCCACTCTTCTCTGACCAGTCATGGACTTAGCAGACTAAAGGTCCCTTGAATCCGAGATCAGGGGAAAGAGACAGTGGAAGAGGACTGGAAGAAGTTTAAACTATATCTTAAAAACTGTTGTAAAATTGAGGAGTGTTGAGATGTCAAGGGGTAAGAAGTAAAGAAATACAGCTGTAAATATTAAGTCTAAAGAAATTTAATGAAAGGGAATCAATATATAAACTGATCAAAGAGTTGCTAAAGAACTTTGGAATAAGGATGCAGCGAAAGGGAGGTATGGGGAAGTCGGTATATGTTTAATGTTGTGTATGTTTTTGTTTTGTATTGTGTTTGTCTTTTATTATGTGTTTGAAAAATCAATAAAAAATTTTTTATAAAAAAAAGAGAGAGTTGGGCTTCAAAAGCCCACCCTCCTTTTTCTGTAACACCACCAGTCATTCCCATGCTAGACACCTGGCACAAGCTCAGTGAAGCATTGGCCCTTACACCATCTTTAGAACATAAGAAAAGCCTGGTGGATGAGGACAAAGGAACTATGGTGGCTCATCTACCAGAAGTAATATATTTAGCGTTAACTCTGGATGTGTAGACTCAATTCTGACCTCCCAGAGCAAAAGCCCCCTAATCCTAACCCACCCCCTAATCCTAACCCACCCCCTAACCCTAACCCTAGGAGGCTTAGTTTAGTCAGAATCAAGTAGACACTTTTCCAGAGTTAACGCTAAATATATCACTTCTGGCCAGTGAGCCACCATATCTGCTAGACTAGAGGGCTGTGAAAATTTGTGTCCTGGGCTTTTTAGACTCGTCTATTCATGTACTACAGGGATGCGGGTGGTGCTGTGAGTTAAACAACAGAGCCTAGGACTTGCCGATCAGAAGGTCAGCGGTTCGAATCCCTGCGACGGGGTGAGCTCCGGTTGCTCAGTCCCTGCTCCCGCCAACCTAGCAGTTTGAAAGCACATCAAAGTGCAAGTAGATAAATAGGTACCACTCCGGCAGGAAGGTAAGCCAGAAGCGGCTTAGTCATGCTTGGCCACATGACCCGGAAACTGTACGCTGGCTCCCTCGGCCATTAAAGCAAGATGAGCGCGCACCCCCATAGTCGGCCAGGACTGGGCCTAATGGTCAGGGGTCCCTTTACCTTTTTATCCATGTACTATCTGAAGCCAAGAGGGTGCCTTGGTTGCCAGAGGTGATTTTTTCTTTCTTTCAGCTCCCTTCCCCCACTAAAAGGTGCATCTGATGCTCCCAACAGAGCAAAAGCCACGGGGCAAATGCAACAAGGGGAATCTTGATAAATCGCCATTGTACAGCAGCCACCACCAACCTTGTGATCTCTAGATGCTGTCGGCTCAAACACAGAACAAAGTTCTCCTGCAACTGAGCTGGCAAACGTAAATAATGCACAATGTGCCCCATGGTAGTATATGTTCAAACTATTCTCACGAGGGATGAAAGTTGTTTATCAGCCCATACTAAATACCCAATTAGGAGGGTTTTGATTCTCAGGGGATTCCAGCAGGGTGCCTACAATGGTCCAAGAGGGATGATACAGGTGAGGGGAAGAGAAATCCCTATTAATCTGAGAGCCCAAATGACACCCCAGCGACTCTGCTGGTTGCCATTCTTTTAAATGAACCTGAGAATGGATGGGCCATTGGCTGGCTCCAGCCAGCTATTCCTATGATTCCTACATTGCAGAGGGTTGACCTAGATGACCCTCAGGGTCCCTTCCAAGTCTACAGTTCTATGATTCTAGTTGTTGTTGTTGTTTAGTCGTTTAGTAGTGTCCGACTCTCCATGACCCCCTGGACCAGAGCACGCCAGGCACTTCTGTCTTCCACTGCCTCCCGCAGTTTGGTCAGACTCATGCTGGTAGCTTCGAGAACACTGTCCAACCATCTCGTCCTCTGTCGTTCCCTTCTCCTTGTGCCCTCCATCTTTCCCAACATCAGGGTCTTTTCCAGGGAGTCTTCTCTTCTCATGAGGTGGCCAAAGTCTTGGAGGCTCAGCTTCAGGATCTGTCCTTCCAGTGAGCACTCAGGGCTGATTTCCTTCAGAATGGAGCGGTTGGAGTTCTTCTTGCAGTCCATGGGACTCTCAAGAGTCTCCTCCAGCACCAGAATTCAAAAGCATCCATTCTTCGGCGACCAGCCTTCTTTATGGTCCAGCTCTCACTTCCATACATCACTACTGGGAAAACCATAGCTTTCACTATACAAGCCTTTGTCGGCAAGGTGATGTCTCTGCTTTTTAAGATGCTGTCTAGGTTTGTCATTGCTTTTCTAGTAGTACAGCTTCACAGATTAAACTAGCAAAGAAATCTTGTCCTTAATAAAATAATGGGGCCTTTCTGAGTTGCGTGTTTTACTGAATTTCAGTCTCCTGGGAAATTCAGTGCTGGGGGGGGGGCGGCCTTGGCCAGGAAACCCTTTTAGGGGCTTAGAAATCTGCATTCTCCTAAACACAAAGCCGTTTTCTATGGCAAGTTCTAGTGTAGGGTAGAGCCCAGCGAATCAGCTTGCATCAATTACGTACTACCCTCAGCTGGCAGATATATATTGGTGCAGAGTATAAAACAACTGGTAAATAGTGGAGTCAAAAGCCCGTGAAACACAAGAGGTGCAGCTTCTGACATTTCTGTGTGGAAATTGCATGGGCTCCAGCCCACAAAGACCCATGCAACAATAAATCTGTCGCTCTTTAGTGGGCCACAGGATTGCTTGTCATCTCTGCTGCATCAGACTAAATGGGACTTCCACACTGCTGCTATTTTGGAGGCTCAAAGCTCAGGTTGCACAATTATGGTCAATTAGCAGCAAACCCCAAAGATAGATTTTTTTTTTTGCAATAAGTGACCAAAAACAACAACAACACCATGCACACACTGGGAAGTGTGTGCTAATACTTGCTTTGAGGCAACAGTCACCCAAACTCCCTGCATGTAAATCAGAGCAAGAGGCAGCGGGGTGTAGTGGTCAGCATGTCAGACTAGGATCTCGGAGACTCGGGTTCAAATCCCACCACAAGAACATAAAGCTCACTGGGCGCGGCCTTGAGCCAGTCGCTGCCTCTCAGCGTAACCTGCCTCACAGGGTTGTTGTGAGGATAAAATGAGGAGCAGGAGAACCATGACAGCTCAAGCTCCTTTGAGAAAAAATCATAGAATTGCAGAGTTGGAAGGGACCTTGGAGGTCATCCAGCCTGACCCCTGCAATGCAGGAATCTCAACTAAAGCATCCATGACAGAGGACCACCCAAGGTGGAATGTAAATGCAAGGAAATAAGTAAGTAGTAAGTATCATAAGGCCAGCACCACAGTGGCCAACCAGACGCCCCCAGTGGGAAACCTGCAAGCGGAAGATGAGCAGCAGAGCAACTCTCCATTCTTGTGGTTTCCAGCAAAGGGGTAGTATGGAGGCAGAGTAGAGCTAACATAACCAGAAGCCTGCAGCCAATCAGAAGCCGTGCCTTTGTTCCCGAATGTTTTGGAAGTTGAACGGACTTCTGGAATGGATTCCGTTTGACTTCCAAGTTACCACTGTATCTCTCTGGAATTTGTCCCTGTCTGGGGGGTTTCTGCCCAGATTTCGTGGGATAATGCATATATCTGTGGATATTTCATCACTGCATCATGCAACCCATCAGCCTTTCAACATAGCAAAGTTTCTGTCCTTTGCAGCTGAGACATCAGGCATGGGAGATATTTCAGAATCTGTCTCTTTGTGTGTTTCGTTCCAAGCAGGATTTCCAGGGCTTTGAAAGCAGGACATCTGTTGCCCGGATCCTTTCTTGGTCCTCCCTCTGACAACTGGCAAACTCCACCGCATGCCAAAGACTCAAATATTTGTATGAGGAGTTTGGGCAGATCGCGGAATCCAGCTCCCCCCCCCCCCGCAGAATCTGGAGGGCGATTGCAGACAAGGACGATGTGCAACTTTATTTCATGAAATTTGTTACACCTCTTGACTGCTTAAAAGAACAACAACTCAAAGTGGTTTACAAAGAGAATAAAACAAGAACATTATAGTAAAAGGAACTCTTAAAAGGGTAAAGGTAAAGGGACCCCTGACCATTAGGTCCAGTCGTGACCGACTCTGGGGTTGCGGCACTCATCTTGCTTTACTGGTTGA
The DNA here is from genome assembly GCF_964234715.1 of Podarcis melisellensis. Classification (NCBI taxonomy): domain Eukaryota; kingdom Metazoa; phylum Chordata; class Lepidosauria; order Squamata; family Lacertidae; genus Podarcis; species Podarcis melisellensis. The sequence continues at coordinate 1,236,375 of NC_138537.1, read as the reverse complement.
GGGAGCCGGCATAGAGCTTCCGGGTCATGTGGCCAGCAGGACTAAGCCGCTTCTGGAGAACCAGAGCAGCGCACGGAAACGCCGTTTACCTTCCCGCCAGAGTGGTACCTATTTATCTACTTGCACTCTGACATGCTTTCAAACTGCTAGGTGGGCAGGAGCAGGGACTGAGCAACGGGAGCTGGGATTGGAACCACCAACCTTCTGATCGGCAAGTCCTAGGCTCTGTGGTTTAACCCACAGTGCCAACTCTTAGCAAGTGCCAAAAAGAGTATAGTGAAAGCGACTGGCTGGCATCTACAGGCAGGGAGTTCCAAAGATCACATCCTTACAAATGTGGAACAGGGATTCTGTGGCACTGCAGATCTCACCTGCAGGCAGATATCCTACAGGAGAAGCAGACAGACAGATGCAAACAGCACACACACACGCTTGCTGGCTGTGAGAGCAGCCTGGGGAAAGGGTGCAAACTGCCCCTTCCGACTTGGTCCTCTGCAGGCCTGCTCCCCAACTCAAGAGCTGCTGCATCCCCCCCCCCAATGACTGACAACTCTACTCGATCCATGCTGACAAATGGAGGTTTTTGAGCAGAAGTTGGGTTGGCATCTGTCATGGATTTCCGAGCTGCAATCCTTCCACTGCAGCGGGTTGGACTGCATGACCTTTGGGGGTCCCTTCCAACTCAAGAATTCTGTAATTCTAGCAGCCCGTGTCTGTTCAGGTCAGGGAGAGAATAGCCAGAGTCCCATCAGCATTCATTGCAAGCCAGAGGCCCTGGCAGCCCCAATATCCATGCTCTGCTTGGAATAAAAAGCGAATAAAACAACGGGTGTCAGTACAGATAATAGGAATCCGAGGCCACAGAGCAAAACCTGGGCTACATTAATACAAAAGCCTTCTTAACTACGCCCCAGGGAGTCTGGGGCTGGGAGGAGGGGGGGGGGTTATATTTCATTTTAATAGACTGCAGCGGCCTCCGTGAGGAGGGTGAGAAAACATCAAAGGAGCTCCTGTCTTGGCACCCATCATATTCTGGGCCCCCAGGAGGCCTTCCCCCAAAACAGTCTTTGCGCATCCAAAGGGGGAGGCGGGAGGCCAAGCAAGGAAAGTAAACACCCCCCTCCCCATAAGAACATTGGATCAGGCCAGTTGCCAACCAGATGTCCCAGGGGGGAACCAGCAAGCAGGGCTGGAATGAAGTTGTTTTTCCCCATGATCTACCATTCAGAGGTAGACTGTACCTGGGTGTGGAGGTTCTGTTATTGCAATGGACATCCACCAAAAGAGCCAGGAAGCTGGATCAGGCCAGTGGCCCATCTGTTCCAGCCTCCTGCTCTGACAGTGGCCAACCACAGTGGCCGCTGTGGGAAAGCAGCAAGCAGGATTCGAACCCAAGAGCAGCTCTCTCCTTCTGCGGTTTCCAGTAACTGGTATTCAGAACCATTTCTGCTTCTGACTGTGGAGGCAGAGCAGAGCCAGCAAGGCTAGTAGCCCTCTCCTCCTCCATGAACTTGCCCAATCCTCTTTCAAAGCGGCCAAGGTTGGTGGCCACCCCTGTCTCCTGAGGCGGGCAGTTCCATAGTTGCTACACTCCATTGGGTCTAGTCTGGGGATTTAAACACGTGAATGCATTACTGCCTCTTTAAGGACAGAGGGCCACCCTCCGCCACACAAAGAGGCATCTTCCACACCTGTGACCCATTCAGCTCCCAGATGGATAAGCAGCCCTTTACCTTGAGTGTTTTAGTCTTCTTTGAAATGTTGGGGGTTGGACTAGATGACCCTCAGGCCCCATTCCAAAGCAACAATTCTTGGATTCTATGTCAATTGCCTTGAGACAGAATTTTAGAAGGCAATTACCATATTTTTCTCTCTATAAAACTCACATTTTTTCTCCTAAAAAGTAAGGGGAAATGTCTGTGTGTGTTATTGAGTGAATGTGTAATCCCTGGAGCCGACTGGCCCGAGTGCAGGGGCAAAAATCAGATCGCGCGTCACGGAGGAGAGGAGGCTGCTGCTTTCCTGCATTCTGCCTCAGGGTCTTACTGCCCACCCCCTTCTGTTTTCGGTTGCTGTGTTTGCTCAAACACAACAAAAAGCAGAGAAATCCCCTGCCCTCCTGGCAAGCAGAGGGGAAAGGAAAGGATTGCATCCTTCCTTCTAATTCCTTCCTAGTCACACTGCGCGCAGGCTTCAGCCCACCCAGCTCAGCATTCTAGGGACTCACAGCCAGCTGGAAAACATGCAGGTGGGGGGGGGGGGAGAGAGAGAGGGAGAGAGAGGGAGAGAGAGAGAGAGAGAGAGAGAGAGGGCTGACTTGGGGGGGGGACTTTTGCCTTTCTTTCCTCCCTCCCGTTAAACCCCTCTCCTGCATTGTTAGCCAGCTGCTTCTCCGCACACCTCTCTCATGCTCCTTGTCCCTTCTGTGTTTTTCCTTCCCTCCCCACTTAAAACGTGGTTACAAAGCACAGATCCACATGGATCCTCAGGATCTTTGCACTGGGTCACCCCAAATTCACCATCAGATCACATAGCATGTCCATGGCTACAGCCTGCACCAAAAAAATCATGCACCCGCTGTTTCCTGGAGCTGCAATGGTGCAAAAATGTGGTTACAAAGCACAGATCCACAGGGATTCTCAGGATTTTTGCACTGGGCTACCCCAAACTCACCATCAGATCACATGTCTGTGGCCACAGCATGAAGCACAAAAATGATACATCCACTGTTTCATCCAGATTTTTTTTTCTTGTTTTCCTCCTCTCAAAACTATGTGCGTGTTATGGTCAGGTGCGTGTTATAGAGCAAAAAATACGGTAATAAATCAATGCTACTATTGAAAACAATGATTCAACTGGTTTTCTTAAGATACATATTTTCAATATGTTGCTTGGCTGTCGCAAAGTGGTTTCCCCAGGGGACCATGCAGGGGGAGCTTCCTGAAAGTTCAATTTCCTTGTGACTCAATCCAACAGCAATATAAACACGAGAGCTTGATGTGCAGCATTCGTTCTTCTCTAAGGGCCTCTCCAGATTCCCTTTTTACTGAGCATCCATCATGCTTTGGTGCTGATGGTGTTATTAGTTTTATGTGATACTGATATTTGAAAGCGGCTCTCCTATCTCCTCTCAGTCTCCTCTTTTCCAGGCTAAACATACCCAGCTCCTTCAACCGTTCCTCATTAGGATATTAATATCAGGCCTTCCCTGTACCCTTTTTGGCACCTACTAAAAACATTCACATTTAGACCAGCCTACCTATCTTAAAAAGCAGAGACATCACTTTGCGGACAAAGGTCTGTATAGTTAAAGCTATAGTTTTCCCAGTAGTGACGTATGGAAGTGAGAGCTGGACCATCAAGAAGGCTGATCGCCGAAGAATTGATGCTTTTGAATTATGGTGCTGGAGGAGACTCTTGAGAGCCCCATGGACTGCAAGAAGATCAAACTGATTCATTCTGAAGGAAATCAGCCCTGAGTGCTCACTGGAAGGACAGATCTTGAAGCCGAGGCTCCAAGACTTTGGCCACCTCATGAGAAGAGAAGACTCCCTGGAAAAGACCCTGATGTTGGGAAAGATGGAGGGCACAAGGAGAAGGGGACGACAGAGGACGAGATGGTGGGACAGTGTTCTCAAAGCTACCAGAATGAGTTTGACCAAACTGCGGGAGGCAGTGGAAGACAGGAGTGCCTGGCGTGCTCTGGTCCAGGGGGTCACGCAGAGTCGCACATGACTAAATGACTCAACATTGACAACCCAGATGTTTAGAAAGCTGATACGAGTATTAACCTGCTTTTACCCTGCTGTTCTCTTAAGTTTTCAAAAGTCTTAAATTATTGCTCTCAATGGTTTGTACAGTGGTACCTCGGGTTAGAGACTCTTCAGGTTACAGGCGCTTCAGGTTACATACGCTTCAGGTTACAGACTCAGCTGATCCAGAAACAGTACCTCGGGTTAAGAACTTTGCTTCAGGATGAGAACAGAAATGGTGCTCCAGCGGTGGCAACAGGAGGCCCCATTAGCTAAAGTAGTATCTCAAGTTAAGAACAGTTTCAGGTTAAGAACGGACCTCCAGAACGAATTAAGTTCTTAACCTGAGGTCCCACTGTATTGTTCAGGTTGCCTTTGTCAGCGGGCGAGATCACCGTGTCTCACTGATCAGCTCCTGCCCGCCTTCAATGTGTGCTTGGAGCTCAGAGCATCACTCAAAAAGCAAAAAGTAAAAGAAACCAACCCTCTGTTTTGTAAGCCACTTTGAAGTTTGTTGATATTTAACTTCAAATGGCGTATAAATTTTATGAAATTAATGAATAGTAAATAAAAGCAGAATTGTGTGTGGACGGTCCAGTATAAATCCGTCGCCAATAAGACAATCGCTTCCCTTCAGGAAAGCTCACCATTCCAGGTGAATCCCGCAGAATCGGCTTTCCATCCTGGATTCAATCTGCAGTGAATTAAAGGCCTTCTCTTAGATGGCTCCTAATTTTCAGCTGGCACAGGGTGTGATTAATCACTCCACTGACCTTATCTGAATTCCATCTCTCTGGAAGAACAAGATAAGTTTGGGGATTTATCGAGCTCCAGCTCCATTATTAATAAGGCCACCCACTGTACATTTTAATGCTTCGTAGACAATGGTGTGGAAAACATGGCTGGAAGGAATCTAGGCTGAGTTCTTGGATGTCTGGAACATGGGTTGGTTTCTGGAACATGTCTGGAACCCTTTCTGTTGGTTTCTGTCTGGGGAGACAATGGAGGAGTACATCTCCGTTGGAAGGTTACAGCGTCTGCTGAGATTGTAGAGACCAATAGGGGGCAGAAGCCTCCTGGCTGCCCTTGGCAGGGGGCAATTGCACCACCCAATGCCATTGGCTCAGCTTCTGTGGTGTCACAGAATGTTATCCAGCTGATGAGGTGTAAGGAATGTTTCCAAATACTGAACCAGCTAGGGGGAAAGTAAAGGTTCATTTCACAGAATCATAGATTTGTAGAATTGGAACGGACCCAAAGGTCCCTTTGTCAGACCCCACCTGGATTCTTTGTCCAGTTCTGGATGCCTCCATTGAAGAAGGATATTGACAAGTTGGAAGGTGTGCAGGAGAGGGGAACCAAAATGATCAAGGGCCTGGAAACAAGGCCTTGTGGGGAGCGGTTGAAGGAACTGAGCATGTTTAGCCTGGAAAAGAGAAGGCTAAGAGGAGGTATCAGAGCCGCTTTCAAATATCTCAAGGGCTGTCGCATGGAAGATGGAGCAAGCTTGTTTTCTCCTGCTCTGGAGGGTAGGACTCGAACCCATGGCTTCAAGTTACAAGAAAGGAGATTCCGACTCAACATCAGGAAGAACGTTCTGATGGTTAATAGTCATTAAACAATGGAACAGAGTCCTTCAGAAGGTGGTGGGGTCTCCTTCCATGGAGCTTTTCAAACAAATGTTAAATGACCATCTGCCCTGGTTGATTTAGCTGAGATTCCTGCATTCCAGGGGGTTGAGCTAGATGACCCTCAGGAATCCCACCCAACTCTACAATTGGATTCTACGATTCTATCATTCGCTTTCAATAGTTTGAGCTGATTGGTGGGGTCTCTAATGGCCAGTGTCCTGTTCCTCTTTCCTTTTATCACCTCCTGCCTGGCGCTAGACTGAAGCAGGTGGTTGCTACTGGTGTGGATGGCAAAGAGGGGCCAGAGATGGAAATGGAGAGCTCTGCCATCGTCAGGCACACTCCTCTGCTGCTACCGGGTGCCCAAAAGACGGATTTAGAGGGTTTGCTGCCAGGAACACGTCCAGCTCACTGCTAGCCCCTTTCATCTGGCCTTCAGTCCCTGCTCTGAAACAACAAACCACTTGGCTCACAGCATATGCTCCTCTCTTTGTCTCCCTTGCCCACCAGAAGAAAAACATCCAGCTGTTTTCTCATCAAAATTAGCTCAGCAACAGAACATAACTGGGACGCCTGTCTTGAGACCTTATAGAAACATAGAATCAGGAGAGTTGGGGACATCCATTCCAACCCCCTGCAATGCAGGAATTTCAACTGAAGCATCCCTGACAGGTGGCCACCCAACATCTGCTTGGAAACCTCCCATGAAGGCAAGTCCAGCACCTTCTGAGGAACTCTGCTCCATTGCTGAACGGCCCTTACACTCAGAAGGTCCTTTCTCCTCTTTGCTTTTGGCAAAGCTCGTCTCCAGACAGCACACCAGCAATCTCAGAATCAAAGAAGTGGAAGAGGGTTCCTGGGGGCCATCTAGTCCAGCCTAAGAAGTGTCAGGAGCTCATCCTACACTCGAGTAGGACCCTGGCAGAGACACATGCCCAACTGGCATGTTCTCTCCTTCCTAGTCGTTCGTTCGGGAGCTTCAAAAGCTTTCTTCTCCTGAACATCAGAGCGACTGATACCAACAGACACCGGCACACTTAGGGATCCGCAGAGTCTTCGCAGCTTGCGTAACATACTCAGCAACTCAGCATTTTGGCTAATCTACTTTATTTACATATAAACACACACGGAGCACTGCAACGTGGCTCCCTCGTTGTCAAAACATACACCGTCATGTGATCGGCAACAATCCAATGATCAGGCCAGTGGCCCATCTAGTCCAGCATCCTGTTCTCACAGAGGCCAACCACAGCACCCATTATGGGAAGCCTGCAAGCAGGATTTGAACACAAGAGTAACTCTCCCTTCCTGCAGTTTCCAGCAACTGGCATTTGATACATTATGGGTTCTAGTTGTGGAGGCAGAGCACGACAACCATGTCCGGTAGCCCTTGCTAGCCCTCTCCTTCAGCTGGGTCAGTGCTTTAAATGTTGTTGTTGTTTAGTCATTTAGTCATGTCCAACTCTTCGTGACCCCATGGACCAGAGCACGCCAGGCCCTCCCGTATTCCACTGCCTCCTGCAGTTTGGTCAAACTCATGCTGGTAGCTTCAAGAACACTGTCCCACCATCTCATCCTCCGTCGTCCCCTTCTCCTTGTGCCCTCCATCTTTCCCAACATCAGGGTCTTTTCCAGGGAGTCCTCTATTCTCATGAGGTGGCCAAAGTCTTGGAGCCTCAGCTTCACAATCTGTCCTTCCAGTGAGCACTCAGGGCTGATTTCCTTAAGAATGGAGAGGTTGAATCTTCTTGGAGTCCATGGGTCTCTCAAGAGTCTCGTCCAGCACCATAACTCAAAAGCATCAATTCTCCGGCGATCAGCCTTCTTAATGGTCCAGCTCTCACTTCCATACATCACTACTGGGAAAACCATAGCTTTAACTATACGGACCTTTGTTGGCAAGGTGATGTCTCTCCTTTTTAAGATGCTGTAGCTTTAAAAGTAGCCAGACACAAAACAATCTCTTCCGTTACCTTCCTCCCCCCCCCCCATTTTCTGTGGAACTAACAGGGCCACAAAAGCTCAGATGCAACTTGGGTGCAATTACCTGATCGACTGATGGACAGCTCTGTTAACTCCGTATTGTGCTGACACACACACACAGAGGTCTCCATTTCTTACAAGCCCAAACAACCTCTAATAGCATCCTAATAGCGTCCAGCTCGAGGGGCAGCCAAGGAAGCTTATCGAGTTGCTATGGGCAGAAAATGTCCAGAGAGACGCATTCCGCCTCTTCATTTATTCAACGCAAGAGAAAGGACGAGTGAAATCAGTCCCTTTCCTCCCAACACCTCCTTCTTGCTGATTCCACAGCTACCCACTCATATGTTGGCTTTGATGGCCCCCAGCGTCCAAAGGCCCTCCCTGAAACACAACCATCTCTGCAAAAAAGCCCTTCCTGTTTCCTTGTCATGGGGTGCATTATTTCTTTCCAATAACCACAGCAAACAGGATAGGATGGCGAAAAAAGGGTTGTGGGTTTAATATCTCGGCAGGGATCCTAGCTTGCACTTTTATTTTACTTTACAGTGGTAATAATAATAATAATAATAATAATAATAATAATAATAATAATAATAATAGTAATAATTTATTATTTATACCCTGCCCATCTGGCTGGGCTTCCCCAGCCACTCTGGGCGGCTTCCAAAAAAATATTAAAATACTGTAATACATCTAACATTAAAAGCTTCCCTAAACAGGGCTGCCTTCAGATGTCTTCTAAAAGTCTGGTAGTTGTTGTTCTCTTTGACATCTGGTGGGAGGGCGTTCCACAGGGAGGGTGCCACTACCGAGAAGGTCCTCTGCCTGGTTCCCTGTTCACAGTGAGGGAACTTGGTACCTTGGTTCACAACCATAATCCATTCTGGAGGTCCGTTCGTAAACCAAAACAGGTTGTAACCCAAGGTGCGCTTTCACCAATGGGGCCTCCATTTTTTTTTTGCAATCCCCCCAAAATGGGTTGTGATCCCAAAAAAGGTTGCAAACCAGGACACGCACTTCCGAGTTTAGAATCATAGAATCATAGAGTTGGAAGAGACCACAAGGGCCATCGAGTCCAACCCCCTGCCAAGCAGGAAACACCATCAGAGCACTCCTGACATATGGTTGTCAAGCCTCTGCTTAAAGACCTCCAAAGAAGGAGACTCCACCAAACTCCTTGGCAGCAAATTCCACTGTCGAACAGCTCTTACTGTCAGGAAGTTCTTCCTAATGTTGAGGTGGAATCTTCTTTCTTGTAGTTTGGAACCATTGCTCCGTGTCCGCTTCTCTGGAGCAGCAGAAAACAACCTTTCTCCCTCCTCTATGTGACATCCCTTTATATATCTGAACATGGCTATCATATCACCCCTTAACCTCCTCTTCTCCAGGCTAAACATGCCCAGCTCTCTTAGCTGTTCCTCATAAGGCATCGTTTCCAGGCCTTTGACCATTTTGGTTGCCCTCCTCTGGACACGTTCCAGTTTGTCAGTGTCCTTCTTGAACTGTGGTGCCCAGAACTGGACACAGTTTGGCGTGTTTGTAATCCAAAATGTATGCAAACCAAGACATGCAAACCAAACCACTGTATTTTATTAACTGAGCCAACCCATCCATTTTTCCATTTTTGGAGAACCCAGCAGATTCTCAGAAGCTTCCCAAGGATTCCCCAAGGAGGCTATTATCCCCACTTGGTCATGAAGCTCCCCTTGGGGCTAGGTCCCTGCTTCCTCACAAACCGGCCTCTCTCAAAGTGTTGCTGTGCAGATTAAATGAGGACTAGGCACTGGGAGACAAGGGTTCAAATTCCCAACTCAGTCATGAAGCTCACCAATGTGCTTGGGGGGCAGTCGCTGCCTTCTCTCAGCCCAACCTACCTACCTACCTCACAGGGTTGTTGTTGCAGGGATTGAGAAGGGGCAGAACCATGAGTGCCACCTTAAGCTGCTTGGAGGAAAAGCTGGGATTTAACAGCAATAAATAAAATAATATTTTGTTGTTGTTGCTGTTTAGTCGTTTAGTCGTATCCAACTCTTCTTGACCCCCTGGACCAGAGCACGCCAGGAACTCCTGTCTTCCACTGCCTCCCTCATGCTGGTAGCTTCGAGAACACTGTCCAACCATCTGGTCCTCTGTCGTCCCCTTCTCCTTGTGCCCTCCATCTTTCGCAACATCAGGGTCTTCTCCAGGGAGTCTTCTCTTCTCATGAGGTGGCCAAAGTCTTGGAGCCTCAGCTTCAGGATCCGATTTCAGGGCTCAGCACTCAGGGCTGATTTCCTTAAGAATGGAGAGGTTTGATCGTCTTGCAGTTCATGGGACTCTCAAGAGTCTCCTCCAGCACCAGAATTCAAAAATAATAATAAGCTAAGCTCATTGTCACCGTGAACATGTGGAGCAGGGCAAGGTTGTCATGCAGGTGAGAAGAGCTCACTATTCCCTGAAAGTATCAGGGGTAGCAACCTTGGATGCATGCTTTGAACATCCCCTCTGTCTCAGGATACAGACCCTAATACGTCCCCTCTGGGTCTGGATTTTGCAAGCCAGACCAAGTTGGCACCCCTCAGCACCCTACATCTGCTGCCTCTAAGTGTGGGGTTCAGGTATCCTTTGGGGGGTTATTGTTTGCTTTTGACTGACATTTTTGGCATTTTTTTCTTTTAGGGAGCAGATTCCGGGTATAGACCTCCAGGTATAGGGTGGTAATATAAATTCAATTAATAATAATAATAATATTCTGGGCATTGCTAGTTTTTCTTTGTTCAAAGTTTATAAGTTTATTGTTCTAGCCAAAGGCCATGACAAACTTGCAGCAATAGTATTAATAACATAATATGGAACATCCACCCACCCAGCTGTACCTTGGTTCTCGAACAGAATCTGTTCGGGGAGTTCGTTTGACTTCTGGAACTGTTTGAAAACCAAGTCACAGCTTCTGATTGGCTGCAGGAGCGTCCTGCAATTAATTGGAAGCTGAACCGGACGTTCAGCCTCTGAAAATCGTTCAAAAACTGGAACACTCACTTCCGGATTTCAATCGTTTGGGAGCCAAAACGTACGAGTTCCAAGGCGTTTGGGAACCAAGGTATGACTGTAATATAGAAGCCAACCTCCATGATGTAAGAGAGAGAAGTTGACAGAAACACCAACTAACTCAAATCCTGCTTGATTTCAGATCAAACCTCTGAATCAACAATTTATAGTGATTAGCTCATTGTTCCTGATTTATTTTTCCCCCTGCCAGTGCAGAGAGAATCATCCTGTATTACGAAGCTATTATTCTCACTCAAAAGAAACCAAACCATTTATGTCAGAGAGGGATTGTCTTTGGCGAAATGAGTATCTCACAGCGCCCACAACATCTTCTTAGATTTCTGGATGTGTCTTTGGGCCCAAATTGTTTTATTTGTTGCATTTATATCCCACGGAGCTCACAGTGGCCTACATGGTTCACCCCCTCCTCATCTAATCCCCACAACAACAACCCCGTGAGGTAGGCTGGGCTGAGAACGAGCGACTTGCCCCCAAGGTCACCCAGTGAGAGCTTCATGGCCAAGTGGAGATTTGAACCCCGGTCTCTGAGCTCCGAGTCCAATGCTCTAACCACTACACCACACTGGCTCTCCCACTACACTGACACAGGATTGGGAGGTGGGGGACTTCTTCCCCAGGTGTCAATGTGGGGAGCGGACTGGCCCTTCATGCACAAAGAAAGAGTCAAACCAACAAAGTGCCTTGTGACCCGTTGCAGGGGCTGGGCTGGATGACCTTTGGGTTCCCCTTCCAACTCTACAATTCCGTTACTCTGTATGCAACCCTGATGTTGCAAAACCAGGACATTTGTCGAGGCTTTGCTGGTCCACCGGGATGTGTTTAGTTTGCCCAATCACAGGTTTTACAGGGCTGATTTTAGCACATCTTTTCCTAAAAAAAACCCCCTGAAAAGTGCACTAATACTGGAAACTTTTAAGATGCACGATTCTGCCAGTTTTAAGGCAGAACAAGATGTTTAAGTGCAGGGTTATTAAAGATTCCTTCAGGGGCTTTAAAAATTAATAGCTCTTTACCTCTCCGAGATAAAACAAAATAGTAAGCAGCTCGGTAAAAATAAATAAATGCGATTCTCAAAGGGTTTCTTTGCACACAACCACAAACGCAACACTCAGCCCCACACACTCCCAGATGTTTGCCTGGACTGGAGGGGCAAATGGGAAGATCAGGCTTCCCGGCTGCACAACAAATCAGAAAGATGCTCTGCTGGGTTGAACTCAGATAAGCCCTGTAAATTAATGGACCTAAGTTAGTCACATCCATTAATTTCGTGGAATCGTAGAGTTGGAAAGGGACTCTGAGGGTCATCTAGTCCAACCCCAAGGTTTGCTAATACCAGAAGGCAGCTTCAAACTATGGAGGTCCAGCATCCTGTTCTCACAGTGCCCAACCAGATACCCCAAAAGGAAACCTGCGAGCAGGATTCAAACACAAGGGCCCTCCCCTCCTCCATGAATTTGTCTAATCCTCTTTTCAAACCATCCAGGTTGGTGGCAATCCCTGCTTCCTGTGGCAGGGAGTTCCACAGTCCCATGGTTTAACTATGTGCTGCACAAATCCAGCACTGACACACGATTGGGTCAGGGACGGATCACAGGCCATTCCCTGAAAGGACATCCAAATTCTGCAGCTCCTGCAGCTGGATAACTGGAACTCTCCATCCTTTCGTCGCAGGTGGTGTGGGAGGAAGATTGATGCTCAGCCCACGAAGAGGCAAGTAATTACCGAGGCCATTTAATATATTTTACAATTAAAAGGTCCACTCGCCGAAGGCTGATTAGAACTTGTTACTCCAAGCACCCGATTGATGGTGGCTGCCGGAAAACGGTCATAGAAAACACAGACAAATGGTGTTCGGGTCCCGGGGAGGGATCCGTGTTCACCTGATCCGCCGGCCAGTCTCAGAGCCAAGGTGACCAGATGCAAGGGGAACCAAGGCCTTGGGCCTTTTGCAACTGGGCACAGTCACTCATGAGCATAGTCAGGGCTCTGCAGAGTGGCAGGCGGCTCCGGGTTCAAACCCAGTTAGAGCAGGGGTGGGGAAACTCTATAGTCTGTGTGCCAGACTTTGGTCCATCAGGTCTCCCCATTAGACCTATGAGGCCATTTCCTGCAGGAGCCAGAGATTCTTAGTTGTGATTCCCTCCTTGTGTGCAGATTGTGTGTGTGTGCACTACATTGGCTCCCAGTACATTTCCAAGCACAATTCAAAGTGTTGGTGCTGACCTTGAAAGCCCTAAATGGCCTCAGCCCAGTAGACCTGAAGGAGCGTCTCCACCCCCATCGTTCTGCCCGGACACTGAGGTCCAGCGCCGAGGGCCTTCTGGCGGTTCCCTCCCTGTGAGAAGCAAAGCTACAGGGAACCAGGCAGAGGGCCTTCTCGGTGGTGGCACCCGCCCTGTGAAACACCCTCCCACCAGATGTCAAAGAGAAAAACAACTACCTGACATTTAGAAGACATCTGAAGGCAAGGAAGTTTTTAATGTGTGACATTTTGATGCATTTTTAATCTTTGTTGGAAGCCACCCAGAGTGGCTGGGGTACAAATAAATTATTATTATTATTATTATTATTATTATTATTATTATTATTATTATTATTATAGATGGCCTTTGGAATCCCTTTCAACTCTATAATTCTGTGAGCTCCAAAGGTGGTGAATTCTCCTTCCTTGGAGGTTTTTCAACCAAGGTTAGATGTCCACCTGCCAGGGGATTCTTTCACTGTGGTTCCTGCATTGCAGGGGGCTGGACTAGATGACTCTTGGAGGTCCCTTCCAAATCTACAGTTCCACAATTTTATGAAGGCAAGGTGCTGTATGTGGTTCTCCCTCCAATAATAATAATAATAATAAATTTTTATTTATACCCCGCCCTTCCCAGTTCAGAAAACCAGGCCTCAGGGCGACTAACAACAAATTTAAAACACTTAACTGAGGCAACAAAAAACAGCATAAAATACAGTGAATAACCATAAATTCAGAATTCAAAAATCAATTTAGGAACAAAATCCATCCAATAAACATTAGATGATCACCAGGGCTATCTGACTAAATTAGTCCTACTTGGGCCAGCGAGGAGACCAGGGAGAATTAGCTGTGGGATCCCAGAGTGGGGAATCTTCGTAAAATGGGGAGGGGGAAGGAAGGAAGGGGAATAAAAGATCAGGCTAAGTTCAAATTGAAAGCCAGGTGGAATAGCTCTGTCTTACAGGCCTTGCAGAAGGAAGTTAAATCCTGCAGGGCCCTGGTCTCCTGGGACAGAGCATTCCACCAGGTTGGAGCCATCACTGAGAAGGCCCTGGCCCTGGCGGAGGATAATCTGACTTCCTTAGGGCCTGAGACCTCTAAACTGTGATTATTCATGGACCTTAAGGTCCTCTGCAGGGCAGACCAGGAGAGGCTGTCCCCACACAACAACCCTGTGAGGTAGGTTGGGTGGAGAGGCAGCAACCGGCCCTGAAGGTCATTCAGTGAGCTTTGTGACCAAGTGGGGATTTGAACTCTTGTCCCTCCCGGGTCCTAGTCTATCCACTGCTGGCTCTCCATAGTTTCAAGGCTGAGAAAAATGAAGGCTTTCGTGATAGCAGCAGCCACCCAGCCCACCTTTCCTCTGTGGGCTTCAGCAGGACTGTCACTACTGGCAAAAGGAAACTCTCCCAGGAATTGAGCAGAATCCATCAGTTCTTTGGAGGAGAAGACAGACCTTCTCAATGCATCTCCTATGCTTAACAGAAGCCGGCATTCCCAAAACCCAAAGCCCTGCCAGGCAGCAGTCTGTCTCTGACAACAGAGCAATTGCAAATGGTAGCACCCCGAAAACCACCCATTCTAGTTGTTATTGTTGTTTAGTCGTTTAGTCGTGTCCGACTCTTTGTGACCCCCTGGACCAGAGCACGCCAGGCACTCCTGTCTTCCACTGCCTCCCGCAGTTTGGGCAAACTCATGCTGGTAGCTTCGAGAACACTGTCCAACCATCTCATCCTCTGTTGTCCCCTTCTCCTTGCGTCCTCCATCTTTCCCAACATCAGGCTCTTTTCCAGGGAGTCTTTTCTTCTCATGAGGTGGCCAAAGTCTTGGAGCCTCAGCTTCAGGATCTGTCCTTCCAGTGAGCACTCAGGGCTGATTTCCTTCAGAATGGAGAGGTTGGATCTTCTTGCAGTCCATGGGACTCTCAAGGGTCTCCTCCAGCACCAGAATTCAAAAGCATCAAATCTTCAGCGATCAGCCTTCTTTATGGTAGAAAACACCAAAGCAAAAGTATTTTGCAATATGAAAGGCTCCCAGTCTTGGATTTAAATCCTTCAATGTTTTGACAGTTGATCTGAGCTGTTTTCTCATTCCCCCCTTCTGGTGCAGAAAACTCTTGCCATTTTTTGTTGTGACTCCAAGACTGATTCTCTTTTCTATTGGATGTTTATGTATTTCAAAATTGTGGTTCTCTGTTGTTTCCAGCAACTGAGATTCCAAAGCATTGCTGCCTCTGACTGTGGCTAGCAAACATTTTGTCTCCTCCTCTTTTGCAACCACACTGTCTCCTGAGGCAGGGAGTTCCATCGTTTAATTTTGTGCTGCCTTGACTCTTCCCACATTCAGCTTCCCAGTACGTTTCCAAGCACAATTCAAAGGGTTGGGGCTGACCTTTAAAGCCCTAAATAGCCTCAGCCCAGTATACCTGAAGGAGCATTCTCCCCCCCCCATCATTCTGCCTGGATACTGAGGTCCAGCACCAAGGGCCTTCTGGCGGTTCCCTCACTACAAGAAGCAAAGCTACAGGGAACCTGGCAGAGGGCCTTCTCGGTGGTGGCGCCCGCCCTGTGGAACACTCTCCCATCAGATGTCAAGGAAATAAACAACTATCTGATTTTTAGAAGACATCTGAAGGCAACCCTGTTTAGGCAAGTTTTTAATGTTTGATCTTTTATTGTGTTTTAATATTCTGTTGGAAGCTGCCCAGAGTGGCTGGGGAAACCCAGCCAGATGGGCAGGGTATAATTAATTAATTAATTAATTAATTAATTAATAATACTTGTTGTTGTTGTTGTTGTTGTTGTGAGAATCTGTGAGACTCTCCTTATGTCCTTATTTTTACACCCTTAGTTCCTAATATTGAAATGAGTTTTCTTAAATTTCTGACTGAGCTTTTCCATCCCAATGGCTTTTATTTTCTTTAGTTCTTTTACGCACAAGACGCTTGCTTTCTCCTTTTTGTGTCTGCCAATATTCTGAAACTCAGTGAGGAACAATCTGAATGTTTTAATGCAAAAATACAAATCTCGGAGCGGCGAGGCGTTTCTGCTTCTGGGTTCTGAAATTGCCAGGTGGGTCTCAGAGATGGCTGTTCCTGCAAAGACGGGCAGAGGCAGGACACCCACGCACCACAATCAATAATGAATCCTGCACGGAGCCCTCAACCCCTCAAGAAGGGAAAAGCCCCACTTTCTCGAGAGGGAGGCAGGGAAGACGCAGCAAGGTTTGCCTTCTCCCTGTCACCTCTTGTTTCCATCAAGAGAGTGACTTCCACAGCCCAGAAAGCTTTTAACATGGACTGAGCATCTGGGGCAGAGCTAGAGAGAGAGAGGCGGGAGGTGGGGGGGGGGAGGAATAACAGACCAGGATTCAGGAAAGCCTCTCCATATCTCTGGAGCAGCATCCCTCCAAAGCAGGGAGCAGTGCCAGCATCCTGCAATGGAGCTGGGAAGAAAGGACCCGGAAAAAAAAGCTCCTCTCTGCTTTGTTAATGGCAGCAATGGCTCACATCCAAGCCAGCGCACCATGCACTCATGTTGAGGAATCGATGGGCTGCTCGCATCCGAGAGAGGGTGCTTCAGTTTTGTTTTGAGAGTACAGCTCTCCTAGAAGAAATCTGCTCAGCATAATCGCTTGGCTTTGCAGAAGACACCTTCCGCTCACCTCCCACACAGACGCTTCAGGTTACAGACTCCACTAATCCAGAAATAGTACCCCGGGTTAAGAACTTTGCTTCAGGATGAGAACAGAAATAGTGCAGCAGCGGCGCAACGGCAGCAGCAGGAGGCCCCATTAGCTAAAGTGGTGCTTCAGGTTAAGAACAGTTTCAGGTTAAGAACGGACCTCCAGAACAAATTACCGTATTTTTCGCTCTATAAGACGCACCAGACCACAAGACGCACTTAGTTTTTGGAGGAGGAAAACAAGAAAAAAAATATTCTGAATCTCAGAAGCCAGAACAGCAAGAGGGATCAATCCCTCTTGCTGTTCTGGCTTCTGGGATAGCTGCGCAGCCTGCATTAGCTCCATAACACACACACACATTTCCCCTTACTTTTTAGGAGGGAAAAAGTGAGTCTTATAGAGCAAAAAATATGGTACTTAATTCGTTCTGGAGGTCGATTCTTAACCTGAAACTGTTCTTAACCTGAAGCACCACTTAGCTAATGGGGCCTCCTGCTGCCGCCGCCGTGCAATTTCTGTTCTCATCCTGAAGCAAAGTTCTTAAGTCAAGGTAATATTTCTGGGTTAGTGGAGTCTGTAACCTGAAGCGTATGTAATCTGAAGCATATGCAACCCGAGTTACCACTGTATTGGGTGTAAATCTTCACTTGCTTTGCAAAGCTTAGGTGGTGAATCGTGGAACTGTAGAGTTCAAAGGGACCCTCAAGGGTCATCTAGCCCAACCCCCTGAAATGCCAGGATCTCAGCTGAAGAATTCCCAGTGGAGTCCATTCCACTGTGCTCAAGACTGTCTCCACTCTTGGCTGAGCTGAGCAATTTTTCTTCTTTAGTAAATTCACATGCCGCCTTTCACCCACAGATCACAGGGCCGTTCTGATTTGTAACAGAGGCTCCGTTACGCTTCGGGAGATGGAGCACGTTAATCCACTTCAGCCCGTCACTCGAACCCTCAGCCTGACCTACCTAACAGGGTTGTCATGAGGATAAAAACGGGGGGGGGGCCAGGCCCACCACCTTGACCTCCTTAGATGAAAGGCGGGGTATAAATCAATCAAATGAATAAAGGATAAACCTGAGTAGTTGCTGTTATTTACTGCTATTTATATCCCACCATGGGACGCGGGTGGCGCTGTGGGTTAAACCACAGAGCCTAGGACTTGCCGATCAGAAAGTCAGCGGTTCGAATCCCTGCAATGACGGGGTGAGCTCCCGTTGCTCGGTCCCTGCTCCTGCCAACCTAGCAGTTCGAAAGCACGTCAAAGTGCAAGTAGATAAATAGGTACCGCTCCGGCGGGAAGGGAAACGGCGTTTCCGTGCGCTGCTCTGGTTCGCCAGAAGCGGCTCCATCATGCTGGCCACATGACCCGGAAGCTGTACGCCGGCTTCCTCGGCCAGTAAAGCGAGATGAGTGCCGCAACCCCAGAGTCGGTCATGACTGGACCTAATGGTCAGGGGTCCCTTTACCTTTATACCCCACCATTTCCCCCCACTGAGGAGCTCAAGGTGGCCTGTTCATGGTTCTCCCCCTCCTCTTTTGGCCCCCTCAACAACAACCCTGTGAGGTAGGCTGAGAGAGGCAGTGAATGGCCACCCAAGTCACCCAGTGGAGGGAGCTGAACCCTGGTCTCCCCCAAATCCTAGTCCAGTACTCTAACCATTACACCATTCTCTCTCTCTCTCTCTCTCTCTCTCCATCTACAGCAAGGGTCAGCAAACTTTTTCAGCAGGGGGCCGGATGATATTTTGAAAAAAAAAAAATCTGAACAATTGGGCCGGATGCATTTGATTTCCTCCCACAATATTGTGACCCTCCAGAGCTGCCCTGGTTCGCTTGTCACGCAGCTTGTCCCGGGTCTCCCTGCTTTCCAAAACTTCCCTGAAGCATCACACTTTGCAATGGCCAGTCATATATCAGCCATGTGCTTTAAGGAAAGAAGAAGAAAAACATCTCCCATTGCAAAGTCGGTGTTTACAGACATGGTACAATTACCGCATATCATTCTGCCTCTCAAATCCCTCTCGGAATATACTGCAGATCCTGAATTGCACAGGGAAATGCCATAGCTGGCAGGCTGCTGAGTTTTATGCCCTCGACACAGACAATCACTGCGGCAATTAACATTCTGAAACAGATTTATTCCCTGCCAAGTAAACAGGAGGGGAGGAAAAGAGCCTTTGTTACCATTCCAAGAGACTCTCATCTGTGATCATTGTCGACACTGCCACCCCAAACCTTCAATAAAGAGGCCTCAGACATAGGAAGGCTTTGCTGGATCAGGCCAAAGGGGTTCTGACTAGTTCAGCCATCAAACCCTTTGTTAGAGTCTAACCCTCACTGGGTGCAGCACCCCAAGAATGGGAAGGGACTCAGGGCTTCATCCAGACTGACCCCCCCAAATAATAATAATCCCACAGCAATACTATGACATGCAGATGTCTGAATGGAGATTCTCTTGAGTTCGGAACACAATTTGTCCTCTGATAAAAGGAGACGTTGATAAAACTGTGATACTGGGTCCAGCTTCAAAATCACTGCAAATAATAATTGGTGTCATGTCACTCACTAGAGTGGGAAATCGAGCGCCCCAGGATCGTTCAGGGCTTCTGTGCAAAAGGACGTGCCGGCTTGCAAGCGCCGCAATTTCAGCAGCGAGCCTCAACCACCTCGTAATGGGAATCCCAGAGTTCTAGGACACCAGAGACATGTCAATTCCCCATAATATGGGCAGGCCTGAGGTGGGAAGAAGGAATCTATGGCTTTGCTTTCTACCCAATTTATCTTGCTGGCGTCCCTGCCAAGAACAGGATTCAGCAATTACCCACTTGCTCAGAGCGGAGCATCTGTTACAGTGGCTCCGCATCTTCCAGCTACATCTCCAGCTACGTCTAGATCTCCCTGGCACTAATCCAGCCTCCCCTAGCCTGGTGCCTTGCAGATGTTTCGGACTAAGGTTCCCATCTGCCCCAGTCGGCAACAGTGGCGTTGGCTGCGGATGATTGAAGATGCAGTCCCAAATATCTGGAGGGCACCTGACTGGAGAAGGCCACTTCAATTCCAAACCCCGAAGGCTCTCTGGGCATCAAGGAAAAAAGGAAAAAGGGAAGAGCCATCTGCAGTTCTTCAGTGCCAATCCGAATCTGCATCATGTTGCATATTGAAGCCCCAGTGAACAGGCTGGATGTATTTTTTTTCAGTGCAAACACAGATACACATCCCTACTAGGGTCTAAGGTCCGTATAGTTAAAGCTCTGGTTTTCCCAGTAGTGATGTATGGAAGTGAGAGCTGGACCATCAAGAAGGCTGATCACCGAAGAATTGATGCTTTTGAATTCTGGTGCTGGAGGAGACTCTGGAGAGTCCCAGGGACTGCAAGAAGATCAAACCTCTCCATTCAAGGCAAGCTAGTTTTCTGGTGCTCTGGAATGCAGGACCCAAACCAAAGGCTTCAAGTTACAAGAATGGAGATTCTTCAGCAGTGGGACAGATTCCCTCACAAGGTGGTGGCCTCTCCCTCCTTGGAAGATTTTCAGTAGAGGTTGGGTGGCCACCTTTCAGGAATGCTTTAGCTGTGATTCCTGCATTGCAGGGGGTTGGACTGGATGGCCTTTGGGGGTCCCTTCCCCACATGACAATCCTATGATATAGCACCCTGCCAGTGCTAAGCCCCAGGAGCTCACCAAGCTTGCTAACATTACATCTCCTGCCCAATTCCAAGCAAGGACCTTGAACCAACAGAGATGAAATTGTACCAGGTGGAGAGGCAGCAATGATTTAATTCCAACACAGCTGGGAGAGGGGGACGTCCTCCGCCAAGACACGGGGAGGGGGCCACTCCTGGCTGCTTATTATCCTGCAAAGTGATGGAGCAGAATAAAGAGGCCAAGCTGAGACAGGAAATTAAAATGATCCTAAAGGGACATGAGCTGTTTTATTGGGGGGGGGGGGAAGAGAACACTGTTTAGAACAGGGGGCAGCAACCTTTTTCAGCTGTGAGCCAGTCCACTGTCCCTCAGACCTTGTGGGGGGCCGGACTATATTTTTTTGGGGAAAATGAACGAATTCCTGTGCCCCACAAATAACCCAGAGATGCATTTTAAATAAAAGGACACATTCTGCTCATGTCAAATCACGCTGATTCCCAGACAATTCATGGGCCAGATTGAGAAGGTGATTGGGCCGGATCCGGCCCCCGGGCCTTAGGTTGCCTACCCCTGGTTTAGAGTTTTTTAAAAATACATATAAAAACCCTCAACAACTTTTGCATAATGATTCCTTGCCTTTATTAGCAATCAGCTTTGATGTGCCAAACGAAGCTGTATCTCCTGCATCCCAAACTATCAGCTGCGCAGACTCCCTTCCCCGCTGCAAGGAGATGAGATTTTAAATATTGAAGACTGCACTCTTTGCTTTCCAAACCACTTCCAGTAAATAATTTAATTATCCCTGGCCTACTCAAAGGGAATGAAGAGCCAGAGTTAAGCAGCGAGGGACTTCCTTGTCAGCGGCAAAGCAGATCCGGATTTTGAAAGGAGGGGGGCGGAGGAGACCTAAATCCCGGAAAAGGCTCCTGCACCCAGCTCTACACCCCATATAGGAAGGCAGTGGTTTCCAACCAGTGTGCCGTGGTACCCTGGGGTGCCTTGACTGGTGGCCCCTCTTTGCTCCCCCCCCTCCTCTGATGCCCTCTTGTATCTCTGCCTCCCAAAGGCTTACACCAGTGGCGTAGCGTGGGGGGTGCAGGGGGGGCCGGCCGCACCGGGCGCAACATCTGGGGGTTAGGGTTAGGGGGCGCAAATCCATGGGTTAGGGGGCACAAATTACTTGCCCTGGGTGCTGACAACCCACGCTACGCCACTGGCTTGCACAACTGTTTGTTGCAGCAGCCATGGCTACAAGCTCTGCAGGCGAATGGTGCCTTTGGGGCTGGCCAGGGGGTGCTTCCAAGGCCCCTGTGGGGCAGTGTGAAGAGGCACCTCTCTGTGGGGCAGCTCAGAGACCAGAGGCGGCAGCAGCGGCTGCCCAGAGGATTCCCAAGGAGAGGAGAGGAGGCTGAAGGAACTCTCCACAAGGGAGGGTGTTTGAAAAAGGTGAGGGGCTTCCAGCTTTGCAGGCAAGGGGTGGCATAACTGGGCTCCTGTGCCCCACAGGATGCCACAGAAAGAAGGTATTTGGTCAAGGGAGCTGTGTTTCCCCCAACTTGAAAACCTCTGTGTGGCATTTGCCCTCCTATGTGTGTGACATCATACTGGGTTCATAGGGAAGGGGTTAACTAATTGTAAAATGACTAACTAATGGGAACCCAGGGGGCAGAGTTAAGGGTGTATGAGTTTAAGCACAGAGGTTTTTATAGAGTTAGGGTCGCTGAGGAGACAGTCTGGAGTTAGGAGAGACAGAGAAGATAAGTCTGTGGGTTGGGCTAGTCTGGTGTGAGAGAGGGAGAGAATTTGTTAAGAGGCATCAGTCAAACAGTTGAGATAATCAGAAGGTATTAGGAAGATAATCAGAAGGTATTAGAAAGTTAAGATACTGACAGGAATATTATCTGAGACACCATAAAATTGTTAATGTTTGTAAAATAAACTTGGGTTTTTTGGTTCACTCTTAACAACTGACTGGACTCAGTGTTTTACCAGAGAGTAACTGGTTGGTGGCAGCGGGAAAGCGAGCACAGTGGTGGCACAGGATCAATAGACCGTTAAACGTCTGGGGACCCTGTGTGATCGCCACACTCTGTAGTAAGGAGAAACTGGAGGATGAACAAGGGAAGGCAGTTGGGACAGGGAGGGGGTCTGAAAACCACAGGGAGGGGTTGAAAGAGCCACATATGTTTCATCTGGAGAAGAGAACGTCCTGAGTTATGCAACTGGCTCCCACAAGAGGCAGTGAGGTCCACCATGTTGGGTGGCTTTCAAAGACAATTGGACAAATCCATGGAGGGGGTAGAGAGAACGATCAGTGGCTCCCGGCCAGGATGGCTCTGTTCTGCCCTCCCCAGTGGGAGGGAGCAATGCTCCTGAATACCAGCTGCTGGAAACCACAGGAAAGGAGAAGGTTCTGCTTCTCAAATCCTGCTTGGTGGTTTTCCAAAAGAGGCATCTGGTTGGCCACTGTGGGAACAGGATGAAGGACCTGATGGGCCACTTCTTAGGTGCCTCAGAGAAGATTTAAGACATGGGTGGGCAGCCTAAGGCCTTTCTATGTATAAGGCTTACTTACATCCAGCAGAATGGGCAGTTAAGTAAGTGTATGCCAGGGGACTGTGCCCATGCATGGTGCTGGATGCCCCACAATGCAAAACGATGGAGCCAGGATCTTTCCCAGCTGCATTTTGCACCTCAAATGCAGGACAGGACGAAAGGCACACCTTAATGACAGCTTTTAATGAGGCAGCAATCAAGCGGAATAAAGTCAAGCATGAACACACCGCTAGCAAACTACCGGTCCTATTTAATAAATCAGCAAGGATCAATTATTTATTTTAAATGAGTCCCCTGGCAGTTAACCTCTCTCTGCCCTTCCACGCCATTTTAAAAAGCAATTGCGCTGGAATCCGTCAAATAGGAAGATTTAAAGCCTTTCCGCGCTCCAATTTCCTACCTTGCAACGCCTGCCCCTTGCCATCCCACCTCCTTCCCCACAATGAGCATCGGATCTGGGTAAACTTTGGCCACAAGACAAATCCTTCTTCCATCAGTCCATCCAGACACAGAGAACCCCATGCTGGATGCATCACACGCTGCAAAAATAAGATTTATGCCAAGTAGATTCCCGCCCTCTTGGTTCCATCAACTCATCCCCCGCCCCCAATGCCCACTACCCTATAAAAAGCATCATTCAGAACCGTGGTCTGTGTGGCCCACTAAAGAAGAACAGAACACCAAGAATTCAGAACAGGAACAGTTAATTACATGTTTATTCAAAGCCTGCTAAAACTATTAAACCAAGGGCTGGTGAACTTGGTCTGGCCTGGCGATGCCAGCTTTTCAAAGTCTGAGAGTCATTTGCACCCCAGCGACTCCCTGCAGCTCTCTTAGCATCCCACTAAGAATCCCACCCACTTTGGAACCCACTGGTTTGCACAATAAATGTTCACAAGTCGCTTTCGGTGCAGGGCAGAGCGAGATGAAAGAGTCGACAAACACACCCTTGGCACTCATTAAAAACAGATCTCCTTTCAGTGGGGATTTTGCTTTTTCTGTGCTCGCACTACTGAACTGAAGGGGGGACCCTTCCTGCTCCAAGCCCACCTCCCACATTGAGCGGCACTTGCAGAACCCCCACCTGAGGGGCCCACTTCCTATTGCTTTCTGGAAAGGGCCAGCTCCAATTGCTCTGATCCCTGTACAGAACTCCTCCGGATTATAATCAATCTATATGCTAATTCAAGGTGGCTCCTCTGCATGCAGAATACGGCCCGGCCACAAATGCATCCCGGGACCATGATCTGTCACTGAGACGTCATCTTCTGCAAGAGTCGGGCCAGGCCTTGGGGTTCAAGCCCAGGGAACGAGGTCTGGGCAAGTGCCAGGTGGCTTCTGCCAGGGTTCCCCTGGAGCTGTGACATAAGGTTGGCAGGACCTTTTGCTCAACTCTCAGCTCTTTATCTCATATACAACATTGCCTCTGCCTTCCCTTTCATGCTTAGGTCAGGTGGAAAAGTGTCACCTTCTTCTCTGCCAGGGGCAGCTAGGGAAAAACACTCAGCAGAGCTTGGTGCCCATGTGGACAGAGCCCAATAATTCCAATGTTTTTAGGTTACCAGGTCAAGAACGAGAAAGACCCAGAAATTTCAGGGCCCAAATCTGAAACCTAGGGGGAACCCCCGATGATGTCATGGGGGTGGGCGGTGATGAGGTCACGGGGTGGGCTCTGCAGATGGAGGTTAAATGGGACAGCAAAGCAGAGGAACAGCAAACGCACCCACCCCCCCAAGTGTCTATGCTATAATTTGATCTGGAGACGGAGGTTAATTGGGAGAGGGGAGTGTCTTTGCTAGAATTTGCAGCCAGCTCCTGTTGAGCTGAAGCTTGCAAACTCCATACATGGTAATAATCATAACGACCATCATTATTCAAGCCCTCCATCTACCAGGAAAACCGGGACACCAGCTCAGATCTGGGGGGCTGAGAACCCTACTGAGTTATTCAAGGTCAACACTGAGACCAAGGAAGAGGATACAGGAAGGCAGCGCTCCCCTGGCCCCCCCCGGATTGGTTGTAGGGAAGAGGGCAGGCAGATGCTGGCATGACAAGGGGAGGCCAAGGTCGGTGGGGCAGCACCCCCTTTGTCCTAACCAACTGGCCTCCTCTGCAAACCACTCTACATGTTTTCAGCAAGAAGACCCAGGGAAAGGCAGCCCTGGCCAGCACCTGTGCCATCACCGACACACCTTCCCCCTACCCCAAGCAGCTTTGCGATACAGTATATAGTATGTATTTAACATATATGAGCTTGTTTAATTTCTTTTTAAGGCAGAGAGCCTAGGTGAAGCCCACGTTCACACCACAGAAGGGGAAATAATCTTCTGTATTGAAAATATTGTGTCTGCCTTTGTCCTGCCCAGTGCCAGATTTACATATAATCTAAACAAGCTATAGCTTAGGGTCCCACTCTCTTGGGCCCCCTAAGAAAAGTTAAAGGCAAAAAAAACCTGGATGTACATTTCCAAAATATAAGATTAAAATAAAATAAAACCTTCATGCAGCAACAGTGTTTTGTGTTCTGTAGGCTCCTATGATGTAAGTCATGGGCTCTGTCTGCTCGCCTGCTCCCTCAAATATCCCTGGTTTGCACCTTTCTATATATATAGGGTGCCTACATTCTGCATGTGCAAATGGCTTGAGATACCTATTAGGTCCATCAATTACGATATAGAATATATTCAACACAAAAACAGCGACAATTTGTTGTTGACAAAGGACAGCTGGACATAGAAAGGGCCCCATTACCTTCAGGAGCTGAGGGCCTCATCAAACCTCAATCCGGCCCTGCCCCTGCCCACGAATGCTCAACAAAAACACCCTGGTCCGATCCCACCAGCCCCAAAAACAAGGTCAAAGCCACGCTGTGAACTTACTGAGCTGTAGAGATAGCCCTCGGCGTTCATGGCCACGTAAAGGCCAGCTTTCACCCCCTGAATCGCCACCACACGAAGACCCACGGGGATTAGATTGAAGAGAGCTGGAGGAGAGAAGTGGAGAGAGAGGGGAAATTAGCTTAAATTGCTAGGAGGAGCAAGACAAAGGAGAAAGCCATTGAGTCCAGCGCTCCAATCCAAGACATCGCAGGCTCCCTGCGCCCACCTCCCTATCAGCCTCTGTCAACCTGGAGCCCTCCAGATGTTTTGGACTTTTGCTGGACTTTGAACAAGTATATAACTTTTATGAAATAAAGAAAGAAATGCAATCTTTATCCCAATTGGTTTCTGCCTTGGATTTGTACTGATTTTTAAATATATGCATTGTCATTGTTTTAAATCCATGGTACTTTTGGGGGCCACTGCCCCCCCCCCCCAGATTCCATCAACTCTCCCCCAGGGCCCTCTACCCTACAAAAAACATTATTCAGAAAAGCAACCTGCATGACCCACTAAGGAAGATAATAACACCCTAAAATTCAAAACAGTAACAATGAATTGCACCTTTATTCAAAATCCAGTTGAAACTATTTAGTTTAATTTAGTCAACAAAACTGATGAACCAGAGTAAGCTTTTCAAAGTCTGGTAGGCATCTATATCTCCTCCTCCTTCTTTGGCCATCCCTCATAGCCAAGTAAGATCCAGTTACAGATAGGTAGCCGTGTTGGTCTGCCATAGTCAAAACAAAAAAAAAAAATTCCTTCCAGTAGCACCTTAAAGACCAACTAAGTTAGTTCTTGGTATGAGCTTTCGTGTGCATGCACACTTCTTCAGATACACTGAAACAGAAGTTAGATCGTCTTCCATAAACAATGAATCTGTAAGTGACTGTGGAGGCCAATTCTGGATCCACACGTCCTTCCACAGTGGGGAGATGGGTTTCCAGGCGGGAGTTGGTCATGCCAAGCGTGCCTTCCTCTTAGCATGTTTCTCCCTTGTGTCCTGAGTTCGAGTGTCTTCAAAGCCCATGGCACCTTTGGTCAAGGCTGTTCTCCAACTGGAGCGCTTGCAGGCCAGTGTTTCCCAGTTGTGTTTATATTACATTTTTAAAGATTTGCCTTGAGACAGTCTTTGAACCTCTTTTGTTGACGACCAGCATTACGCTTTCCATTTTTAAGTTCGGAATAGAGTAGTTGCTTTGCAAGACGATCATCAGGCAACTGCACATGACCAGTCCAACGAAGTTGACATTGAAGAATCATTGCTTCAACTCTGGTGATCTTTGCTCCTTCCAGAACACTGAAATTAGTTCACCTGTCTTCCCAAGTGATGTGTAAAAATTTTCAGAGACACCATTGATGGAATCCTTTGAGGAGCTGGAGATGGCCTTTATAAGTGGTCTATCCTCCCTTGCCCCTAGGGAATCCCACTGCCCCCACCCCCAAAAACCAGCTTAAGCTGCCTCTGGAGAATGGACCATGGACAACTGAAGAATTCAAAATGCGAGGGGTGGGGGAATCTCCAATTTAAATATGTAAACTGAAACTGGTGAGTCTCATCTCTGTCTCCTCTGGGAGAGATGGGCGACCTTCCTATCTAGCTCTGCCAGTCGAGGCAGAAAACTATTTCTAAACCTTTGGTGCCACATCAGTGCGTTGAAACCCTGCAATTAACAAGTCTATTTATAAGCACTTTTGACTGGGAAAAAATGGAGCACATCACTACGGATAATGAAGGTAAATGGCTGCCATCACTCATTCTCTGCAATCCATTTGTCTTGCGGTGAAGGGCTGTCTCAGAGACGACAGGGAAGAGGAAGGGTAACCCTCCTCAAGATCAACAAGGAGAACCTCACTGTGGAATCAACTTTCTAAGTTCCCTCCAGCGATGTTATTTCTCCCTTTCCAAATCAGGGCCTGGAAACTTTTATTTATTCGTTCAGACAACTTACACACCACCCCATGCCCGGAGGTCTCAGGGCAGTTCACAATAAGACCACAACATATAAAGTCAAACCAAAATCAACAACCCCCCAAAAAACCCCACTTTCTAAAGGGGCGTTGGATGTCAGGAAGGTAAATCAAAGGCCTTGTTAAAAAGGAATGGTTTGCCTAGTGCCTAAAGGTGTGTGATGAAGGCACCAGGCGAACTTCCCTGGGGAGAGCATTCCACAGAAGGGGTGCCACTGCAGAGAAGGCCCTGTTCTCGTGTTGCTGCCCTCTGAACCTCTCAAGGAAGGGGTACACAAAGAAGGGCATCAGAAGATGATCTCAGGGTAGGTTCATATGGGGAGGGGTGGTGCTTGAGGTATTGTGGTCCTGAGCCATTTAAGATTTTATAGCACTTCAAAACCAGCATTTCAAATTGGGCCCGGAAACTAATTTGAAGTCAGTGCAGTCAGACCAGGATCAGACCTGGAGTACTGTGTCCAGTTCTGGGCACCACAGTTCAAGAAGGACACTGACAAACTGGAACGTGTCCAGAGGAGGGCAACAAAAATGGTCAAAGGCCTGGAAACGATGCCTTATGAGGAACGGCTAAGGGAGCTGGGCATGTTTAGCCTGGAGAAGAGGAGGTTAAGGGGTGATATGATAGCCATGTTCAAATATATAAAAGGATGTCACATAGAGGAGGGAGAAAGGTTGTTTTCTGCTGCTCCAGAGAAGCAGACACGGAGCAATGGATCCAAACTACAAGAAAGAAGATTCCACCTCAACATTAGGAAGAACTTCCTGACAGTAAGAGCTGTTCGACAGTGGAATTTGCTGCCAAGGAGTGTGATGGCGTCTCCTTCTTTGGAGGTCTTTAAGCAGAGGCTTGACAACCATATGTCAGGAGTGCTCTGATGGTGTTTCCTGCTTGGCAGGGGGTTGGACACGATGGCCCTTGGGGTCTCTTCCAATTCTATGATTCTATGATGTAATAGGCGCAAACTGACTTGCTCCAGTGTGCAACCTGGTTGCTGAATTCTGCACTAGCTGAGGTTTCCAAGCCGTCTTCAGAGGCAGCCCTACATATAATGCATGGCAGTAATCTATCCTTGAGGTTACCAGAGCCTAGACAACAGGACCACTGAACCTGCTTGGGGCAGAGAGGAAAGTGCCACGGTGGATGCAAGACACAGCAGCATTTAGACTTTAAGCAAATGGCAACCATTCAGCCTTCTTCCTCCTCCACCAGCTCCTCCTGCTTACATGGTTCTCTTGCAAGCACAGCCTTCCCACACATTTCAGTTTTTGTTCCATAATTTCCAACAGATTCTCCGACAAGACGTGCTTCAGCCAGCCTTCACCGCAACATCTGAAGGGCACTAGGCTGGTGAAGGTGTTCAGAGGTCTTGAAGACGCACTCTGGCTCCATCATGTTAAGACGCGATCCAAGTGTTATTCACAGAGATGGGGGGGGGGAGTGTAGCCCACGCAAGGAGTCAGCCTTGCCTTGCTCTAGAGACTCCTCCAGTGAAAGCACCGGCTTGCCCAGGGGGTCCCTCAACATGAATTAATGCATTCCCCTCTACAAAAAAAAAATACATTAAAAAATGCAACTAGGTTGTTTCTGCGTTTAAATGATGGGAGATAATTTGGCAAAAGCCTAGTTTGGGGCATGGCTGGGGAGGGCTAGCTGCCTGTTCGTGGAGATGTAAGACAAGCTCAAGGCTCAAGGAGGTTTTCCAGAACATGCTTCTGCTAGAGCAGGTTGCCTGCAGGACACTTCGAAAGCTTGATCTGTAAGAGGTCTGTAGGGTTGGTTCTCTGATGTGGGCTTGCCTGCAGATTCCCCCCTCCTGCCATCCAGGATTTCTGGGGCTGAAGAGACTCCCTTAAAATGAAAGATTGGAGCTGGGGGACTTCCTAGTTTAGAGAAGAGGAGCTGTGATAGAAGCCTATGCAGAAAGCAGATAGGGGGAAAAATGCTTTTCTTCCCCTCTCATTGCCCTAGAACTCTTGGACATTCAATGAAGCTGAAGGCTGGAAGATTTAGGACAGGAAAAGAAAGTCCTTCTTCATTGCAGCACATGGTTAATCTGTGGAACTCCCTCCCACAGGAGGCAGTGATGGCCAACAGCTTGGCTGGCTTTAAAAGAGAGCCAGTGTGGTGTAGTGGTTAAGAGCGGTGGACTCGTAATCTGGTGAACTGGGTTCGCTTCCCTGCTCCTCCACCTTCAGCTGCTGGGTGACCTTGGGCCAGTCACACTTCTCTGAAGTCTCTCAGCCTCCCTCACCTCACAGAGTGTTTCTTGTGGGGGAGGAAGGGAAAGGAGATTATGAGCCGCTTTGAGACTCCTTAGGGGAGTGATAAAGGG
Source organism: Podarcis melisellensis (assembly GCF_964234715.1). Taxonomy (NCBI): domain Eukaryota; kingdom Metazoa; phylum Chordata; class Lepidosauria; order Squamata; family Lacertidae; genus Podarcis; species Podarcis melisellensis. The sequence goes on along the minus strand of NC_138537.1, from coordinate 1,206,651 downwards.
GGATATCAAACCCAAAGAGACTGGACATTCTCTTCCTCCTCATTTGGAGGCAGAAGTATTTTTGAGTGCTTCTTGCTTGAAACAGGAGGAGAGGAGATTTCTCCTGTGCTCGGATCCCACCTATGGCTTTCCCATAATGGATATTTGGTTGGCCTTATGTTAATGTCTCCTTATGTCTCCTTATGTTAATAATAATAATAATAATAATAATAATAATAATAATAATAATAATATCCCGACCTCCCCAGCCAAAGCCGGGCTCAGAGCGGCTAACAACAATAAAAGTAACACAGCATTCTAAAATCAATTCATTTTAAAATCAATTCAAAATCAGATTAATGGCAACCATTGGGCTAGAGTTCTTTGAGGATTACCGAAGGAGAGGGTCAGGCTGTGCCTCGGCCAAAGGCCTGGTGGAACAGCTCCATCTTGCAGGCCCTGCAGAAAGATGTCAAGTCCCGCAGGGCTCTAGTCTCTTGGGACAGAGCATTCCACCAAGTCGGGGCCACAGCCGAAAAAGCCCTGGCTCTGGTTGAGGCCAGCCTATGTTCTTATGAATGCACACTAAAAAGGATTTCTGGAGACGATCTGAGCCTTGAAATGACCCAGACCCAGATCGGGACTCCATTATCAGATGCTGGAAGGACAAAGGACTCCTGAGCATCTCACAGCTTCTCCGACCCCATTCTTTGCCCAATTTCCATGTTTTGTTGTTGTTGTTGTTTAGTCCTTTAGTCATGTCTGCCTCTTCGTGACCCCCTGGACCATAGCACACCAGGCACTCCTGTCTTCCACTGCCTCCCGCAGTTTGGTCAGACTCATGTTTGTAGCTTCAAGAACACTATCCAACCATCTCGTCCTCCGTCGTCTCCTTCTCCTTGTACCCTCCGTCTTTCCCAACATCAGGGTCTTTTCCAGGGAGTCTTCTCTTCTCATGAGGTGGCCAAAACCTTGGAGCCACAGCTTCAGGATCTGTCCTTCCAGTGAGCCCTCAGGGCTGATTTCCTTCAGAATGGAGAGGTTGATCTTCTTGCAGTCCATGGGACTCTCAAGAGTCTCCTCCAGCACCAGAATTCAAAAGCATCAACTCTTCGGCGATCTGCCTTCTTTATGGTCCAGCAAAGCCTAAGTCTCTTTTTTCCTGGGGGTGTTGCTGCAAGAATATTCTTCCTACCTCCTAGCAGAGAGACAGGAGCAGCAGCACCCTGCCTCCTCTCACCCTCCTCCTCCTCCTCCTCCTCTCCCCAGCCAGTCAATCTGCCATCCAAATAAATCTCTCGCGCTTCCTCCCTTGGCATCCCTCCTTGGGAAGCGAGAGTTTTGTTCTCCCCGCCACCCCCAGACAGCAGCTGCAGCGTCAGGGGCAAAAAAGAAAGAAAGAAAGAAGTGAGAATAGCAATGCAGGAGAGATTTATTTAAAGGGGAAGCGCTGACAGGGGACCCAGCGCAGGGAGCAGCTGCCTTAGCTGTAATTTAACACTTTGCCTGAAAAGGGGGGGGGGGGACCACCGTGAAGTGCCTGTTTGTGAGGGTGGCCAGGCAATGGGTGTGATTTATAACCAGGTAGCTAAAGGAAAGAGAGAGAGAGAGAGAGAGACTCACTGTAGTCACTGTTCTCGTCCTTCGTCCCATCAATCGTCCCATCTGGGTG